>NC_089581.1:123319697-123619697 GCF_019320115.1 Miscanthus floridulus
CAAGACAACCCTGGTTTTCTAGGAAAGCAGTAAAGGAACTACTACTACTCCAAGCTTTTAGTCTTCGGCATCTGTGCCTGTATCGGACGAAACCTCATCTTCATATGAGAAGTACACTAACTCCTCAGGGTCCTCCTCCTCTTCTTCATTCTCGACTTCTCCTGGAGCTACAATCATTTCTTCATCAGTAACTTCACCATCCCCATGAGGAGGATGAAGTTGAGCATACAGCATATGGACATTCTCATGAAGAATGGCATTGTCCATCTCTAGGTCTTTTACGTAGAACTCCAACTCATTGACGCATTCATTGGCCGCATCTTCTCGTGTCCAGGCTTCATTCCACAGCTCCATGGTCATGGTGATACCTCTTTGCATTTCCGCCAACTCCTCTTGATCTTTGGCATGAGCTCGACGAAGAGTGTTGAGCTCCTTGTTAAGGTTCTCAACGTTGGCGGGGTTGCTTGAAGATCCTTCCTCTCCTAGGTTCTTGGAACTTCCTTCACCAAGCTCATGATTTCTTGGTGCCAATTGGTGACGAGGGACTCCATGAGGTCCGGTGGACTTGCGTGCGGTTTTCTTGGTCTTTGCCATAGCCTGTAGGATTTAAGGTAGGACTATAAGAATAGCTTGAGGATAACGGAGGTTAGCAAGAATGGGATTGACATTACTTACCCAACCACTTTTAAGGGGAATCATATACAAGTGTTCAAGCATGATGCATGAATTGATCTTACAAATCTAAGTACCAAAAGATTCATATAATCAAAAGTACTAGATTTTTAATACATAGGACAAACCTAATCATATTATTCGCCACAAACTTTCAAATAAGATAGGATTGAGGCTAGATCAAAGGTAAGAAGAAAGAAATTTGAACTTTAAAATATCAAGTTTACTTTCTTTGATCCAAATCAGTTTGAAGGTTTTTCCAATGTAACCTACAATGATCTTAGATGGGAACGCTCTGATACCAGCTGTGGCAGAACCTCCTAAGGAATCAGGCCCACATGCACCTATCATTGTCTTAACAGACCTTGGATAGCATACACGAGTTCCCAACAACTCAACAGGTCTGTCGGGTGTCCTCGGGAAAACCTGAATCATCCATGATTCTCTTTTCAAACAGGATCCCAATCACAGTCATTGCAGTTTACAACAGTTTATTCAAATATATACCAGAGTAAAAGATAGCGGAAGTCTTAAGATAACATAATTACAAACCAGTTGTTTTCAAACTTACAATACCATAAGTGTTATACAACCATAGTAGCGAGATAATATTACATTAACTTTATTTATCATACAAACTAGTGCCTTGTCCAAAGGCCATTTATCACTCCTCATCGTCATTGACTTCAAACACAGACATGCAGCAGGGACCAAAACAAGCCTGCGTATGCGACTCACCTGCAACAAGGGTTAACAAACCCTGAGTACAAAAGTACTCAACAAGACTAACCCGACATAACGGGGTGTTAGACTTTAGAGATGCAGGGGTTTGGGGCAAGGTAAGGATGTAGCAAGATTCAAAAGTTCTTTGCCAAAAGCTTACTATTCTTCATTCTATTTTCAAATTTACCATTAAGTTCTTTTAGTTCATTATCTCGACTAAATATACATTTCCCATATTCCATTCCTTCTCATTCCATTCTTTTTCTCATATTTTAGTAATTCACCAGTCCTGCATTGCTTCTGTAATGAATCGAGTCTCCATATCCGTGGAGCACCGGTAATTCGAATTGATTCAGGTCCTAGCTAGGGATTCCTTATCACACGACATATGTAGAACTTAATCTTACATATATCAACCTCGCTACTGGATCCTCCTATACTAAGCCATCTACACGCCACCCGAGAGCACAGCACACCTCAAATCCGGCCACATTCAAGCCACGAGGGTACACATTACTCCTGCCATCTCTCCACTCCCAGTGCGCGGGCATTCATCTTAGTATCGGATTAGCCGCAGTAGGCTTACCGAAGTATGTGACCAGTACTACAAAGTGTCTCGTTCAGAAGATCCACAATGAGTGGCCTTTAAGCGACATAGTCGGCAACATTACCCTACATTCAAGATAAGTCACCCGACTAGTCTCTAATTCATTCTACTTTCTTTCTTTCTTTGGCTAGTATGCCATCTTTGATTGTATCAAAACTTTTACTTTGAAAGCCTACCATAAAGCATACTAAGCAATTCTACGCCTTTGTAAACAAAATCATCTTCAAGGATGGTAAACAAGTAACAAGGTAGGCAATGCATCAAGTAGGTACATTTGAATTAATCAACTTAATGCAGTAAGTAACTTATGTGATAAACTTTTCAAAGTAAACAAGGTAATGGCTTAATGCATAAACCGGGGCTTGCCTTCGTTGACGATCTCAGGTTCCGAATCAGTACCACGATTATCGAATCCTGTGACAACCGGGGATTCTTCTAGAACTTGCTCAACTAGGATCGTTTCATTCTCGGGTTCTACACGAAATGATAACATATGCTTTAACATGATGATAATGTAAACATGATGCTTTCACGGTACATGAAATATAAAAACACCCGCAAATGATTTTATTTCACAGTACAGTTGCAAGCCAACAAAACCAACTTGCAATCCTACCATTATGAACCACACATGTGACTTGACCAAATGGATCTTGAAACCCTACTAGTCACAAAACATGACCAAAACAAGATCCAACACTAATCAAACACTTAGGGTTTGCTTTTATCTATTTTTGAATTAATTTGGAATTAAGCCCAAAAATAAACTTGTTCCAAATGACCTGAAAATTTTATGTAAGATTCCTCATGACATATTAGTGTACCAAAACAAATTTCATAATTTTTGGAATTATATAGTGACCTACAAAAATCATGGAAATTGCATTTTTCAATTAATGGACTGAATATTTGAGCATTCAAAATTTATTCAAATTTCAAGTTTCAAATTTTTTTGTCATACTAGAACATGTACAGAAGCTACACACAAAATTTCAGAATTTTTTGAGCTATAATGAATTTCCTACAAATTCCCAAAGATTCAGCACTATTCAAAATCAGAAAATAACCAAAGCTCACTGTTCTTCTTCCTCAGCTTCACTGACAGCCTAGGCCCGCTGTCAACGACACAACGAGGACGCACGGCGGCGCTGCCATATTGGATGGCCAAAACACGCCGACGGCGAGTCTCCGGCGAGGTGGATAGCACCAAAATGATCTACACCATCCTACGAATCTATCCCCGTCCTCAGAACGGTAGTAGGCACACCGGAGAAGACCCCACGCCGGCCATGGCGGCTCGAGCACGTCGGCTCACGGCGTAGCCCTGGCAAAACTGCGGTAGCGTCAAAAGCGAAGTGATAAACACGTTTAGGAGCTCACTGTGATCACGATGGTGGACTCGGTGAAGACGGAGATGGTCTGGAGCAGCCTGGCCACGGTGAGGGCAGTCGTGGCGGAGCTCTGACCGGTCACGGGGAAGACGAGTTGCACCGGGCGATTCCGACCAACACCAGCGACGAGAGCAAATCGAGGAGGAGCGCAAGACCGAGGCGATCGCGTTGATGTAGCTGGGAACGACTGACGAGGCTCGACGATGGCTATGGCGAGCGGCGGAGCTACGCGGTGGCGGAGCAGAGCAGAGGGGAAGAATGGGAACGACGGTGGCGACTGTGGCTATTTATAGCCCGGAAGAAGGCGTCCGGCGTCGACAGCGCACGAGCGGGTTCGCCACGGTGACATCGGCGTGTCACCGCGCGTGAAAGCGGCGAAGAAGGTCGGCGGCAAGCAGACTGCGTGGCGCCGGCGGTGAGCGGCGATGTGGTTTTTAAATTTTGAATTATTTACAGAACTGCCACTGAGTCTATTTTTCAAATTACTCCCAAATTTTCTAAAGAAGTTGAAAATCTCCAAAAATAAAAGTTGCTCAACTTTTCAAGTACTACAACTTTGGTTTAAGAAACATTTTCAAATTCTGCCTCCATTTTGAAATTTGAATTTGGGGTGCATTTGAGCATTTGAATCATTTCAAAATTACTCCAAATTTTATATGTAAACTTGAAAAACTTTGAATACCAAAGTTGATCTACATAAAATAATCTCCAACTTTGCTTTTTGCCTCAACCCCAAATTCCACATGGATTTTGAATTAGTAAAAAGGGGCAAAAAGGACTTTTATAAATTGAATTTGAATTCAAATTTGATTTGTCTTCCTTTTACTTAAATTTTGATTTTTGACCAGTAACATGGCCCATTAGGGTTATTTGAGTCAAATGACACATGGCCTCACATGAACACATGAAATTTGACCCTTGTGGTCATGATCTTTGTTTAAGGTTTTTGAAACACTTCACATGAAATAACAACATTATGAAATAAACCTTATTTAGTGAATGCATTCAAAACTTTATACTATATGAATGCTTTGCAATGCACATTATTACATGTCAAATTTTAGTATTAGGTCAAAACACCAGAGGTGTTACACAAGGACAAGCTTCTTCACACCTATTGTCGGGGACCTAATACCGGGGTACCCCAGAAGGTGGAACCGATAACCACCGAGCGTAAAAAACTTCTGGACGCATAAGGGCGCCATGTCATCCTTTGTTCGAATGACAGGAGTTTGGTTCCGCCTCGCCCGACACCCTTGGGACGGGCTCGGTCTCGCCCGAGGACCGAGGGATAAACTCCGTCTCGCCCGACGCCTTGAGGACGGGCTCGGTCTCGCCCGAGGGCTGAGGTATGAGTTCCGTCTCGCCCGATCCCGGAGGGGTGGGGTCAGCCTCACCCGACGCCTTTGTGGGATAACCCTGCCTCGCCCCAAAGGCTCAAGGCTAATCTCCGTCTCGCCCGACGCCTATAGGGCGGGCTCGGTCTCGCCCGAAGGCTAAGGGATAGATTCCGCCTCGCCCGATCCCGGAGGGATAGGGTTAGTCTCGCCCAAGAGATAGGGACTGGCCTCCGTCTCATCCGACGGCCCAGAACGAGCCTCGCCCTGATCGATATCTATCCTTGGTAACAATGGGTACAGGACGAGACAAGACGTTCGGGTCAACCATGACTCCAACGACCATACCCTGCGCCCTGACAGGGAAGAGAACTGTCAGGGAACGACAGGACTGATGCTTAGACCCTTCCGGGCGCCGCAGAGCCCAAAAGGTATTACAGGTGCGTGCACCTCACTCTGTAGAGTTGTAGGCGCCGCCTTCAGCTCTGGGACACGGAACCCAACGAAGATATACGACAACCGCTACGCTCCAAGAACGGATTTGCTATCTCCACAAACAACGGATACTCCGTCACCACGCTATGGACCCAAGGAAGCGGGGGGCCCTCTTCCCGACCCCTCAGGTCCTCCAAGTCAGAGAGCCTTGGCCACGGCGCTACACCGGACCCCGACCCCGAATTCTCATCATGGGAACCAGAAGGCGTGAGGAGCAAGGCTGGGGGGAGGCCCCTAAGTCAAAACCACTGTACCACAACCCATACCCTGGGGGCAGCAGGCTGTGACTAAATCTGACATCCTATAGAGATATCGACAACATCGTAAGCACTTATCTTCCTGCGCACTCATCAGAATGGGGGACCGGACCAGGTAAACAGGAGCCACAAGACTAGGTAGTGTACGAAACACTGAAGCTCTCACCCTTGTAAAGCCTGCCCCTTCATCTATAAAAGGGGAGGCATGTCCTCCATCAAACGGACGGGGAAAAAATAGGACCGAACAATAGAACGCACTCACACACATTCAAGCAGCTACGAAGCTCTTGACCACCTTTCAATCCTTCGATCAGAGACTTGGGATCAGTCCCTCTCTCGGCAGTTTGTATCCCTTACTACAGATCGTTTACGGTGCTAATAACACAAGCAGCAACAAACTGGACGTAGGGACGTTCCGCCCGAACCAGTATAATTCCTGTGTCCTTTAGCGCACCATCCGAACCTAACGCGCATTACTATAAATTTACTTGCCGGTGCTTGTACGAAACACCGACAGTTGGCGCGCCAGGTAGGGGCTTTGCGCGTTCCAAATCAGGTCTCGGATGGCCACCCACGCAATCACCTGGGCCCCGGGCGCACACGTGCGTTTCGGCGACCTGGATTTCATCATCACGCTAGGAGGAGAGCTGGCGCTGACTGATTCAGCCGCCCCCTCTCCCCCTTCCATCAACCTCAGCCGTCTCAGGCTTGAGGGCCCACCAGACAACTCCCGAGGAGTCCCGTCACCCAAGGGGGCTTCCCACGACGCCACCATATATCCGGAAAGGTCCGTATGGAGCGCCCCGACAGCGTTTCCATTCGGTCTCCGCAACGCTGCGGCGACCGCCGGCCGCCCTTGGGCGCTACGTGTGGTTCAATCACCCACGGACATCGAGTTCGTAGGGGGTGATTGAGCGCGATACGGAGACCCTCTACGAGCTCCTCAACGAGAAGCCTGTATCGCTCTCCAGCTCAGATTCTAGTAGGGGGAGCCACCATCCTTCCCGAGAGTGCTACATGACGCAGACCCCCGAGGGTCACGTCGAAAGCGCCTCCAGGGAAGAGGCCACCCCTACAAACAATCCTGACGGCAGATCCGGGGAAGAGGGGACAGCCCCATCTCACCTGAGGATGGAGCAGCTAAGGGCTCGTCAGCAAGAGATCGATGAGGCCGGGCAAGGGCTCGCACGGGAATACGCGGACATCAATCGCGAGATTGAACGCCACAAAGACGGGGGGCGCGCGCGCGCCACAGCCCGCACCGTACATCAAAGGATCCTCACCGACGATGGGGCCTTTCCTCACTTTGCCCGAGCCAGCCAGAACATCGCCGCAGCGACCGCTTTGCTGCATGGCCTTCCGGAGGCCGCGACGTCCGAGGATCGACACACTTATCGGGAGATTCGCACGTTGCTCGAGCGTGTAGCAGCACAGCAAGCGGAAAGTTCGTTGTCTCGACGACGCGAACCCGACTCCAGCAAGCACGCGCCCTCAGTGCGTCCCACCAAGGACGCATCCGTACACCAAACACCGCCAGCCGGCGGGCAACCCTCCGTCGTCCCTGTACATCAACGCCTCGGCCGTGGCCGCGACGTACGCAGCATCGTCGACGCCCGGAGACGTGCCCACGGCGACGAGGGAGAAGCAGCGCGCCGCGGCTATCATCCCTGACATGGAGGGCGCTACGACAGCAACGAAGACCGAAGCCCGAGCCCCGTTCTGCCCGGCCCTCAGGCCTTTGGCCGGCACATCCTCAACGCCGCGTTCCCCCTAAGGTATCGACCGCCTACGAACATTCCTAAATATTCTGGCGAAACAAATCCCGGGCTTTGGCTCGAAGACTATCGGCTTGCATGTCAGGCCGGTGGTGCGAGTGATGATAATTTTATTATTCGCAATCTCCCGCTGTTCTTGGCCGACTCGGCACGAGCATGGCTGGAGCACCTACCGTCCAATGCTATTCAGAGTTGGGCGGATCTAACTGAGATCTTCGTGGGTAATTTCCAGGGCACGTACAAACGCCCTGGAAACCCATGGGACCTCAAGAACTGCCGTCAGAAGGCCGATGAAACCCTCCGCGGGTACATCCGGCGCTTCTCCCGACAGTGCAACGAGCTCCCAAACGTCGCCGACGCCGACGTGATAGGAGCCTTTCTGTCCGGAACGACCTGCGAGTCCCTGGTCCACAAGCTAGGACGCAGGGGCCCGCGAACTACCAAGGAACTTCTGGACATCGCCACCAGTCACGCCTCTGGAGAAGAGGCGGTCGGAGCCATCTTTGATCGCTCCGACGGAAAGACAAGGCGGGACGAGGGCGCCAGCGAAGGCAGCCTCCAACCGTCCCGCCAAAGGGAAAAGTAAGAAGCAGCGGCGCGACAACTCGCTCGTGGCCGCAGCCGACCGCAAAGGTGGCCGGAAACCCGCGGAGGGCACTCCGAACCACTTCGAGAAAATGCTCGAGGGGCCATGCCCAAACCACGCCTTCCCGCCAAGCACCTATACAAGGAATGCGGCCTTATGCGCAAATACTTGGCCGGGGGCCTGAACAAGGAGGAGAAGGGGAAGGAGCCTGTTCCCACCATTGACGACACGGAGGAGAAGGACGACCCCTTCCCAACACCGACCGGTGCCCTCATGATCTTCGGAGGATCAGCGGCCTACGACTCCAGGCGCCGCCAGAAGGTCGCACGTCGAGAGGTCTATACCGCTGGACCGGCTATGCCAGCTTATCTCCGGTGGTCGGAATCCGCCATAACCTTCGACCGGTCCGACCATCCAGATGCCATCCCACACCCGGGGAGGTATCCGCTTGTCGTCGACCCGATCGTCGGTCCAAAGCGGCTCACCAAGGTACTGATGGATGGGGGCAGCGGCCTCAACATCATGTACGCCAAGACGCTCGACGAGATGGGCGTCGACCGAACGCACCTCCGTCCCGTCCGAGCACCTTTCCATGGCGTCGTGCCTGGAAGGCAAGCCGTGCCACTGGGGCAGATTGACCTGCCCGTCACCTTTGGGAATCGATCCAATTACCGAACTGAGACCCTCACCTTCGATGTAGTGGGATTCCCGGGGACTTTCCACGCCATTCTGGGGCGACCATGTTACGCGAAGTTCATGGCCGTACCCAATTACACATACCTGAAGCTGAAGATGCCAGGTCCCCGTGGGATCATCACCATCGGCACCTCCTTCCAGCGCGCTTACGAGTGCGAGGTCGAATGCTGCGGACACGCATCCACGGTCATCGCGTCCGAAGAGCTCGCCACCCTCAGGGAGGAGGTCATTGAAGGGACGCCCGACGCAAAGAAGTCGTCCGGATCGTTCGAATCAGCAGAGGGGTCCAGGGACGTCCTCTTGGATCCCAGTAGCTCCGAGGGCAAAAAAGTCCGAATCGGGACCGCGCTCTCCTCTGCATAGGAAAGCGCGCTCGTCGACTTCCTCCGCGCCAACAAGGACATCTTTGCGTGGAAACCCTCGGATATGCCGGGCATCCCGAGGGAGGTCGCCGAGCATACCCTCCAGATCCTCCCGGGCTCCAAGCCGGTGAAACAACGCCTGCGCCGCTTCGACTGAGGAGAAACGCAGGGCCATCGGCGAGGAGATAGCCAAACTACTGACCGCAGGATTCATTAAGGAAGTATACCACCCAGAGTGGTTAGCAAATCCTGTTCTTGTCCGAAAAAAGAGCGGGAAATGGAGAATGTGTGTTGATTATACTGGTCTCAACAAAGCGTGTCCAAAGGATCCATTTCCTTTGCCCCGAATAGACCAAATAGTCGATTCCACCTCGGGGTGCGAAACCCTCTGTTTCCTTGACGCATACTCAGGCTACCATCAGATCGCGATGAAAGAGTCCGACCAGCTCGCGACATCTTTTATCACGCCCTTCGGATCATTTTGCTACGTTTCAATGCCGTTTGGTTTGAAGAACGCTGGGGCGACGTACCAGCGCTGTATGCTTAGTTGCTTCGGAGACCTCATCGGGCGAACCGTTGAGGCCTATGTCGACGACATCGTAGTCAAATCCAAGCGGGCTGACCACCTTGTCGCCGACCTTGAACGCACCTTTGCGAAACTCCGGGCGAACGGCATCAAGCTCAATCCCGAAAAATGTGTTTTCGGAGTCCCGAGGGGCATGCTGCTCGGCTTCATCGTCTCCGAGCGTGGCATCGAAGCCAACCCAGAGAAGATATCGGCCATCACGAGGATGGGCCCGATCCAAAACATAAAGGGGGTTCAGCGGATCACAGGGTGCCTTGCCGCCCTCAGCCGATTCATTTCACGCCTCGGCGAACGAGGACTCCCCCTTTATCGACTTCTGAAGAAAACTGACCACTTCGAGTGGACAGCCGAGGCTCAGGAGGCACTTGACATGGTTAAACAATTTTTAACTAAGCCGCCGGTCCTAGTTCCTCCACGCGATGGAGAATCTCTCCTACTATATATATCAGCCACCACCCAGGTGGTTAGCTCCGCCTTAATAGTAGAGCGAGAGGAGGAAGGGCACACCTTCAAGGTGCAGCGCCCTGTATATTTCATCAGCGAAGTGCTATCCGACTCCAAAACCCGCTACTCCCAGATCCAGAAACTCCTCTACACCGTCCTCATCACCAAAAGGAAGCTACGCCACTACTTCGAGTCACACCCCGTGACAGTAGTGACGTCGTTCCCCCTCGGCGAGGTCGTTCGTAGCCATGACGCTACGGGAAGAACCGCAAAGTGGGCGCTCGAGCTGATGGATCAGGGCATTTCTTATGTCCCCCGAACGGCGATCAAATCTCAGGCACTGGCTGACTTCATCGCGGAGTGGACCGAGGTCCAGATGCCACCAGCAGCCGTCGATCAAGAGTACTGGATAATGTACTTCGACGGATCGCTGATGAAGAAGGGCGCCGGAGCAGGACTAGTCTTAGTATCCCCCCTCGGGGTCCACATGAGGTACATGGTTCGGCTTCATTTTCCCTCATCAAACAACACTGCAGAATACGAAGCGCTCATCAACGGCCTACGAATCGCCATCGAGCTGGGCATACGACGCCTTGACGTCAGGGGCGACTCTCAACTGGTCGTCAACCAGGTCATGAAAGAGTCGGGCTGCCACAATACCAAGATGGAGGCATACTATCAAGAGGTCCGACGTCTGGAGGACAAGTTCGACGGCCTCGAACTCAATCATATCCCTAGGCGCCTCAAAGAAGCGGCCGACACACTCGCAAAAGCGGCATCCAGCCGAGAGCCGGTTCCAACAGGCGTCTTTGCCAGTGATCAACACAAACCCTCGGTACGCTATGCGGGGTCAGAACAGGCCGACGATGGCCCTTCTAGTCCGACCCCTAAGGCCGATCCGCCAACTGTTCCTTCCGACCCCGAGGTCATGGAGATTGAAGAAGACCCAGCAATGGAGTCCGATCCTCCCAATGACTGGAGAACGCTTTACATCGACTATCTCCTCCACGATGTACTACCAACCAACGAGACAGAAGCCCGACGGCTCGCGCGACGCGCCAAATCCTTCGTTCTTGTAGAGGGCGAACTCTACAAACGAAGTCACATCGGAATTCTTCAGCTTTGCATCCCTGGCGAACAGGGAAAACTCCTACTGAGCGACATCCACGGTGGGGCATGCGGACACCATGCCGCACCAAGAACCTTGGTTGGGAAGGCATTCCGACAGGGTTTCTATTGGCCCACCGCAGTAGCCGATGCCGAGCAAATTGTACGCACCTGCGAAGGGTGCCAATACTACGCTCGGCAAACACACCTCCCGGCCCAGGCTCTCCAGATGATCCCCATCACGTGGCCCTTCGCGGTCTGGGGGCTTGACCTGGTCGGGCCTCTTAAAAAAGCGCCCGGAGGCTTTACCCACTTGCTTGTCACCATAGACAAGTTCACAAAATGGATTGAAGCTCGGCCGGTATCCACAATCAAATCCGAGCAAGGCTGTGCTGTTCTTTCTCGACATCATCCATCGCTTTGGAGTACCGAACTCCATCATCACAGACAACGGCACGCAGTTCACCGGTAGGAAATTTGTTCGTTTCTGTGACGAACAACACATCCGAATCGATTGGGCAGCCGTCGCGCACCCCCGGACGAACGGACAGGTCGAGCGCGCAAACGGCATGCTCCTTCAAGGCCTCAAACCCTAGAATTTTCAACCGGTTGAACAAATTCGGCGCGCGTTGGCTCGCTGAGCTCCCGGCTGTGCTCTGGAGCCTAAGGACGACTCCTAGCCGGGCCACCGGCTACACACCCTTTTTCATGATCTACGGCTCCGAGGCCATTCTCCCGACGGACCTCGACTATGGAGCGCCAAGAATCAGAGCATATGACGCTAAGGGAGCCGGGGCATCTCACCAAGACGCCATGGACCAGCTGGACGAGGCCCGCGACATCGCCCTCCTCCATTCAGCCAAGTACCAGCAAGCGTTGCGGCGGTACCACAGCCGACGGGTGCGGGGTCGAGCTTTCAACATCGGAGACCTCATCCTCCGTCTTGTACAGAGCAACAAGGATCGTCACAAACTCTCCCCGCCCTGGGAAGGGCCCTACATCGTCGCGGAAATACTTCGCCCAGGCGCCTACCGGTTGAAAACCATCAAAGGGGAGGTCTTCGCCAACGCCTAGAACATTGAGCAGCTACGTCGTTTCTATCCTTAAAATAAGCTTACACTTTTCCCTATCAGTTTTTGTCTTAACAGAACTTCGATCCTTAGTAACTACCGACCCCTGCAAATCGCGAGGGGTCAGACCTCACTCGGGGGCTGGCATGTGATCGTAACATATGTCATGTGTAGTACAGCATGTGATCGTAACATATGTCATGTGTAGTACAAGTATTACGCTTGTAAAACATCCCTGCGTCATACTTGCAAACATTTTTCTAAGTTTTCCATTCGCCTCATAAACGAGTCTCGAGGGCTAAGATCTTGGGAGCTAATTCTGAATACAACTGGTAGGACTGCGAGACACCCACGCCCCAGCGGCTGCAACCTCTTTGCTCACTAGTTCAATCAGAATTAGTTTGCCCACAGTTCCTAGCCTCCTATGACTTAGACCATGAGAAGAGTTGGAAAGCACTAAAATGACTTGCCACAAGCAAAGGATGTAGTTTTGTTCATTTTTTGCACGAATTCACCACTTACAAAGCGATGTCATTACAAAAAAGGAACAATATACCCTGAAGATTGTTTACTCGGGGGCTTCCCCACAACATTATTTCATTACAGTCTCGGCTCAGCTCTACCACAAGTGCTACTACGATCGCCGTACCACGCTCTCCATCGGCGACGTCGAGGGCATGTACACGGGCCAGTTCGTCCACTGCGGCCGCCGTGCCACGCTCTCCATCGGCGACGTCGAGGGCATGTACACGGGCCAGTTCGTCCTACTGCGGCCGCCGTGCCACGCTCTCCATCGGCGACGTCGAGGGCATGTACATGGGCCAGCTCATCTACTGCTGGGCGCCGTACCACGCTCTCCATCGGCGACATCTTCGCTGGACCCTCGAAGGCGCCACCATCTATGACGCCTCCGCCGGAGCGTCCGGGGACTACGCCATCGTCGTCAGCCGCAACCCCTGGCAGCAACGCCACCGTCATGGCATCTGGGGACTACGCCATCATCCCCAGCCATAACCCTGACAACGGCGTAGGGGCAGGAAACGCCTCCAGCCAAGGGAGGAGCGCAGCGAACGACGGCGCAGTCAACGACGCACGACACCCACCGGCGCCTCCTTTCCTTCGGCAGCAGCGACTCCTCAGCAAGGGCCGCGCACACCATCTCATCTACGTTGGATAACCTCCGGCTCGACATCACGCACCAGAATCACGAGCAAGTTTGTAAGTTCTCTATCTCTCTCTGGCATTACTCTTCCTCACTCAGGAACCACCGCGACGCACAGACGCGTTGGACGGAAAGGAAGAAGAAGGAGAGATAGCGGCTCGGAGGCAGAAGGGGAGGTGGGATGAGAACTCCTCTCCCCCTCCCTATTTAAAGAGGAGGCGCAGTAACTAAGGAAAGGCGAAAGGTCGGACGAAAAACCCTCTCCCTTCCCCTTTTTTTAATACGCAATCAATGCTGATTGATATCTGAGGGGACGCGCCGGAAGTGACGGGACGAACCCCGGTCTACGAAGCGTCCCTCTTTGGTCAAACTGAACACTGCCTGGGTATGGCCCGCCACTGACCCGCTCCGAACGCGGCGATTAAGGCACCCACATAGGCAGACAACTTTTTAGCCTTCCCATGTAGGACCACGGATGACCCGATGACGGGACCCTTCAGATCTCTTGGGTCGACCGTTCGGCTCAGAAGACACGACCAAAGAAAGATAAGCCTCTCAGCTTTCTCACTTTATACTGTTAAAATTCGTTCGCAAGATTCCGACCCCGTCAAATAGCAGGGACGCGAGCATCACTCGGGTGCTGTCGAGGATGACTACCAGTCTAGACATCCTCTTCACCCGACCCCTCCGTACGCTCGAAACTAAGGGCGCGACATACAGGCACAAAGCTTTGAGTAAAACTGGACGAACTAGCAAACCCTACGCCCCGATAGCTACGGTGTTTTCTGTTTACCAGAAAAATCCTACTCAACGCCCCTCGCGTCTCTAGTTTCGACGTCGGCCCTCTCAATGAAGGGATCGGAGGGGTCCGCCTACAGAGTCTCCCCCAAAGGAGAAGCTGTCAGGCCGCCCAAGTTAATCGAATGGCTCGGATCGTCACCGAGACACGAAAACAAAGAATAGCAATTCTTACGCAGGCTTTTTTCAACCTCGTCACAAACGTCGGGGCCCGAACCCATCTGCTAGGAGCTTTTCCGCCACTCACATCACCAAGGTAACGTTACCGACCCCGCCTTTATTTTCAATTAAATATTGCATTCAAAACATTCTCATTCGATATAAGCAACCATAGGCTGAGGTTCGAAGGCCGGCCCGCGAGGGCTCGAGGCCGCCTCACGCCAAACAGGGCCAGGGAGAGATAACCAAGATGAGCCCCAGCGGCCCTGCCCGATCCCGCTCAGAAGCGAACCGGGACGTCTCGACCTTCTCTTGTTCGATTCTAACCTCGAGCCAAACCCACAGAATCTCCATCGAGGAGAGGCCATCGGGCCCCCTGAGCTTATCGAACGACTCAGGCATCTACCGGGAGGCGGGTTAAGAAGTTGTGGAGTGCCACCAGAGGGCTCTGCCGACCCCATCAGCAAATGATGGACCCGGATTCTGCACGAACGTACCCGTTAGCGAGCTCGTTGAGCGCGGTACTCAAGCCGTCGAGGCAAGTGTCGTTCACTCAGCCCCTCCGATTGCGAAAACTGAGGACGGGGTAACACGCAAATAACAACCGACCCCTATCAGACCCTAACAAGGCTCGGGGGCTCGAGCCAAACAATGCAGGAGCAAAGGTCCCACCTTGCCGAGCCCATAGAGTCCCCAGTTGGGATTTCTGTTGGAAGGCAGGGCAAGGATTATTGCGAGGACATCCATTGTCACCAAAACCACGATTCCGGTCTCCAGTAACACCCGACCCCAGGCAGGTGCGGGGGTCGGACCTTACTCGGGGGCTGTTAAGGTACGGCTACCTCCTCAATCTCCTCACATTATAATCAGCGGCATAATTCAGGGGAACATATTGGTAAGACCGTAAAAAATCAAACCGCAAAAAATCAAACAAAACGAAATTAAGACGCAAAAGCACGAAAGGCGTCCAGACTCGAAAAATACCGACACTTGTCCACATATTACATATAAGCTATTCTCAAAATTGTTCGACTAATTACTCCCGCGAAGGGAGAACCATTTCTTTCAGACTGTCTGCCAGGTTCTTCGCAAGAGGAGCGACCATCTTCTCCATTTCTTCCAGCTCTTCATCCTCGTAGGTGGACAGAAAGCCTTCGCTCATCACCCTCAGGTTTATTTCCTTCTCATAATGGGCATGGTCGACGGTGAAGGCCTGGGTAATCCTGGCGTGAAAGGCACTCTCCTCAAGTTGGCCCACCCGAGCCGTGATACCTCCGACATGAGCTGCGAGCGGGCTGGTCTCCACAGGCTCTGTCACATTCAGGGCGTTAAGGACCACCCCGACTGCAGCTTGTAGAAGATCATGCTCATCGCTCTCCGCCTGAAGGGCCCTGCGCGTATAGGCAGCCTCTTTCTCCAGCTTGGCGGCGACGTTCTCGGCACTCAACTTTCCTTTCACCGCGTCATCAAGCTCCGCCCGAAGAGAGCGGACCACCCCGACGTTCTCATCCACCTTCTGCTGGAGGGCTGTGGCCCTACTCTCGGCCTTCTGCCGGAGGTCCCGCTCCATCTCCAGCTCCTTCAGGATTTCGCTGGCCTTCTCATTAGCCGCGGCATTCCTCTGCAGCAGCTCGTCTCGTTCTTTTTGGAGTTTGGCAATCTCCTCTCCATCCAGCTTGGACCTCGCCGACAGGTCCTCGAACATCCCGTGCGCCTCCTCCGCATCCTGACGCGCCTGGGCCTCCCGCTCTTGGACGATAGCAAGCTGGGCGGCCATGTTTGCTCGCAGCCGGGCCTCCTCGGAGAGGCGATCCCGCTCTGCCTTCTGCTCACGGAGGAATTGGGATTTTTTCCGGCTACGAGCAACAAGAATCTGAAGAAGAAGAAGACTGATATCAGAAATGCGAGAATCCACAAACACACGAAGAAAGAAAAAAGAAAGTCCAGAAAATACCTGAGAGGTAGGGATAACGATCTCACGGAGGGCTCCTCTGGCCTGGTCCAGGGCGTTCAGCATGGTCGAGATCCCGATGTCAAGACCTTCTCGCTCCATACTCTCGGAATGATCATCGAGCGAGAAAAGAGCCGACGTCGGGTCCTGAGCAGCCATCCACTAGAGCGGCGGCTCCCCCCGCGCAGGGGAGCGGCTTCCTCCCGACAAGGGGGCCGGTGGCGGCTCCCTCCTGACCCTGTGTGGCACCACCGCCGCACTCAAGGACCCTCTGGATGGACCCTCCTCCGTCTGGACCGCTTCGGGCGCCACGGGCGGATCCACATGGGCACCTGGTGGCGCGGATTGCACCACGCCCTCAGGTGCCACCACGACCGCGCCCGGCTGATCCTGGCTCGGCGCAGTCATGATCACCTTCACCGGCGGTATGCGGTCCTCGGCCGACTCTTCCACGCCCGCCGCGGAAGAAGCCACTCGCTCAGTGGCCTCCGCGGGCGTGGGAGCCACCATGGACGCCGTCGGTTCGGCCAACACGGCCCCAATGTCGGCACCACCCCTGCCCGAAACAGGGGTGACTCCAGGCGACGCCGTCTATCCCGCTTGAAGGGCGAGACTCTTCTTGGGCGCCAGCCCCAGGGGGTGACCCGTCCGCAAGAACCTACACAGAGGTAATAACCGTTAAGTCAAAATAAAAATAAAATTAAAAAAAAAGATGAAAACAGAGGAGTCAAAAGCTTACGTTGACGTCCTCGGCCGACGGAAGCGTTTTGGGGACGGATCCCCAGATCCCTGCCCTGACTCGTCTGGACGGGACCGTTTCATACCTACCCCCTGCCCTAGGGCAGGGGGGTTCATCTCGTCGGGCGCAGCGCCGGAGTCGCTCCCCTCCATCGTCTCGCCGGGCGCGGCACCGGAGCCGTCCCCCTCCCTCGTCTCACGGGGCGCAGCACCAGAGCTGCTCCCCTCCATCACCTCACAAGGCGCGGCACCAAAGCTAGGCGCGGCTCCAGTACCACCCCCTCCACGATCGCCTCAGGGTCGGCGGCAACAAGCCCGGCATCCCCCACCCACCGATCCTCGGCTGGCACGCCGTGCGAAGCGGCGGATTCGCCGGCCTCCACCGACCTCATTGATTCACTTCCCTCTGCGTGAAAAGCGAAGGGCCCCTGCACGGGTGGGTGGCCACTTGTCAGCGTTTCCTCGTCCGCCAGGACGCCCCAATCCACGTCGACGGCTACCTCGTCGTCGTCGTCGTCATCATCATCATCGTCGTCATCCTCGCTGCTCACGTCCTCTCCCCGGTCCCGTGCCTCCTGCTTCAGCCGTTTCGCCTTCTTCATCTCCTCCTTTGCTTTCTTGTCCCGCTCGGCCGCGAGTCGATTCGCCGCCGCCACAGCCCTGTCCTTCGGCAGTGGAGCCGGACTATCCTTGAAGACTAGCCCCCTTGGCTAGCCCCAACATCACAAAAGCAAGTATTAAAAAGGGAGATTCAGGAGAAAGAAAAGAGTGCAGGGGAAGAGGGCTTACGAATTCGAAGAACCCAGGCTCCGGCCGCATTGGAGGATGCCCGGGCACCAGATACACGATGTCGAGGACCATGCCGGCAGAATCCTTCGTCGGCTCCGTCGCTTCCTTGACACGCTGTGCCACTTCCAAATAAGGGAGCGCCTCATCAACGAGCACCGTTCCCTCGAACGACATCCCTGGCATCATCCGATGCAGGGGAAGCACGCGCGCCATCAGTGGCGCCACCCTCCTCGCGTGGTAAGCACCGATAATCCCCGACCCCTTTACACCCCGACCCTTCAGGGCATGGAGGGCGGAGAGAAGGTCGGAGATGTGCTTCTTGTCTTTAGTCTGGACGCCCTAGCCCCATGACGCCAGAGCATCCACAATAAGACATCCGGTGTACTTCGGTAGGGGGGCACTCGCATCATCCCTAACATAAAACCATTGCGAATGCCATCCCTTGTTGGATGTGGCCAGGCGCATGTACGGGTAACCCTTCGATCGGGTATGGCGCAGGTGAATGCTGGCACACCCCATCGGTGCATCTACTTCTTTCCCCCCAACCTTCCTCCTCGACAGACTAACGCTAAAGAAATGTCGCCACAGATCAAAATGGGGATCGATCCCCAGGAAACCCTCGCATAGGGCAACAAACGCTGCCATATGCTGTATCCCATTGGGAGTTAGATGCTGCAGTTCTACCTCATAGTAATCTAATAACCCCCGAAGGAATCTATGCGCGGGTACCCCGAATCCCCGCTCATGGAAGAGGGCAAAGGAGACGACATACCCTTCAGGCGGCACCGGCTCACCCTCGTCGCCAGGAAGCAACCACTCCTGGACGGCGGATTGGGGGCGGAGAAGGCCACGGCGGACGAGGCCCTCCAAACGCCGGGAAGTGATGCTTGTTCTGCCCCACAACTCCATTGAAGCAGTAGGGGGGAAGGGCAGGCGCGAGCTTAACGGCGGCTGGAACACGAACGCAGGCCGGTCGAACGGTGGCGATGCGGGCGTGAGAGGCAGGGAAGATTGGCGGCGGATGTCTCAGAATGCAAAGGAAGGGGAGCGAAATACGGAACCCTGGGGGCGAACCCTGCGGTTTTATAGGTGGCGACGGACACGAGAAGGGCAACCGTCTGCCTCGATCTCCGGGCCTGCCACGCGCGCCACCGCGTCACATCGCGGGACACGCGTGCGCAGTCCCTATCCTCTCACCCCAAAAATCTCGACGGACGGTTCGCCTTCCCCAAACAAATCCGGACTCTCTACCCACCGGGGAAGCGCAGGCCACAAAGGCCTGTTCCTTTCTCTTTGGCCCACCTAGGGCCCAGAAACTCGCCGGGGAATCTGCGAACGATCTGCCATCAAGCGCAGAAGCACCAGTTAGGACAGCCCCGAGTCAGTCCCTAGCGAACGGGACGCCACAACCCAGTCGAAAAAACACCCAGTTGATGAAAAAACTAAGTCCTTCAGCCTTACCCACGAAGGGGCCGATACAACCCCCCGGGCGACTCTACTCGAGTCACCCAGGGGCTCGGGGGCTACACCCATCGGGTGCGCTCGCGCGCACCCTCCGGTAATTTAGCTTCGGCGAAATCGAAAAACACCCTCCAGGCGGTTTTGCCCGAATCACCTAGAGTCTCGGGGGCTACTGTCGGGGACCTAATACCAGGGTACCCTAGAAGGTGGAACCGATAACCACCGAGCGTAAAAAACTTCTGGACGCATAAGGGCGCCATGTCATCCTTTGTTCGAATGACAGGAGTTCGGTTCCGCCTCGCCCGACACCCTTGGGACGGGCTCGGTCTCGCCCGAGGACCGAGGGATAAACTCCGTCTCGCCCGACGCCTTGAGGACGGGCTCGGTCTCGCCCGAGGGCTGAGGTATGAGTTCCGTCTCGCCCGATCCCAGAGGGGTGGGGTCAGCCTCACCCGACGCCTTTGTGGGATAACCCTGCCTCGCCCCAAAGGCTCAAGGCTAATCTCCGTCTCGCCCGACGCCTATAGGGCGGGCTCGGTCCCGCCCAAAGGCTAAGGGATAGATTCCGCCTCGCCCGATCCCGGAGGGATAGGGTTAGTCTCGCCCAAGAGATAGGGACTGGCCTCCGTCTCATCCGACGGCCTAGAACGAGCCTCGCCCTGATCGATATCTATCCTTGGTAACAATGGGTACAGGACGAGACAAGACGTTCGGGTCAACCATGACTCCAACGACCATACCCTGCGCCCTGAGTGGAAGAGAACTGTCAGGGAACGACAGGACTGATGCTTAGACCCTTCCGGGCGCCGCAGAGCCCAAAAGGTATTACAGGTGCGTGCACCTCACTCTGTAGAGTTGTAGGCGCCGCCTTCAGCTCTGGGACACGGAACCCAACGAAGATATACGACAACCGCTACGCTCCAAGAACGGATTTGCTATCTCCACAAACAACGGATACTCCGTCACCATGCTATGGACCCAAGGAAGCGGGGGGCCCTCTTCCTGACCCCTCAGGTCCTCCAAGTCAGAGAGCTTTGGCCACGGCGCTACACCGGACCCCGACCCCGAATTCTTATCATGGGAACCAGAAGGCGTGAGGAGCGAGGCTGGGGGGAGGCCCTTAAGTCAAAACCACTGTACCACAACCCATACCCTGGGGGCAGCAGGCTGTGGCTAAATCTGACATCCTATAGAGATATCGACAACATCGTAAGCACTTATCTTCCTGCGCACTCATCAGAATGGGGGACCGGACCAGGTAAACAGGAGCCACAAGACTAGGTAGTGTACGAAACACTGAAGCTCTCACCCTTGTAAAGCCTGCCCCTTCATCTATAAAAGGGGAGGCATGTCCTCCATCAAACAGACGGGAAAAATAGGACCGAACAATAGAACGCACTCACACACATTCAAGCAGCTACGAAGCTCTTGACCACCTTTTAATCCTTCGATCAGAGACTTGGGACCAGTCCCTCTCTCGGCAGTTTGTATCCCTTACTACAGATCGTTTACGGTGCTAATAACACAAGCAGCAACAAACTGGACGTAGGGATGTTCCGCCCGAACCAGTATAATTCCTGTGTCCTTTAGCGCACCATCCGAACCTAACGCGCATTACTATAAATTTACTTGCCGGTGCTTGTACGAAACACCGACACCTATAAATAAGGGTTATCTTGTACCATATTGAGTTAAACACTTATAGCTCATTTTATAGATCAAACACTAGGTTTACAAGCCCACAAACATGTCATATGCTACCACTAGATCATTTCAAACATTCAAGCAATAGTGGTAACATACAAGCATCAAATTCATTTGATTTTCAAGAATGATCCTATTTAAATGTGAAATATGTCTAGATGCACTAATCATGTCCTTAGCAAGGATGTATGTCATGCCAATCAATTTATACCTTGTATTGCTCGAAGGAGAGGCATGTCATATAATGGGGTTGCATCAACACATATTGGTGAAGTCAAGTATGTTCAATTCATTCCTTAGCTTGCAAAACCTCTTCTCATCAAGTGGCTTGGCAAGTTGATCATCGGTGCCCACACTCTCTATGCAAATGTCCCATTTTTGTTGGTGATCTCTTATGAAATGATGGCGGACATCAATATGCTTTATTCTTGAGTGTTGAACCAGGTTGTTTGTGAGCTTTACGGCACTCTCATTGTCACATAGCAATGGCACTTGCTTGAATTTAATTCCAAAGTCACTCAAAGTAGCCTTCATCCAAAGTAATTGAGCACAACAACTACCGGCCAAAATGTACTCTGCTTTGGCGGTTGAAAGTGCTACACTATTTTGCTTCTTTGATGACCAAGACATAAGTGATCTTCCCAATAGTTGACATGTGCCCGATGTGCTCTTTCTCTCAACTTTGCATCCCACATAATCGGAGTCCGAATATCCATTCAACTCAAATCTTGCTCCTTTGGGATACCACAATCCAATATTTTGTGTATGCTTCAAGTACCTCAATATTCTCTTAGTTGCCTTCAAATGACTTTCTCTTGGTGAGGCTTGAAATCTAGCACACATGCATAAACTAAACATCACATCCGGCCTTGATGTGGTCACATAGAGTAGGCTTCCAATCATAGACCGATACATCTTTTGATCCACTATGTTGCCACTAGCATCACTATCCAAGCTTCCACTTGTCCCCATTGGTGTAATAATAGCTTTACTATCATCCATTCCAAACTTCTTGAGCATGTCCTTGATATACTTGCCTTGACTCACAAATGTGCCATTCTTTATTTGCTTGATTTGAAGACCAAGGAAGTAGCTAAGCTCTCCAATCATGGACATCTCAAACTCACTTGCCATCATCTTGCCAAACTCCTCACAAAATTCTTGATTTGTTGACCCAAATATGATATCATCAACATAGGTTTGCATTACAAACAAATCCTTTCCAAGCTTCTTGGTGAAGAGAGTGGTGTCAACCTTTCCCATCTTGAATCCCTTAGAGAGTAGGAAATCCCTCAATCTCTCATACCATGCTCTAGGTGCTTGTTTCAATCCATACAAAGCCTTTCTCAACTTGTACACATGGTTGGGTTTCTTTTCATCCTCAAAACTAGGAGGTTGCTCAACATACACAAGCTCATTGATGTACCCATTTAGAAATGCACTTTTCACATCCATTTGGTACAACTTAATGTTGTGGGCACAAGCATAAGCTAGCAAGATCCTAATTGCTTCCAATCTTGCAACCGGGGCATATGTTTCTCCAAAGTCAAGTCCTTCAACTTGAGTGTAACCTTGAGCCACTAATCTTGCTTTATTCCTTATTACTATCCCATCTTGATCTTGCTTGTTCTGAAAGACCCACTTGGTTCCAATCACATTATAATCCTTAGGCCTCTCAACTAAATCCCATACTTGGTTTCTTGTGAAGTTGTTTAGCTCTTCATGCATAGCATTGACCCAATCAACATCCTTCAAAGCTTCATCTATCTTCTTAGGTTCAATGGATGACACAAATGAGAAGTGCTCACAAAATAAAGCCAATCTTGATCTTGTTTGCACACCTCTTGAAATATCACCAATGATAGTGTCCAATGGATGATCTCTTGCAACATTGGTTGGTTGAAGCACTTGCACTTGATTGCTAGCATTTGATTGATCACTTGGTTGAGATGATGAACTAGCCATTTGTTGATCTTGCACATTGCCATCACTAGTGCTTGCTTGGATTTGATCATGAGAACCACTAGCTTGCACATTTGAGTTAGAGAGCACTTGATTCTTGTCATCTTCAACATCAATCACTTCTCTAGGCCTTATATTACCAATGTCCGTGTTCTTCATTGCATTGACCAATTGAGTGCCTCTCACATCATCTAGATTTTCATCTTCCTCTTGGGAACCATTTGTTTCATCAAACTCTACATCATGAACCTCCTCAATAGTACCACTAGCCAAATTCCAAACTCTATAAGCCTTGCTAGTAGTGGAGTAACCAAGCAAGAAACCTTTATCACATTTCTTTTCAAACTTGCTCAATCTAGTGCCTTTCTTCAATATATAGCATTTACAACCAAATACCCGAAAGTATGCTATATTTGGCTTTCTTCCATTCAATAGCTCATAAGGTGTTTTCTCCATCATGGGGTGACAATAGAGTCAGTTGCTATAGTAGCAAGCCATGTTGATTGCTTCAGCCCAAAATGAATGACTCACATTGTACTCACTCAACATTGATCTTGCCATGTCAATCAAAGTTCTATTCTTCCTTTCAACTAAGCCATTTGATTGAGGAGTGTACTTGGCCGAGAATTGATGTCTGATTCCAAATTCATCACACAACTCATCAATTCTAGTGTTCTTGAATTCACTTCCATTGTCACTTCTCACTTTCTTTATGGTTGTTTCAAATTCATTGTGAATGCCCTTGACAAATAATTTGAATATTGCAAACACATCACTCTTGTCAACAAGAAAGAATACTCATGTGTATCTAGTGAAATCATCCACAATCACAAATCCATATTTATTTCCTCCAATGCTAGTGTATGTGGTTGGTCCAAACAAGTCCATGTGCATTAACTCAAAAGCCTTAGATGTGCGCATCATGCTCTTCTTAGGATGTGTGTTACCAACTTGCTTTCCAGCTTGACATGTACTACATAGCTTATCCTTCTCAAATGTGACATCTTTCAAGCCTCTAACTAAGTCATGCTTAATCAACTTGTTCAATTGTTTCATTCCAACATGACCAAGCCTTCTATGCCATAACCAACCCATGCTAGACTTAGTGATCAAACATGTTGACAATTGAGCTTCTCTAGCATTGAAATCAACCAAGTATAGATTCTCATATCTAAATCCTTTGAATATCAAGTTAGAGCCATCTACACTTATAATCTCTACATCATCCACACCGAATATGCACTTGAAACCAAGATCACACAATTGAGCTACCGATAATAGGTTGAAGTTCAAGCTCTCTACTAGTAGCACATTGGAAACGCTCAAGTCATTGGATATTGCAATCTTACCAAGCCCTTTGACCTTGCCTTTGCTATTGTCACCAAATGTGATACTATCAATCCCATTGCTCTTGTTTTCATTGATTGAATTGAACATTCTTGGATCACTGGTCATGTGTTGTGTGCACCCACTATCAAGCACCCAATGCCTTCCTTCGGCTTTATAATTTACCTACAAAAGAAGGTTAATTCTTTTTAGGTACCCAAACTTGCTTGGGTCCTTGTAGGTTAGTTACCAAGGTCTTTGGTACCCAAATGGCCTTCTTCTTTGGGCCCACAATTGGTGTACCAATGAACTTAGCCTTCACACCGTTGGCACCCTTATAAAGCATGTAACTAGAATCAAATTTAATTGAGGATATATTAGGTAGCTTGTTCTTGTTAATCTTGCAATTTTGCTCTATATGCCCAACTTGCTTGCATCTATTGCAAAACCGACCATTGCCCTTTACAAAGCTAACTTTGGGAGTGACAAAGGCCGCCTTGCCTTTCTTGGGAGTATAGCCTAATCCCTCTTTGTTGAGAGAAAACCTTTGGCTACCCAAGCACTTTAGCAAGCGGGCATCTCCACCATAGGCATTGCCTAAGGCATGAGTGAGCTCATTCACCTCCTTCTTGAGGGTCTCATTTTCCACTTTTAGTGAGTTTTCACAAGTGAGACCATTACTCAAGGGTGAAGTGGAAGTGGTAGTGCTACAAGAAGTGTTAGTGGGAGCAACAAAAATAGATTCATCAATATGATCACATGTTAGTCCCACATCATATGATATGATCACTTGCTCCTTCTTGGCTTCCTCCACTTTGACTTTCTCAATAAGAGAGGAGTGAGCCTTTTCAAGCTTCTCATGGGCTTCCATTAGCCTCTCATGAGTAGCATTGAGCTCATCAAAGGATTGCTCAAGAAATTCTTTGCAATTCTTTGTACTCCTTTCTCTTCATCTCATTGCAAGTGTGCACTTGCTCACACATGTCCAAGAGCTCCTTCTTGGTGTACTCCTCATCCTCATCATCATCATTATCATTCCTACAAGAGTCACTTTCACATTCATCATCATCACTCTCATCATATTTTACCTTGGTAGGCTTTGCCATGAGACATGTCGATGGAGTGTCGAAGATGGAGAGCTTCTTGTTGATGGCGATGCTTACTAGTGCTCTCTTGATAGATTTCTTGTCATCACCACTAGAGCTATCACCATCCGAGGAACTATCACTATCCCAAGTGACTACATACCCTCCACCCTTCTTCTTCTTTTGGTAGGTCATTCTCTTCTCCTTCTTCTCATTCTTATCTTTCTTGTGCTTCTTCTTCTCATCTTCATCATTATCACTATTATAGGGACAATTTGCTACAACATGATCGGGGCTCTTGCAATTGTAGCATCTTCTCACATACTCTTTGCTCTTGGTGTGATCTCTTCTCTTTCTTGCACCATAGCCCTTCTTCTTCATGAATTTTCCCATCTTGCGGACAAAGAGGGCCATAGCTTCATCATCAATATCACTAAGATCATCATCATCACTTGATTCTTTCTTGGACTTGCCCTTGTTCTTGGATGATGATGAGCTAGCCTTGAATGCTATACTCTTCTTCTTCTTCTTGTCTTCTTCTTCCTTCTTGTCCTCCTTGTCACCCCCTCCCTTTCCACTCGGTATGTCTCTTGGGTCATGACATCACCTATTACTTGGTTGGGGGTAATCTCCTTCAATCCTCCTCTTATGATGAGCAATCTCAACATCTCAAATCTTGGAGGTAGGCACATCAGGAATCAATGAGAGACATCATCATCCTTGATCTTCTCTCCCAATGCCTTCAAATCATTGACAATCACTTGCAATCGATGGAACATCTCCGGAATGCTCTCATCTTCCTTCATCTTGAAGCTTGTCAATTTATCCTTGAGGATATACAATTTTGCACTCTTCACCGCTGGTGTGCCCTCATATGTTTCCTCCAATCTCTTCCACACCTCATTTGCTCTTTCACAATCCTTGATTTGCTCAAACACCTTGGAATCAATGGAATTGTATATGGTGTTGAGAGCCATTGTATTGCATTGCTTGTTGATCTTATCTTGGTTGGTGGGATCATCGGGATCGATGATAGCATAATCATTCTCGGTCACTTCTCATACTTGATCATTGATTGAACCAAGATACATCCTCATCTTTCTCTTCCAATAATCATAGCATGTGCCATCAAAGAACGGTGGTTTGCCCCCCACATGGTTGAACACAACTTGAGCCATAATTTAACACCGAGGTTGTTAAGCCTTCAATCAAATGGTGACCACTGCTCTGATACCACTTGAATGGTCCTAATATGGCTAGAGGGGGGTGAATAGCCTATTTAAAAATCTACAAATGAACTAGAGGAATTCAATTAGTATGACAAATAGCGAAATGCAAACTTGCTCTAGCTCTACAAGGGTTGCAAGCCACCTATCCAACAATTCTAGTTGCAATGATAGCTAGACACACAACTTGCTATGATACTACTCACTAAGAGCTCTCAATCTTTCTACTCTAAAGAGCTCCACTAATCAAACTTAAATAGCAAAGCAAGCTCTCAAATCTAATTACACTAAAGATCTTGCTACAACTAGTTTGCAAGAATATAAACGAGTGAGTAGGATGGTTATACCGCCATGTAGAGTAATGAACCAATCACAAGATGAATATGAAACCAATCACCGGGAGAATAACAAATGGCAAGAGACAACCAATTTTTCTCCCGAGGTTCACGTGCTTGCCAACACACTAGTCCCCGTTGTGTCAACCAACACTTGGTGGTTTGGTGGCTAAGAGGTGTTGTACGAACCTCATCCACACAATTGGACACCACAAGAACCTACCCACAAGTGAGGTAACTTAATGACACGAGCAATTTACTAGAGTTACCTTTCAGCACTCCACCGGGGAAGGTACAACTCCCCTCACAATCACCGAAGGCGGCCACGAACAATCACCAACTCATGCTGATCCTCTACCGCTGCACCAAGCCGTCTTGGTGGTGGCAACCACTAAGAGTAACAAGCGAAATCCGTAGCGCAACACAAATACCAAGTGCCTCTAGATGCAATCACTCAAGCAATGCACTTGGATTCTCTCCCAATCTCACAAAGATGATGGATCAATGATGGAGATGAGTGGGAGGGCTTTGGCTAAGCTCACAAGGTTGCTATGTCAATGAAAATGTTCAAGAGAGTGAGCTTGAGCTGGCCATGGGGCTTAAATAGAAGCCCCCGTGAAATAGAGCCGTTGGCTCAAATATTTGGGTGACTACGCATCGACCGGACGCTCTGGTCAAAATGCATCGGACGCAGCACCGGATGCTCCGACCGTGAATACTGGACGCGTCCGGTAGCTCCCAGACTGCCACGTGTCTAGTTCAAACCAACCTAGCCATTGCTGCCCATTCTGACGACGACCGGATGCTCATACTGGGCGCACAAACACAAATGACCGGACACAGAGCCGCTGCGTCCGGTCAAGTCCAGTAAGCCTCCAGGGCCAATCGGACGCATCAGTTAAAAACTGACCAGACACTGAGCCTCAGTGTCTGGTCGAGTACAGTAAGCACCCACCGATGACCGGACGTGTCCGGTCACCCCGGACCAGACGCCGCTAGCGTCCGATCAACTGTTCTGCCGAATACTGCATTTGCTGATTCACACCGGACGTGTCCGGTGTGGCGACCGGACGCGTCCGGTTGCTGAGTTTGTCGCCAAATACTGGACGTGTCCTGTCACCATACCAGACGCATCTAGTCACTCTGTAACTAGCGTGACTAACTCCTTTTCAACTCTATCTTCTTCACCCTTACTCAAATGTGCCAACCACCAAGTGTGTCACCTTGTGCACATGTGTTAGCATATTTTCACAAACATTTTCAAGGGTGTTAGCACACCACCAAATCCTAAATGCATATGCAATGAGTTAGAGCATCTAGTGGCACTTTGATAATCGCATTCTGATACG
Organism: Miscanthus floridulus; assembly: GCF_019320115.1. Lineage (NCBI taxonomy): Eukaryota > Viridiplantae > Streptophyta > Magnoliopsida > Poales > Poaceae > Miscanthus > Miscanthus floridulus. Next base: position 123,347,851 of record NC_089581.1, read on the forward strand.
AGTTTCACCCCTCTTAATAGTACGGCTATCAATCCTAAATATGATCACACTCTCTAAGTGTCTTGATCACCGAAACAAAATGGCTCCTACAATTTTACCTTTGCCTTGAGCCTTTTGTTTTTCTCTTTCTTCTTTTCCAAGTTTAAGCATTTGATCATCACCATGCCATCACCATCGTCATGATCTTCGCCATTGCTTCATCACTTGGAGTAGTGCTACCTATCTCATGATCACTTTGATAAACTAGGTTACACTTAGGGTTTCATCAATTAACCAAAACCAAACTAGAGCTTTCAAGAGGGCGCCAAGGAGGTCCTCATAGACCTCAGCGGCTCTGAGGGCAAAGTGGTGCGCATCGGCAGCACACTTTCCTCCAAATAGGAAAGCGCACTCACCGACTTCCTCCGTGCTAATAGAGACATCTTTGCGTTGAGACCCTCGAACATGTTAGGCATTCCGAGAGAAATCACTAAGCATGCCTTGAAGATCAGGCCAGGCTCCAAGCCGGTAAAGCAGCGCCTATGTCGCTTCGACGAGGAGAAATGCAGGGCCATCGGCGAGGAGATTACGAAGCTTTTGGTAGCTAGGTTCATCAAGGAAGTATACCACCCCAAGTGGTTAGCCAATCCCGTTCTTGTACAAAAAAAGAGTGGGAAATGGAGAATGAGAGTTGACTACACGGGTCCCAACAAAGCATGTCCAAATGATCTGTTTCCGTTGCCACGCATAGACCAAGTAGTTGACTCGACCTCAGGGTGTGAAACCCTTTGCGTCCTTGATGCGTACTCTGGGTACCATCAAATCATGATGAAAGAGTCCAACTAGCTCATGACATCTTTCATCACTGCATTCGGATCATTCTGCTACATCAAAATGCTGTTCGGCCTAAAGAACGCGGGGGCTACATACCAACGCTGCATGCTCAAGTGTTTCGGGGATCTCATCGGGTAGACCGTTGAGGCCTATGTGGATGACATCATGGTCAAGTCCTAATCGGTTGATCAGGTCATAGCTGACCTAGAGCAGACCTTTGTGAAACTCCAAGCAAACGGCATCAAACTCAACCCTAAGAAGTGCATTTTCGTTGTCCTGAGGGGTATGCTACTGGGTTTTATCATCTCTGAGCATGGCATCGAAGCCAACCCAGAGAAGATCTTGGCCATCACAAGGATGGGCCTGATTTAGAACATAAAGGGGTACACCGAGTTACAGGGTGCCTCGCCGCGCTTAGCCGCTTTATCTCACGCCTCGGCTAATGAGGTCTCCCCCTCTATTATCTTTTGAAGAGAGCCGACCATTTCAAATGGACGCCCAAGGCCTAGGAGGCACTTGACAAGGTCAAGCAGCTCCTGACAAAAGCCCCGATCCTAGTCCCCCTGACCGACAGGGAACCCCTTCTGCTCTACATTATGGCCACCATAGAAGTGGTCTGCGTTGCCTAGTGGTAGAGCGAGAAGAAGAGAGACACGTCCTCAAAGTGTAGCATCCCATGTACTTCATTAGGAAGGTCTTGTCTGATTCCAAGACTCACTACCCTCAAATCCAGAAACTCTTGTACACCGTCCTTATCGCTAAGAGAAAATTGCGTCACTACTTTGAGTCGCATCCGGTGATGGGCGTGATGTCCTTTCCTCTCAGCGAGGTCATCCAAAACGGGATGCCACAGGAAGAATCACGAAGTGGGCACTTGAGCTGATGGGTCAAGACATTTCATATGCCCCTCGTACGGCCATCAAGTCCCAAGTGCTGGCTGATTTCATTGCAGAGTGGACCGAGATACAAATGTCACCAGCAGACATCAACCAAGAGTACTGGACGATGTACTTCGATGGATCGTTGATGAAGAGAGGCACCGACGTAGGGCTAGTCTTTGTTTCACCCCTCGGGGTATGCATGAGGTACATGGTTTGCATCCATTTCTCCTTCTCCAACAATGTGGCCGAGTATGAGGCACTCACCAATGGCCTACTCATCACCATCGAGTTGGGTATCTGATGGCTTGATGTCTGGGGTGACTCCCAGCTGGTCATCGACCAAGTCATAAAGGAATCAAGCTGCCACAATGCCAAGATGGCTGCATATTGCCGAGAAGTGCACTAGTTGGAGGACAAGCTCTATGGTCTCGAGCTCAATCACATCTTGAGGCATCTCAATGAGGCGGCCGATGCGCTAGCGAAAATGGCATCCGACCGAGATCTAGTGCTGACTGGCATCTTTGCCAGCGATTAGTACAAGCCCTCGGTCCGCTACAAGGAGCCAGAACAGGCCAGCGATGGGCCGCCTACCCCGAGCTCAGGGGCTAACCAGCCAGCAGCTCCATCTGACCCCAAAGTCATGTAGCTTGACAAGGATCCAGTGATAGAGCCCAACCCTCTGGCCTCCACCATGATGCGCGTGACACCCTAGATGCCCATAGGCATGCCTGCGACAATGGGAGGGAGGAGGCTAGCCATGGCTACCACCCTCATCGTGGCGGATGATACGACAGTGGTGATGACCGAAGCTCGAGCCCTGACTTGCTGGGACCTCAGGCCTTTGGCCGACACATCTTCAACGCCGTCTTGCCACCGTGGTACCAAACACCGACAAACATACCAAAATACTTCGAGGAAACAAAACCCGAACTATGGCTCGAGGAATATTGGCTTGCTTGCCAAACCGGTGGAGCAGATAGTGATAATTTCATTATCCACAACCTTCCATTGTTCCTGGCCGAATCGGCATGAACGTGGTTGGAACACCTTTCGTCCAACCGAATCCAAAGTTGGGCGGACCTAAAAGAAATCTTTGTGGGAAACTTCTAGGGCACATACGTGTGTCCTGGGAACCCATGGGATCTCAAAAACTGCCAATAGAAGTTTAGGGAAACTCTTCATGGGTATATCTGGCGCTTCTCCTGGCAGTGCAATGAGCTACCCAACGTCGCTGATGCCGATGTCATAGGAGCTTTCCTATTTGGGACCACCTACAAGTCCCTAGTTCACAAGCTGGGACATAAGGGCCTATGAACCTCCAAGGAGCTCCTCGACATCACCACTAGCCACACCTCAGGCGAGGAGGAGGTCAGGGCAATTTTCGACCACCCTAAGGGCAAGGCAAAGTGGGACGATGAAAGGTCCTTGTGTGGTTTTGGTAATTGAGTGACAACCTAGGTGGACTAATTGTGTTTATATGAGATACATAGGTGATTAGTCCACGGGTACATGTGTGTGAGCAACATATGCCATGAAGGTGAAAATGGCTTGGAGATGTTGCAAAGCTCACACATGTGATGATGAAGGAGCTCATTGCAAATGAGACATGACATTAAGTCATGTGATCAAGGTGGAGAAGATCAAGACATAACTTGGCTTGATGGACCGGTTGAAAGCGTGAAGGGCAAGTCAAAGGCTTTGGAGCGATGGACTGCGTGGCGGTGAAGCTTAAGCAAGACTTGACACCAATGGACGAAGGCAACGGTGAAAAGCAAGTGAAGTCAAGATCGATGAACCAATATGATCATGTGATGATATGAAGTGGATCATATCATTGTTGATCATGTTGGTGCATGTGTTGCATCGATATTGGAGGAGATGGAATGGAATGTGCAAGGCAAAGGTATAACCTAGGGTATTTTATTTCACCGGTCATAGGTGTGTAGAGAAGTTAATGGCCAGGTTTAGGATAGATGGCCGTACTACTAAGAGGGGCAAACTTGTTTGCATATCGGTCATCTAGTGCCACTCGAGTGATCTAACTTTGCATCGTCGCTAGGATTGAGTGGCGTGGCAAGTTGAGTGGCTAATCCGCTAGAAGATGATTGTGAAAATGCTAACACACATACACATGGTGGTGTACACTTGGTGGTATTGGCAGATTTATAAAGGAGATGAAGTTGGAGTTGATGTGGATCAACTCGGTGATGGAACAAAAGCGAGAAAGGTTCAAAACTCCACCAACGGAGTGTCCGCCCGTAGAGTGCGGATAGTCTAATGGTGCCACTAGCACCCTATATAGAAAAAGATAGGGTTTTGCAGAACTGATCGGATGCTGGCCTTGGCAGGACCAACGCGTCCGGTCAGTGGCAGCAGTGAGTGCGTGGTCTTGGTCTCGTGACCAGACGCTGGCGCAAAGAGTGATCGGATGCTCAGGGTCTACGTCTAGTCAGTGCTGACTTATGGTGATGTAGGTGGCGCTGGAGTTAGGCGCACGGGCACAAAACTGATCAGACGCTGGTCTTCGTCCGGTCATGGTGGACCAGACGTGTCCGGTTGCAAAACAGAGGCTTAGGGAGCTCTCTGGAAACAACCGGACTCAGGCACAGCAGCGTCTAGTCATTCACTATGTAGCATCCGGTCGCAACTTAACCAATGAGATCGGGCGGCTCCGGTTGAATGCAGAGCGACACATGGATGGCATAGAGCGACCGAATGCTGTTAGGGTGCGTCCAATCGATCTGACCGGAGCATCCGGTTGTCCCAAAATTTGCCCAGTGAAGGGGTAACGGCTAGTTTAGCCCATGGGGCTATAAATAGATGGTGGTCTCGGCCATGGCTTGTACTAAGTACCTCGGGGGACTTTGTGTCCATGCTTGAGAGTACTTGGGAGCCCTCCATCTCACATATGCTTGATAGTGATCATCCGATTATGTGAGAGAGCGATTCTAGTGTGATTGCATCATGAGGTTGTATCGAGTGGCACTAGGTGATCGGGTCACAAGCTAGTGGTGCTTGTTACTCTTGGAGGTTGCCACCTCCTAGATGGCTTGGTGGTGGTCTCCGTCGAAGCCCACAAGAAGCTTGTGCAGTGCTCCAGAGAAAAGCTTTGTGAGGGGCATTATGCTCGCCCCGTGGGAGCCGCGAAGAGCAAGTCTAGTTGAGTGTGTCATTGAGCTACCCTCACTTTTGGGGTAGGTTCTTACGGTGCTCGACGTGTGGGCTTGGTGGGTGATGCCAATTAGCCACCGAACCACCAAGTGAGTGGTCGACACAACGGGGACGTAGCGTGTTGGCAAGCACATGAACTTCAAGAGAAAATCACCGTGTCAACCTTGTTCTTCCCGTTGGTTTGCAATCCCTTTACACAAGCTTGTGATTACTTTTATATACATTGTGCTTGTGTAGTTGCTCTTGTAATTAGTTAGCTTGTGTAGCTCACTAGTTACCTTCTTGCTTGTGTAACATAGAAGTAGCGCCCTTGCGTGGCTAATTTGGTTGGTGTAACCTTGTTAGTCACATTGCTTAGTTTGTGTAGCTAAGTATTTGCGCTCTCTAATTTGGCATTAGTTGCCTTGTTATTGAGCATCGCTAGTGAGCTTAGTTGGCTTTGTGCTTTTGCTTACTAGCATGTGTAGGAGCTCCCTCATTGCTTGAAGTACTAGTGGCATAGGTTTGTGTGACCTTGCTCCTAGAATTGGTTAGGTGAGCTCTAGCTAGCCCGGCACCTTTGTTGCTTAATTAGGATCTTAGCCAGGTGCTAGAGAACATAGATAGAGGGGTGTAGTCTTGGATATACCGATAGTTTTAATTCCGCACTTGTTTCGGTTAGCCTGCATGATTAAGTTTTAGTAACGACTATTCACCCCCCCTGTAGTCGCCATCTCGACCTTACAGACGAGGATGCCGGTGAAGGCTCCTCCAACCGCTCCAACAAGAAGAAGAACAAGCAGTGGCGTGAGGGCTCGCTCATGGCCACTACCGACCACAAGGGGTGTTAGAAGCCCACCAAGGTTACCCCAGACCACTTCGAGAAGCTGCTCGAAGGGCCATGCTCGAACCATGCTTTCCCCATCAAGCACCTATACAAGGACTGTGTCCTCATGAAGTAGTTCTTGTCCAAAGGCTCCAACAAGGGGGAGCATAGGATGGAGCCCAAGCTAGCCATAGACGACACTGAGGGAAAGGACAGTGGATTTCTGATGCTGGATGTCTGCCTCATGATCTTCAAAGGGTCGATGGCTTATGACTCCAAGCATCGCTAGAAGCTTGCACACCGCAAGGTCTATATGGCCGAGCCAACTACGCCTTCCTTCCTCAGATGGTCGGAGTCTGCCATAACCTTTGATCAGACCAACCACCTAAAAAGCATCCCGCAGCCGGGAAGATATCCGCTCATGGTTGACCCAATCATTGGCATGAAGCAGCTCACCAAGGTGCTGATGGATGGATGCAGCGGCCTCAACATCATGTACGCTGAAACACTCGACACCTTGGGCATCGACCGATCGCGTATCTGGCCGATTGGGGTGCCTTTCCACGGCATCATGCCTAGAAAGCATTCCGTGCCACTTGGGTAGATCGATCTACCCATCACCTTTGGGAATCCAACCAATTATAGAATGGAGACCCTTACCTTTGAGGTGGTTGGGTTCCACAAGACCTATCACGCCATCCTAGGACATCCATGCTACGTGAAGTTCATGGCCATCCCCAACTACACCTATTTGAAGTTGAAGATGCCGGGTCCATGTGGAGTCATCATAATCAGCACCTCCTTCTAGCGTGCCTATGAGTGCGAGGTCGAGTGCTGCGAACATGCCATAGCAATTGTCGCCTCCAAAGAGCTTGCAGCCATTAGGGAGGAGGTCATCGAAAGAGCACCCAACCCCAAGCAGTCGGCTAGGTCCTTTGAGCCTATAGAGGGCGCTAAGGAGGTCCTCATAGACCCTAGCAGCTTCGAGGGCAAAGTGGTGCACATCAGCACCACACTTTTCTCCAAATAGGAAAGCGCACTCACTGACTTCCTCTATGCCAATAGAGAGATCTTTGCGTTGAGACCCTTGGACATGCTAGGCATTCCAAGAGAAGTCACTGAGCATGCCTTGAAGATCAGGCCAAGCTCCAAGCCGGTGAAGTAGTGCCTACGTCACTTTGACGAGGAGAAACGTAGGGCCATCGATGAGGAGATTGCGAAGCTTTTGGTGGCCGAGTTCATCAAGAAAGTATACCACCCCGAGTGGTTAGCCAATCCCATTCTTGTACGAAAAAAGAGTGGGAAATGGAGAATGTGAGTTGACTACATGGGTCTCAACAAAGCATGTCCAAAGAATCCATTTCCTTTGTCATGCATAGACCAAGTAGTCGACTCAACCTTAGGGTGCGAAACCTTTGCTTCCTTGATGCGTACTCCGGGTACCATCAAATCATGATGAAATAGTCCAACTAGCTCATGACATCTTTCATCACCACATTTGGATTGTTCTGCTACATCACAATGTTGTTTGGCCTAAAGAACGTGGGGGCTACGTACCAATGCTGCATGCTCAAGTGTTTCAAGGATCGCATTGGGCAGACCATTAAGGCCTATGTGGATGACATCATGGTCAAGTCCAAATGGGCTGATCAGGTCATAGTCGACCTAGAGCAGACCTTCGTGAAACTCTGAGCAAATGGCATCAAATTCAACCCCGAGAAGTTCATTTTTGGGGTCCCGAGGGGTATGCTGCTAGGTTTTATCGTCTCTGAGCGTGGCATCGATGCCAACCCAGAGAAGATCTCGGCCATCATGAGGATGAGCCTGATTCAGAACATAAAGGGGGTACAGCGAGTTACAGGGTGTCTCACCACGCTCAGTCATTTTATCTCGCGCCTCGGTGAATGAGGTCTCCCCCTCTATCATCTTCTGAAGAAGGCCAATCATTTTGAATGGATGCCCGAGGCCCAGGAGGCACTTGACAAGGTTAAGCAGCTCCTAAAAAAAGCCCTGATCTTGGCCCCCCCATCCAATGGGGAACCCCTTCTACTCTACATTACGGCCACCACACATGTGGTCAGCGCTGCCTGGTGGTAGAGTGAGAAGAAGAGGGACATGCCCTCAAAGTGTAGCGTCCCATGTACTTCATTAGTGAGGTGTTATCTAATTCCAAGACTCACTACCCCCAAATCTAGAAACTCCTCTACACCATCCTTATCGCCAAGAGAAAATTGTGTCACTACTTCGAGTGACATCCGGTGATGGTCGTGTCGTCCTTTCCTCTCAGTGAGGTCATCTAAAACTAGGATGCCATAGGAAGAATCACAAAGTGGGCACTCAAGCTTATGGGTCAAGGCATTTCATATGCCCCTTGGATGGCCATCAAGTCCTAAGTGCTGGCTGATTTCATTGTAGAGTGGACCAAGATCCAAACACCGCCAGTAGTCATCGACCAAGAGTACTAGATGATATACTTCGATGGATCGCTTGTGAAGAAAGGCATAGGCATGGGGCTGGTCTTTGTTTCACCCCTTGAGGTACACATGAGGTACATGGTTTGCATCCATTTCCCCTCCTCCAACAATGTGGCCGAGTATGAGGCACTCATCAACGGCCTACTCATCGCCATTGAGTTGGGTATCCGATGGCTTGACATCTAGGGTGACTCCTAGCTGGTTATCGACCAAGTCATGAAGGAATCAAGCTGCCACAATGCCAAGATGGCTATGTATTGCTGAGAAGTCTGCCAATTGGAGGACAAGTTCGATAGTCTCGAGCTCAATCACATCTCAAGGCGTCTCATTGAGGGGGCCGATGCATTGGCAAAAACAGCATCCAGCCGAGAGCCAGTGCTGATAGGTGTCTTTGCCAGTGATCAGTACAAGCCCTCGGTCCGCTACAAGGAGCTAGAATAGGCTAGTGATGGGCCGTCTGCCTAGGGCTTGGGGGCTAACCAGCCAGTGGCTCCATCTGACCCTGAAGTCATGGAGCTTGATGAGGATCCAGCAATAGATCCCAACCCTCTAGCTGACTGGAGGACGCCTTACCTCGACTACCTCCTCCGTGAGGAGCTATCGATGGACAAAATGGAGGCTCAGTGGCTCACACATCGCACCAACTCCTTTGTTGTTATTGAGGGTGAGCTCTATAGGTGAAGCCACATCGGGATCTTATAGCGCTGCATCCCCATCGAATAAGGGAAGCAGTTGCTAAGTGATATCCACGGTGGGTCTACGAACACCATGCCGCACCTAGGACCCTGGTCAGAAACACATTCTGACAAGGCTTCTACTGGCCAACCATAGTAGCCGATGCTAAACAGATTGTGTGCACCTGTGAAGGTGTCAATACTACGCTCGACAGACCCACCTGCCGACCCAAGCACTCCAAACAATCCCCATCATGTGGCTATTCGTGGTCTAGGGGATCAATCTGGTCAAACCTCTCAAGAGGGCACCTAGAGGCTATACGCACTTGCTTGTCACCATAGACAAGTTTACAAAGTGGATAGAGGCTCGACCGACCTCCGCGGTCAACTTCGAGCAAGCCGTGTGTTCTTCCTTGACATCATCCATCGCTTTGGAGTCCTAAAATCCATTATCACGAACAAAGACATGCAGTTCACTAGGACAAAGTTCCTCTGATTCTACAATGCATACCACATCCGCGTCAATTGGTCCACCATGGCGCACCCCCGCACGAACAGGTAGGTCGAGTGCACGAACGACATGGTCCTATTAGGCCTCTAGCCTAGGATCTTCAACCGGTTGAACAAGTTTGGTAGATGATGGGTCATGGAGCTTCCTGCAGTGCTCTAGATCCTAAGGATGACCCCCAATCGGGCCACTGGCTACATGCCATTCTTCAAGGTCTACGCTTCCGAGGCTATCCCCCTGACTGACCTTGACTATGGAGTGCCGAGGGTCCGGGCGTACGATGAATAGGGAGCTGAGGCATCCCTCGAGGATGCCATGGACTAGCTAGATGATGTGCGTGATGTTGCTCTCATCTGCTTGGCCAAGTAATAGCAAGTGTTGCACGGTACCATAGCCGTCGAGTGCGGGGTTGGGCCTTCAACGTCGGGGACCTAGTGCTCTGCCTCATCCAGCGCAACAAGAACCGCCACAAGCTCTCTCCACCATGGGAGGAACCATACGTCATCATGGAGGTGCTCTGACCACACACCTATAAGCTCAGGACCATCAACGGTGACATCTTCATTAATGCCTAGAACATCGAACAGCTACGTCACTTCTACCCTTAATCTACGCACGCTTTCTCTTATCAGTTTCGCTATCAACTCCTCGATCTTTAGTGACACCTGACCCTAGCAATGGCAAGGGGCCTAGGACCATCAACAGCGAAGTCTTCTTCAATGCCTAGAACATCGAACAGCTATGTCGCTTTTACCCTTAATTTACGCATGCTTTCTCTTATCTGTTTCGCTATCGACTCCTCGATCTTTAGTGACACCTGACCCTAGCAACGGCAAGGGGTCAGGGCCCACTCGGGAGCTGATAAGAGCATATCTATATGGTAGACATTCTCTATGCCTAACCCTTTCTCAAGTTAAGATCTAGAAGCATGGTTTGCAAAAACAAACGCTGAGTAAAACTAGTCAGACCACATGAAACCTATGCCCCAGCGGCTACGGAGTTTCTGCTCACCAGCGTGATTAGAGTTTTTTGCCTGCACCCCGAGCTTTTTAGCCTTAACTATGGAAAGAGTTGGAACACATTAAAGAGTATATCTACCCGACAAACATTCTCTGTGCCTGACCCTTTCTCACATTAAGATCTTAGAAGCAAGGGTTGTAGAGACAAACACTGAGTAAAACTGGTCAGACTACAAGAAACCTATGCTCCCGCGGCTATGGCATTTTTGCTCACCAGCGTGATCAGAGTTTTTTTACCCGCACCCCGAGGTTTATGGACTTAATGATAGAAAGGGTCAGAACACATTAACCTTTTTATACAAAAAGGGGAGAAGAGCTAAAAATCTATTTGGCCATAACAAAATTTAAGAGCTTGTCCACTTATTACAAGTTCACCGCCTGGCTTATCTACCTAACTAATTTCTTGGGGGACGATCTCATCCTCCATCTTGGTAGGTAAGTCCTATGCTAGAGGGGCCGCCTCCTTCTTGAGGTTGTTTGGCTCAGCGTCGATGTAGACAGGCACGAGAAACATCGCAGGTAAGGTGGGATACAGAGCTAATAACGCTCCTACAGCCCATTCAGGCCTAGGAGTTCGAAGGCTAGCCCTCTGATGGATTCACAACCGCTTTGGGGTGCCCTTAGAGTGAGGGGTGGAAAGGGATAGGCCCACTAGCAACCAGTATCCAGGTGCACGAGTGTTGCAGGCATCCTGGCCCATGTTCGAGTCTTAGTTGGTTCCTAGTCCATGGTTTTTCCTTGAAGAAAGGCAACGAGCCATTGGGACCGGTCTAATAGACCCGAGAACTATATGGATTGGCCACTGAGAATCTAGAGTCGATCACCAGCTGACCCATGCTGGACCCCCGCAAACGGGAAGCCGGGGCCCTACTCGGACTAGCCTGTTAATAGCTCACCGAGCACCACGTTTCATCCATCGAGGAAAAACGTGGCACGGCTCAGCCCCTCTTATTTATCAGGAAAAACGATTGAGGGATGACGATCACAAAGACGAGATGACCCTCGACTAGACCCCTACAACACATGGGGGCTTGAGGGAAGTTGGACTTGCATCGAGACCGAATACGCGGTCATAGGACGATGTCCTTAGGTGCTGCAAGGGACATGGCGGTCAGTTATGACAAAAATTCGTTAAGGCAAAAGGACGAAAAAACCCCTGACTCACCTTGACGCCATCACACGATGATGTTTTGGGGCTAGCTTGCTGACCCTGGCTGCTCCTTGTTAGTACATTGCTGCTTCGAGCCCTCCCTTGGCTCAAAGGGCTCAGATGAATCAGAACGGCCGCCTCCCGACGACTCTGGAGGCACCGCTAAGGGCTCGAACAGAGTGGGGTGACCTATTTCCACCAGCTTTAGGGCTACTGTCGAAGGCCTAGACAAGGTGAGGTGGCTTGATTCCGTCAGTTCTGAGGCCGTCGTCGAAGGCCCGAACGGGGCGGGGTGTTTTGATTCCGCCAGCTCCGGGGGCACGTCCTCCCCCTCCTGCCCCATGGCATGCCGCAGGGAGGGCCCTGCTTATGGCAAAGGCGGGTCCTCATCCTTGGTGGCTAGATCATCCCATGGGATGGGCAACATGGAGCTGTCATCCTCCTCCTCCTCTTCTTCTAACAAACGTTGACGTCGCTTCCCTCGCTGCAGCTTCACCCGCTGCTTCGACCATCGTTTCTTCTCCCAATCATCCTTCTTCTTTCTTTGTTCGTCTGTGGCACGATTTGCCACCCTCATGGCCACATGCTCTGGTAGTGGCACGATAGAGTCCCAGAAGACTAACCCCACTAGCATCTCGATGAAGCCCACGTCCAGACGTATCACGGGATGCCCCAGGATTGAGAACATGGCGTTGGCCTCCCCTGTGGCCTCCTTGATGCACTACGTGACCTCGCTATCATGGAGCAACCCCTGGGCGAGCATCATCCCGACGAGCTGCGTGCTAGGTGTCATCCCGTATGGTGGGAGGATGCACACCATTAGGGGCGCCACCCTACTTGCGTGATACCCCCTGATGACGCTAGCCTCGCAGAGGTCATGGGTCTTTAGGAACACGATGGCCTCGAGGAGGTTGTGCATCCTCTTCTTCTCTTTGATAGGTGGCCCCCACGACCATGATGGTGGTACCTCTTCGACCAAGCACCTAGAGAAGACTGGCAAGGGAGCGATGGGATCATCCTTTAGGTAGAACCAATGCGAGTGCCACCCCTTGTTGGATCTAGAGAGCTGACATGGCATGTACTCGGCCACCCGCTGCCCCTAGAGGTGGATGCCCACACATCCCATTGGCACTAGGGTCTCTTGGCATCTCTCCTTCTTCTTGATCAAGTAGATGGAGAAGAAATATCTCCATAGCTCAAAGTGGGGCTCGATCCCTAGGTACCCCTCGCACATCGCGATGAAGGCCGCGATGTGCTAGATCCCATTGGGGTTCAAGTGTTGCAGCTCGATCTAATAGTGGTGTAGCAGACCCCAGAAGAATGGGTGGGGAGGAACCATGAGTCCGTGCACATGGAAGGGGACGATGGAGACGATGTAGCCATCGAGTGGCGCCGGCGCATCCTCACGACCAGGCACAAGCCACTCCACTGTATCAGTCCTCCCACAGAGAAGACCACACTTGACAAGGCCCTCCATACATGCATGGATAACATCAGAGTGGTACCATGAATCCATGGAGGATGGAGATGACTATGGAGAAGCAAAGGCAGGGGTGAAGAAGCAGAAGCTACAGATCTAGGGCTCTGGTGGCGGATTAGCAAGCATGGTAGATCCCAATGGTGACAACAGGGAAATGGAGAAGGTAAGGCTATGGTTTTGGTGCGCAGAAATGTGAAGGGGGAGGCCACTATTTATAGGACAGAGCAGGGCAAGGAGACAAACCATCTGCCTAGATTCACGCGCTCGCTACGCCGCATCACGTCACCTCCCTCTGAAGATTGTGTGCACGCTATCTCTGGCCATGCCCTCGAAGGACACACCGAATGATGGTTCGCCCAATCGATGGGCCAAGAACCGATGTAGGTAAGGAGGGATATAGAGGTGAAAACGCTCCTACGGCCCATTCAGGACCAGGAGTTTGAAGGCTGGCCCACTGATGGGTTCACAGCCACTCTAGGGCACCCTTAGAGCAAGGGCTAGAATGAGATGGGCTCGCTAGCATCCAGTACCTAGGCGTACGAGTGCCATGGGCATCCCAACCCACGTTCGAGTCTTGGTCGGTTCCTAGTCCATGGTTTTTCCTCAAAGAAAGGCAATGAGCCCTCGGGACCGGTCGAACGGACCCAAGAACTATATGGATTGGCCACTGATAATCTGGAGTCGGTCACCAGCTGACCCATACTAGACCCCCATGAATGGGAAGTTGGGGCCCTACTTGGACTAGCTCGTTAATAGCTCACCGAGCACCATGTTTTGTCCATTGAGGAAAAACATGGCACGGCTCGCCCCCTCCATTTTATCAAAAAAAATGCTTGAGGGATGGCGATCATAAAGACGAGCTGACCCTCGACTGGACCCTTGCTACGTGTGGGGGCTCGAGGGAAGTTGGACTCGCAAGGAGACCGAACGTGTGGTTGCAGAACGACGATGGACCGATCAGATCCTAGGGGACCGGAATCAATAAAAATCTATCTGACCTCTCGAATCCTATGGTTATATACCCCCAAGAAGAGGGATCACAAAAAAATGGAATCTCCGTCCTACCAGGACACTCCGCGGGCCAAAAAAGTAGGCCAAGGCCCTTAGAGTCCACCCGTCTAGAAAAGCCTCCAAAGAAGTATTCTACTCCTCCATAGGATCAAGGGCTACTATCGAGTATCGTTATTAGGGATACCCAAAGCATGGATGTTAGCGCCCACGCTGACTCCCTAGGATGGCTTAGGACGTATTAAAAGGTCTTGCCTAGCCCCAAGGCCGCGGGCTCCATCTTGCCTAACCACAAGGTCATGGGCTCCATCTCACCCGACCCTAAGGTCACGGGCTCCATCTCACCTGACCTTAAGGCCGTGAGTCCACCTCGTTCCACCCCTTGGGTGCGGGCTCCTTCTTGTCCGACCCCTTGGGTGCGGGCTCCGTCTCGCCCGACCCTAAGGACACGGGTTCTGTCTTGCCCAAGGTCGTGGGCTCCGTCTTGCCCAACCTTGAGGACGCGGGTTCTGTCTCATCCGACGGGGACCCATACCGCTGCCAACCACTCTAGGTCGAACCATATGGGCCTGGGTCAAAACTTTGATGGTAGAGAAGAGGCTGGCATGCCTCGGTGTAACCCATGGTCATGATGGGCCATACCTGGTGATTCACATCAAGAACAGTGTCGGGTGGGCAGCAATGTGGGCCGCCGTGCGCTCGCATGCGCGCACTGCGTCGTGTGGGCCATGCGAGAGAGCATGTTTTTCTTTTTCATAAGGAATTAGAAATAGTTTTCTAATTTAATTTCTGAGCTGATCTTTGGCAATTAATATATAATCATGTAGGTATCCAAAAATTGTGAAACAAATTTTGTTAGGTTCATAAAATTGTGCTCTATCTGTTGGTATATTTAGTTCATATATATACAAGTTGATACTGGGAGCTATTAAATCATTTGAGAATGCTTTATATTATTAAATTAATCATTGTAGGAATTTTTGTGGTAAATTGGTGCTAGCTTTGGTCCTAAAATTTTTATAGTAGCTTCAGGGTATTATTATGTGCTCACTATAATTTTTGTAGCCTTAGGGTAGACTAAGCATTAGGGTCGTTATATGCTCTTTGTTTCAATATACATTAAATCACTAGAAGAAATAATGATATATCCTTAATTTACCAAGCTAAGGGTTTGTTAGTTGAATCCAACACCCTGCCTAATGACGATGATAGTTAGCTTTGTATCTTAGTCATTAGAGCTAGCTTAGTAGCTTACTATGCGTCTTCTTATTTTAAGAGTTGCTGTTACCTAAATACTAATTGTTGCATCATCATCGCATGCATGTAGAGAACAAGTTGGTGGAGATAGTGACCATCGACGATCGTGAGTTCGAGGAGATCGTTGAGGAGTACGAGGAGGAGATTCTCATGAGGGAGGAAGTCCCGGAGCCATCGACAACTGACTCAGCTAACACCGCGCCTATCCAAGGCAAGCCTTGGTGCATAACCCTTATTTTTGATAATCACTAAATATATATATATGATGTGCATTTACGTTACAGGAATTTTTATGAAAACCACATGCATAGATATATCTGTCCTATGAGTCTTACTAGTGTAGGTTCGAGTAGATGTTATTCTTAGGTTTTTGGTAGCATGAGTAACCTACCGTTACTCACAATAAGTGATTATTATATTTACTCTCATGATAAAATGATGAAAGGAAAAAAATGGAGATCGGGCAGGCATATGGTATGGGTATTGGTGGGTGTGACGAGTTGTGTCCCGCGGCCACAGGGCTTAGCTTGGTTACACTATTTTCCCTATCCGTGTCGATTAAGAACTATCCATTACTGTGGATGGTAGTCAGGTCACAGACTTATTATCCTAAGCATATACTTGATTATGGGAGCGAGAAGGCTCATTACGCTCTTGTTATGGGTTCCGGCTCTTTCTGGACTGACTGATTAGAGGTGGGGAAAGGTGGAGGTCTAAGCACCATACTAAGACTGGGTCTCAAGTGTGGGGGCTTGGAGTCCAAGTTTGGACGGGGATCTGGACCCCTTGATAGGAGTGGAATGGGTTGGTCTTGTTTATGCCTAGGGTACAAACGAGGCATGTATTTCGGGGTACCTAGCTGAGATACATTGGTTTGCTAATCGCCGTTTCCGTAAGATGGTACGACTTGGCTATGGTCTAGTACCATAGTAAGAACTAGAGGATGAAAGATGGTAAAATAAATCTGATTGCTCAACCCTTGCTTGAAAGTAGAACATGTGCTTACTTAGAATGGTTAGCTAATGAAGTAATCATGACTGCTAATAAAACTTGATCTTAAGAACATACTCCTTGTAATGCTTTTCACAAAAAAAGAAAACAACAAACCCATATTGCCTATCATACTCCTTGGAGTCAGGAAACTATTCCCACTAGTCGAGTAAGTCTTGCGAGTACATTGTGTACTCAGGGTTTATTTTACCCTTGTTGCAGGTGCAGCTTGAGGAGTAGCTCTTGTGTGAAGGATTCTTCTAGTGGGCACAAATAGATCCTTAAATCTTTTTTGCTAGATGTTTATTTTTATTCTATTGTTTCATTATCACACTCTAAACTCTGGTATTGTAATAAATAATTTTCAAGAACTCTTGTTGTATGAAATAGACTAAGTATTGTAAGCTCGTACTCATTATTGGACTCTGGATGTAAAACATGGTTTGTTTCGAGTTCTCCCTTTGGGTGTGCTCGACAGAACTATCCGATGTAGCTCACTTTCGAGGTGCTTAGTGTCTAGTGAAAGACGAGCACCTCCAAAAGTGTGTTATTTCGGGCAATTCTGCCACAGGTGGTATCAGAGCCTAATAA
Organism: Miscanthus floridulus; assembly: GCF_019320115.1. Taxonomy (NCBI): domain Eukaryota; kingdom Viridiplantae; phylum Streptophyta; class Magnoliopsida; order Poales; family Poaceae; genus Miscanthus; species Miscanthus floridulus. The sequence goes on from NC_089581.1 coordinate 123,364,672, forward strand.
TGAGTCTACGAGTTTAAAAACCCTTTTCAAAACCTAAAATTTGACCAACAGAAGCTTTGCGAAAAGTAGGATGCGATAAATTACGTAAATAAGTATAAACCCTAGTAATATGGTCTATCTAGGATATTGACATTCATTTTATCTAATTAATCTTCTATAGGTACACCAGGTTACGCTGCGTAAGAATCGTTTAGCGTACGGAAAGTGAGTGTGCGCTGTGCAAAAAATTATGTGCGAATGCCGCTTTATTTCGGCTTGAGCGAATGAATAGGTCGATCCATGCATCATGAGAAGAGAATTTTGTTTAAACTAAACTCTCTCCATAGGTATAATTTTGGGTAGTAAATTGATAGGATAGTAAATAAAGAGAAATGCTTTAACTCTTAAGGAAAAGTCTCGCTAGTAACCATTTGTTGGGCCTTATCATCTCTCTAGCCGTTTGTTTCTAAGTATGGAGGCCTGGTCCCTAACGATGGGTTCCTAATTGTTTATAGATGAACCTAAGGTCTGGTCATGGGAGAAGCAGTGCTGGGACAGGCCGTGGTCTTGGTGAAGACTAGGGAAAAAATGGTCATGGCGACGATCATGGCAATGCCAATAGGGAGAGCCACGAGGACCCATTCCTTGGTCCTCCTCCTCCGCCACCATCACTGTCTCTGATGACCTTTGCTGAGATGATGGCTGAGATGTTGGCTGCTCATCGTGAGTCAGCCCGTGCCTTGGAGATGCTGGCATAGGCTATTGGTGGCTTCGCCCGTGGAGGCCCCGGTGGCAATGTCAGGAACAGGGGTGGTGCTCGTGGTCGTGAGAGGCCCTATTCCTATCAAGACTTCTTGGGGACGCACCCACCCATGTTCACGTCAACTGATGAGCCTCTAGACGTGGAGCATTAGCTTCATATTCTGGAGCAGAAGTTTTAGCTACTCAATGTGATGGATGAGCAGAAGGTGTGCTTTGCCACATAGCAGCTTCTAGGATCTGCTAGTGCTTGGTGGGACACTTTCAATGCCATGCAGCCTATGGACCACCATGTGACTTGGCGAGAGTTTACCACTACTTTCTGTCAGTACTATATTCCTATTGGTTTGCTGAACAAGAAGTTATCTGAGTTTCTAGAGCTGAAGCAAGGAAACATGACTATGATGGAGTATGTGAACAAGTTCAACCACCTTGCACAGTATGCTAGGACTCATGTGGATACTGATGAGAAGAAGATGGATCATTTCAATCACGGTCTCTGTTGCATCTTGTAAGAGAAGTTGTATATCGGGGGCTATCAGACCTTTGGTGCTTTGATGAATGCTTCCATTGCTATGGAGGGACTCCAGTGTGACTCTCAACCTGAGTGGAAACATAAGAGGGTGATCACTGGGTCTTCTAGTCACCCACAGTTGCAGATGGTACAGGTTGTGAGGTGGGTGTCCTATCATTCTTCGGGTGGACAGTTGTCTCATCAGGCTTAGTAGACTTACCAAGCACCTCCCACCTAGTACCATTCACCAACTCAGCAGGTGCAGTAGCCTCAAGGATAGCAGGTTCTGCCTCATTAGGGACAAGGGAACAAGCCGAGTGCTTGTTTCAAGTGTGGCAAGGAAGGCCACTATACTCATAAGTGCCCCCAGAACCAGCTTACTCAATCATCTCAACCTTCAGCCAACTCTTGTTTGGTCAAGAGGACTATCATCAGGAAGAAGGTGCCCGTGAGTCACTCGAGATAGGTTAACTTCACTGAGGCTAAGGAGATCCCGTAGGGAGAGCCCGTGATGGTTGGTATGCTCACCATTGATTCCCACCTAACATATGTATTATTTGATTATGGTGCATCACATTCATTCATGAGTATGGGGTTTGCACAAAGGCACAATATATCTACTATGGCTACTCCTATTGCCTATAGTATCAAAACTCTAGGTGCACAGTTGTGCATTAACACTCAGACGAACATAGTGTGGCTTGTGCTAGCCACTCACTCTTATTGTCTCTAGTTCATGGTGCTGCCTGTGCAAGGCATAGATGCAATTCTAGGAATGATCTAGTTGAGAAACTATGGGGTAGTCTTGAACCTTAGGCAAAGAATTGTTGAGTTGAAGCTTCCTTTTTCTGAGGATAGAATGTCTCTCTTTATGCCTTAAATTTCTACCCTACTAGTTATTGCTCATACTAAAGCTTCTCCTAATCTTGCGTCTATTCCTATGGTTTGTGAGTTTCCATATGTCTTTCCTAAAGATCTATTTGGGTTACCACCAGATAGGGATGTGGAGTTTTCCATTGAGTTAGAACCTAGAACTGCTCCTATTTCACGATGTCCTTACCGCATGGCTATAAAAGAATTGGTTGAGATGAAGAAACAATTAGAGGAATTGTTGGAAAAGGGATTCATCCATTCAAGTTCTTCACCATGGGGTTGCTCAGCTATTTTCGCGAAGAAGAAGGACGACACTCTTCGGATGTGTGTGGATTATTGCCCTCTCAATGCGGTAACCATTAAGAACAAGTATCCTTTACCTTGTATTGATACTTTGTTTGATCAGTTGGCTGGTGCCAAAGTGTTTTCAAAGATTGATCTTCATTCTGGGTATCACCAAATTAAAATCTGGCCACAAGATATACCAAAGACAACTTTCTCTACTAGGTATGGCCTCTATGAATACATAGTCATGTCTTTTGGTGTCACCAATGCTCCTGCATTTTTCATGTACCTCATGAACTCAGTCTTTATGCTAGAGTTGGACAAGTTTGTAGTGGTGTTCATTGATGATATTTTGATATACTCCAAGAACAATGCAGAGCATGCACAACATCTTCGGATAGTACTGACTCGGTTAAGGGAACACAAGTTGTATGCCAAATTCGGCAACTATGAGTTTTGGTTGGATCGAGTGTAGTTTTTAGGACATGTCCTAACACCTAAAGGCATCTCTATGGATCCTAGCAAGGTGCAAGACATGTTAAATTAGAAATCTCTAAAGTCAGTGCATCAGATTCGTTAGTTCATTGGTCTTGCTGGTTATTATCGGCACTTCATCCCCGAGTTTTCTAAAGTAGCTCAACCAATGACCAAGTTGCTCTAGAAGGATGTCAAGTTTGTATGGTGTCCGGCTTGTGAAGAAGCTTTCCAAGCCCTGAAGAAGTTTCTTACCTCTACTCCTATTCTTGCCCAACCAGATATTGATAGGACATTTGATGTATATTGTGATGCCTCTAGGACGGGACTAGGATGTGTGCTTATGCAAGACATACGTGTGATCGCTTATTCTTCACGTCAGTTGAAAAATCATGAGTTGAATTATCCCACCCATGATTTAGAGCTAGCTACAGTGGTGCACGCTCTAAAAATTTGGAGACATTACCTGTTGGGAAATAAAGTGCATATCTACATGGATCACAAGAGTCTCAAATATATTTTCACTCAATCTGAGTTGAATATGAGGCAACGGAGGTGGCTCGAGTTAATCAAGGATTATAATTTAGAAGTTCATTATCACCTTGGGAAAGCTAATGTGGTAGCTGATGCCTTAAGTCAGAAGTCGCATCAAGTTGAAGAAGACGCTTTGTCTCTCAACCATTCTGAGGTGTTAGCCCATATTGCTCTAGTCTCGGATCTACTTGAGCAAATTATTATAGAGCAAAGGCAAGATGTTTCGAAAATTTTGCATATCAAGAAGCTAATCGCCGAAGGGCGTGGTTTGCATTTCAGTATTGATGATCAAGGTGTGGTGAAGTTCAAGAACCGATTGGTGGTTCCCTCAAGTGATGAGCTTAGGAGAAAATTTTTGGATGAAGCTCACAACTCCAAATTATCCATTCATCCGGGAATTAACAAGATGTATCATGATTTGCGTCACTTGTATTGGTGGCCAAATATGAAACAGGATATTATCAAATACATCTCAGAATGTGACATTTGTGGAAGGGTTAAGGTGGACCATATGCGTATGCCTAAATTTCTATAGCCCTTGCCTATCCCTGTTTGGAAATGGGAGGATATTTCCATGGACTTTGTTGTGGGTTTGCCCCGCACGGCTAAGGATACGACTCTATTTGGGTCATTGTGGATCACCTTACCAAGTCCACTCATTTCCTCCCAGTGGATACAAGGTATTCAGCCAAGAAGTATGCCAAGTTGTATTTTGATCGGGTTGTGATCCTACATGGAGTTCCTCTTACCATTATTTCTGATAGAGGGTCAGTCTTTGTCTCTTGTTTTTAGGAGCAACTCTTGAAATGTCTTGTTACTCATCTCCTCAGAAGTTAAGCTTATCACCCACAAACTGACGGTCAGACAGAAAGGGTCAACCAAGTACTTGAAGACATGTTGAGAGCTTGTGCCATTTCTTATCCAGAAAAGTGGGACGAATGCTTGACTCTAGCTGAGTTCTCTTATAACAATAGCTATCAAGAGAGCATTAGAATGGCACCTTTTGAGGCCTTGTATGGCAAGAAATGTAGAACACATCTTAACTAGGTGGAAGTGGGTGACCGTGGTTACTTTGGACCTGATTTTTATCAAAGAAGCAAGAGAACAGGTCAGTGTTATTCAGAGTCACTTCAAAGCGACTCAGAATCGTCAGAAAGCTTATGCGGATAAGAGGAGAAGACCTTTGTAGTTTGAAGTTGGTGACCATGTGTACCTAAAGGTATCCCTGATGAGAGGAGTGCATCGGTTCAGAGTTCGAGGAAAATTAGCTCCTCATTATGTCGGACCTTATAAAGTTTTAGAACGGTGTGGTACTGTTGCTTATCGTCTCCAACTTTTAGATATTTTGTCAGTAGTACATAATGTCTTTCATGTTTCCCAATTAAAGAAGTGTTTACAAGTTCCTAAGGAAGTGGTGGAAATTGAAGGACTCCCGCTCCAACCTGATCTTTCTTATATTGAGCATCCTGTCAAAATCTTGGATGAAAGAGAGAGAGCCACAAGGAACAAAGTGGTGAAATTTTATAGTGTCCAGTGGCAAAACCATTCGGAGGATGAAACAACTTGGGAACAAGAGAGTTATATTCTAGAGCATTATCCGCATCTTCTCCCTGAAGTATCGAGGTAATGGGTTAAGTAAAAGTTTATTTCTTATCCCTTTTCCCACACTAGGCACACACATGAAATCTTGGGACGAGATTTTGTTTAAGGGGGGAGAGCTGTAACACCCTCGGTGTTATGCCTTAAACCAACTACTAAAACTTGTCATGAGCATCATGTTTATGTGATAATGCATGTGATAGAATGTGTAGATAAATTTCTTATAACTTAAAATGATCAATAAAAATGTTAAATGAAAGTTGATTCAATAGCTCATGTATATCAAGAAGGGTTGGAAACCAATTTTTATTAAGTAAAAATACTATAGAACATGTGTGTGATACTTAAATAAAGTTTGAAGTACAAACTTTGTAGATGACAATGCAACTTTTGCTATAGAGAAACAACATTGCTAGCTAGTAATTCTATTAGCTTAGAAATGGAACTTGAAATTGAATTTAGCCAAGACTTAGAAGATTCTTTAAGTTTATTGATAGCTAGACAATGTCAGGTTTGGGGATTTATTTTTTGAAATTGAGTTAAGACATGGTGTCATGTTTTAGCTTGGATTGGTAGCCTAATAGACCCTCTTTAGCATAGTGAAGGTGGTTTAGTGTCAACCTCAATCGTTTAGTTGCTATCGATGCTTTAAAATTCCTGCACGGCACGTTCTCGGGCTGGCTCGCCGGGTGGACGCGGTCACCAAGCTTGGGCACTTGGGGTCACCACACTGGTCATGTGTGCGTGCTACCGTGCGTGGCCGCCCGTGGCAACCTCTTGCCTGGCCGCGGCTCGGCCGCCGCTGGCCCTGCCATGCGGAGCCGCTGCTACCGCCGCCTGCCCTACCCTGCGCCGCGATAGAGTTGCTGCCGGTGCCATCACCTCATTGTTGCATCCACACTGCTACCCTACCTCGCATTGCCTCTACTAACGCCACTGCAATGCTGTGCTGCACTGCCGCTCACCTTGTCCTCACGCGCATGTGGGCTGTGCCGGCTGCCTCATGCCATTTCCCTGCCTTATTGGCACTGCGGCAGCGCATGCTGCGTCCCCACCTGCCTTTGCATGTGCACATGTAGTCTAGTCACGTTGTCTCATAGCGGTTGCGCAGATGCTGCCTCAGATCCATGGTAGCCTCCTGATGCTCACGCGCAACCAATTAGGTCTGTAGCTACCCCAGCTCACCAAAATAGTGGCATCGCCATCGTAGATGGCCATGCGCCACTGTAGCCTTCCCTAGCAAGTCGTGTCACCCCACACCGCTGCTTAGCGTAGCCACTCAGGTTGGAGAGGGTGACCGACCCAATAGGTGGTGTTCCATTGGTCCTAGGTGGCTGGCGCAGCCACGCTGTGTCACTAGTTGCCGTGCCACCATGCGCTGAGTCACTGAGGGTGTGCACAAGGGAATTCTAGGAAAGCCAGGGGGTTAAGTGAAAAGGTTTGAGAGAGGGGAAAATAGTGTTGGTACTTAGTTGTAATTCGGGAGAAGTTTGAGGTCGCTTTTGCAAAATCACCAGCGCGTGTGGGATTTTCCCCGCCGTGGGCCGTCTCACACTGCAGGCCGGCCTCAGGTGGGCCGCACCGTGGGTCACCGCGCGCTCTCTCACGCGCGCTGAGTCACATGGGCTGCGCGGGAGAGCTCGTTTTTCTTTTTCATAAGGAATTATAAATAGTTTTCTAATTTAATTTCTGAGCTGATCTTTGGCAATTAATATAAAATCATGTAGGTGTCCAAAAATTATGAAACAAATTTTGTTAGGTTCATAAAATTATGCTATATCTGTTGGTGTATTTAGTTCATTTATATATATACATGTTGATACTAGGAGCTATTAAATCATTTGAGAATGCTTCATATTATTAAATTAATTATTGTAGTAATTTTTGTGGTAAATTGGTGCTAGCTTTGGTCCTAAAATTTTTATAGTAGCTTCATGGTATTATTATGTGCTCACTATAATTTTTATAGTAGCTTCATGGTATTATTATCGCATGCATGTAGAGAACGAGTTGGTGGAGATAGTGACCACCGACGATCGTGAGTTCGAGGAGATCGTCGAGGAGTACGAGGAGGAGATTTTCGAGAGGGACAAAGTCCCAGAGCCACCGACGACTAACTCAGCTGACACCGCGCCTGCCCAAGGCATGCCCCGGTGCATAACCCTTATTTTTTATAATTACTGAATATATATATGTGATGTGCATTTACATTATAGGAATTTTTATGAAAACCACATGCATAGACATGTCTGTCCTATGAGTCTTACTAGTGTAGGTTAGAGTAGATGCTATGCTTAGGTTTTCGGTAGTGTGAGTAACCTGGTTTTACTCATAATAAGTGATTATTATATTTACTCTCATGATAAAATGATGAAAGGAAAAAATGGAGACCGGGCAGGGATATGGTATGGGTATTGGTGGGTGTGATGAGTTGTGTCCCGTGGCCATGGGGCTTAGCTTGTTTACACTATTTTCCATGTCCATGTCGATTAAGGACAGTCGTTGTTGTGGATGGTAGTCAGGTCACAGACTTATTATCCTAAGCACATACTTGCTTATGGGAGCGGGAAGGCTCGTTACGCTCTTATCGTGGGTTTTAGCACTTTCCAGACCGACTGATTGAAGGTGGGGAAAGGTGGAGGTCTAAGCACCATACTAAGACCGGTTCTCAAGTGTGGGGGCTTGGAGTCCAAGTTTGGACAGGGATCTAGACCCCTTGATAGGAGTGGAATGGGATGGTCTTGTTTGTGCCTGGGGTACAAATAGGGCATGTGTTTCGGGGTACCTAGTTGAGATACATTGGTTCACGAATCACTATTTTTGTGAGACAGTACGACTTGGCTATGGTCTAGCACCATAGTAAGATCTGGAAGATGAAAGATGATAAAATGGTTCTGATTGCTCAACCCTTGCTTAAAAGTAGAACATGTGCTTACTTAGAATGGTTAGCTAATGAAGTAATTATGACTGCTAATAAAACTTGAACTTAAGAACGTACTCCTAGTAATGCTTTTCGCACACAAAAAGAAAACAGCAAACCCATATTGCCTATCATACTCCTTGGAGTCGGGAAACTATTCCCACAAGTCAGGTAAGTCTTACGAGTACATTGTGTACACAGGGTTTATCTTACCCCTGTTGTAGGTGCAGCTTGAGGAGTAGCTCTTATGTGGAGGATTCTTCTGGTGGGCACAGACGGATCCTTGTATCGTTTCCGCTAGATGTTTATTTTTATTCTGTTATTTTATTATCGCACTCTGAACTCTGGCATTGTAATAAATAATTTTCAAGAACTCTTGTTGTATGAAATGGACTAAGTTTTGTAAGCTCATACTCATTATTGGATTTTGGATGTAAAACATGGATTGTTTCGAGTTCTCCCTTGGAACTGTCCGATGTAGCTCACTTTCGAGGTGCGTAGTGTCTAGTGGAAGACGAGCGCCTCCGAAAGCATGTTATTTCAGGCAGTTTTGCCACACTCATGACTGTAATCAATGTTCATATTTATTCAACTCTCAATATTTAATGGATTAATAATTATTTAATAGATTATTAAGTAAAGAACATGATGGATCGACATATATTATACTCCTCTAGAATAAGGAATGAATATTTGCCTTGATCACGAGTGCTAAAATATTTTGTGGCTAAACCAAATATTCGTACTTAGCGAAGCTAATGTATGATTAGGAAATAGTGGAACAATTAGCAATATTGTAGTGGTAGACCCTTGAAAAACTTATAGTGAAAATATAGTGGGTTTATTTATAACAATGGTATAGAGTCCTCTCCAATTAATTTAGTTAAGCTCGCTAAAATTTGGCACAAGGCTTACATGGAGTTATAATTGTTTTGTTATTATTAGATTCAAACTGAATGGATTTCATTTAAATTAGTTGGATTTGATTAGACACTAATTATTTTGTAATGGGGTAGAATTGACTTGGATCCATATGGATTTGGATCATAATCCATTAACACGTCTAGGTTCATGTTGGGTTGTTGGTATGTATGTCTATTGGATTCAAATGGGTTGAGTGAACTAGGTGTGATAGGCAGTAGGATAACTTTGTGCAGGACTGAGAGGTCCTAATTAGCTAGAGGGGGGTGAATAGCCTAATTTAAAAACTACAAACCACTAGACAAACTTGTTAGAAAACTAAAAGCCTATAATGCTTTTTGCACTAACTCTAACAAGTGTTGCAAGCCTCCTATCCCGACAATTCTAGTTGCTATAATCTCTAAGACAATCAATGGCTAAGTCACTAAGAGCTCTAAAAAACTAGCTACACTAAAGAGCTCAACTAGGTGAGAAGCTAAACTTAGCAAAGGTAATACAAGCTCTCAAAACTAATTATATTAAAGAGCTTATTACAACTAGTTTGCACAAAGTAAAGGGAGGATTGAGAAGTTTATACCGCTGTGTAGAGGTGATGAACCAATCAACACAATATGAATATCGAACAGAGGGTGATGGTGCCCCCAACGGTCGAATTCCAATGGCTAGTTGGCCACCGGATAGGTGACGGTGGCATCAGACAGGGGGTGATGGTGCCACCCTAACCGAGCCCCAAAAAACACCTCTCTTTGGATAATTAGGGTGGTGCACCGCCACACTCATGGCAGTGTCCATGGCGGTGCCCCCCTCGGCTATAAATTCAACTTGCTGCCCTAGGGTCAAATAGGGCGATGGCACCGGACAGGTAGTGATGATGCACTGTTGTGCCCATGGCGGTGAAGACCGCCATGTCTGGTGACACTGAGTTAAATATCTTTTGCAAGTGATCTAGATTGAATCAAATTGGGAAAATGTTGGGTTATCATGCACCATGTTGAGTTAAATAATTATAGCTCACTTTTTAGATTAAACACTAGGTTTACAAGCCCACACACATGTCATATGCTATCACTAGATCATTTCAAGCATACAAGCAATAGTGGTACCATACAAGCATCAAATTCATTTGATTTTCATGAATGAGCCTAAGACATGTGAGGAATGACTAGATGCACTAAACAAGTCCTTAGCAATGGATGAATGATATGTCAATCAACTTTACCTTGCTTTGCTCAAAGGAGAGGCATGTCATATAATGGGGTGCATCAACACATATTTGAGAAGTCAAGTATGTTCAATTCATTCCTTAGCTTGCAAAACCTCTTCTCATCAAGTGGCTTGGTGAAGATATCGGCAAGTTGATCATCGGTGCCCACACTCTCAATGCAAATGTTCCCTTTTTGTTGATGATCTCTTATGAAATGATGGCGGACATCAATGTGCTTTGTTCTTACATGTTGAACTGGATTGTTGGTGAGCTTGATTGCACTCTCATTGTCACATAGCAATGGCACTTTCTTGAACTTGATTCCAAAATCACTCAAAGTAGCCTTCATCCAAAGTAATTGAGCACAACAACTGTCGGCCGAAATGTACTCCACTTTGGCGGTTGAAAGTGCTACACTATTTTGCTTTTTTGATGACCAAGATACAAGTGATCTTTCCAATAGTTGACATGTGCCCAACATGCTCTTCCTCTCAACTTTGCATCCCACATAATCAGAGTCTGAATATCCAATCAACTCAAACCTTGCTCCTTTAGGATACCACAATCCAACTTTTTTGTGTATGCTTCAAGTACTTCAATATTCTATTTGTTGCTTTCAAATGACTTTCTCTTGGTGAGGCTTGAAATCTTGCACACATGCATACACTAAACATCACATCCGGCCTTGATGCGGTCACATAGAGTAGACTTCCAATCATATACCGATACAACTGTTGATCCACCATGTTGCCACTAGCATCACTATCCAAGCTTCTATTTGTCCCCATTGGTGTACTAATTGCTTTAGCATCATCCATTACAAACTTCTTGAGCATGTCTTTGATGTACTTGCCTTGACTCATAAATGTGCCATTCTTCATTTGCTTGATTTGAAGACCAAGGATGTAACTACACTCTCCAATCATGGACATCTCAAACTTACTTCCCATCATCTTTCCAAACTCCTCACAAAAATCTTGATTGGTTGATCCAAATATGATATCATCAACATAGATTTGCAACACAAACAAGTCATTGCCAAGCTTATTGGTGAAGAGAGTGGTGTCAACCTTGCTCATATTGAATCCCTTAGAGGGTAGGAAATCCCTCAATCTCTCATACCATGCTCTTGGTGCTTGCTTCAAACCATACAAAGCCTTTCTCAACTTGTAGACAAGGTTGGTGTCGGTGCAAAAAGTGACCAACACGTAAATATTTATAGTTTTGCTGTACGTTGTGATTGGAGGTGGCCTAGCACTCAATGACGCAAGGTTTATACTGGTTCAAGCAACGTGCCCTACGTCCAGTTTGAGTCGGTTGGTGACTTTATTCCTGAGCCTAGGTGCTCGAAGTTTGCTGTGGGTTTACAAATGGAAGGGAGAAAGATGGGGGTACAAGAGGTCTAGTCAAACTATGGTCTGAAGGGCCGAGAGTGTGGGAGCTCCGCTATGTGCTATGTGTTTGAACATATGTTGTTCATTGGGACCCTTGGTCATTTAGATCGTGTGTGTTGTTCGAGTTGTTGTGGACTAATCGATCTATCTGTTGGGAGAGAGCACATCCCCTTTTATAGATGAAGGGGATGGCCTTACAAGAGAGAGATAGAGAGAGAGTGTGTACATATGCTAAGTCTTGCTGCCCATGCCATCGGGTACAAGATGATTGTAGGCGCCCATAACACTATTAATGGCAGATGCATGTGGGAGGTTGCGTGATCTTCTTCTAGTATGGCAGACGTCAGTGCCTGTCACACTATTGATGCCTAGAGGTATGTAGGGGGTTTTACCATGTTTGCCTGGTATGGTAAACGCCGACGCCCACAACACTGATGATGCCTAGCGGCATGTGGGGGAGCCTTACCATGTTTGTCTTGTATGGGAGTTGATGGCGCCCACAACACTGTAGGTCATCAAGCAGTGAGCCTTACCATGCCCTGCCTTACTTTCTCCATTTGTTTCCTGGTCCTCACCGAGCGGGCGTCCCCGGTCGGTTGGTCCCAGTGGGCTCTGATTGCGCTAGTCAGAGAGGAGCTATAAGCAGGGGTTTAGCGCATCCCCAGTCAGAGATGCGGGTTGGAGTCAGAAGTGGTGTTTGGCCAGGCATTCCGGCCGGAGAGGCTATCTAGAGCCGGGCCAAGGTCAGAAGCGAGCGTTGTTCCTCCTTAGCAAGGCCTTCTGGTCGGAGAGGCGGGCTGGAGTCAGAAGCGGGCATTGTTCCTCCTCGGCCAGGCCTTCTGGTCGGAGATTGGATCACCCTTCTGGCCTATCATTTAGGTTTTTGGGCCGGCCCATGAGTTGTGCATCGTTTGCAACGTCGTCTGCTGGGCCGAGCCTTTGTTGGGAAGCTAGTCCATGAGGGACCCTAGGTTTATGAACCCGATCGGAGCCCCCAAGCCCCTAGGCGATTCGGATAGAATCGTCTAGGGGATTTTTGTCTTGACGGCGGGTGCGCGCGAGCACACCCATGGGTGTAGCCCCTAAGCCCTCGAGCGATTTAGGTAGAATCGTTTGGGGGGTTCTTTGTGTTACTAGCAGGGGAAGTTTGTTTCATCAGCGGGTGTGCACGAGTGCACCCGCGGGTGTAGCCCCCGGGTGATTTAGGTAGAATCACCTGGGGGGTTTTGTCAGCAGGCAGTTTTGGGATCGGGCGAGATGGAGTCGTGGATCCTGGCGTCGGACGTGCCGAGGCAGTTTTTGGGATTGGGCAAGATGGAGTTCATGGATCCTGGTGTTGGACATGCCGAGGCAGTTTTAGGGATCGGGCGAGATAGAGTCGTGGATCCTGGCATCGGCGCAGCCAAGGCAGTTTTGGGATCGGGCGAGACAGAGTTCATGGATCCTGGTGTCGGACATGCTGAGGCAGTTTTATGGATCGGGAGAGATGGAGTTGCAGATCCTAGCATCAGCATAGCCAAGGCAGTTTAGGGATCGGGCGAGACAGAGTCACGGATCCTGGCGTCGGTGTAGCCGAGGCAGTTTTGGGATCGGGCGAGACGAAGTCGTGGATCCTAGCGTCGGTGTGGCTGAGGTAGTTTTAGGATCAGGGGAGATGGAGTTCGTGGATCTAGGCATCGGACGTGGCGGGCGTAGTCAAAGCAGTTTAGGTGTCTTGAGCCCCTGAGCCCTATTGAGCCTAGTAGGGGTCAGTTGAGTTTTGTGCGTTACCCCGTCTGCAGTTTCTCGCAACCGGAGGGGCTAAGCTAACATCGCTTGTCTCGATGGCTCAAGTGACGCGCTCGGTGAGCTCGCTAACGGGTATGTTCGAGTGAAATCCAGGTCTGTCGTTCATGACGGGGTCGGCATAGTCCTTATGTGACATTTTACTGCTCCTTAACCTACAACCCAGTAGATGCCTGGGTCGTTCTGGAGACTGACCCGGGTGGCCCGCTGGCCTCCCCTTGATGGAGATTCTGTGGGTTTGGCGGGACGTTAGGATTGAACGAGAAGGTTGAGATGACCCTATTTGCTTTGGGGTAGACTGGGCGAGGGCCGCTCAGGGCTCAGCTGCGTTTTCTCCCCTAGATCTATTTGACGCGAGGCGACCTCGAGCCCTTTGTGGACCGGCCTTCGAACCCTGGTCGATCATTGCTCATGTTTGAATGAGGCAACTGCCACTTCATGATGTAACATGGAGTGTTGTGATGCATTTAACTGCATATGCGATGCTTTTGGATGTATAGAATGAATGAATGTTTGTATAGATGAATGAATGATTAAATAAAGAAATAGTGAGGGTTGGTAATGTTACCTTGATGACTCGAGTGATAGAATTTGAGGAGCTTCAATCAGAAATGTTCGACCAGGATTTGCGCTTGTCATTCATGACGGAGTCAGTATGGCCCACATGGGGCATCCCTCTGCTCCTTACTTGACTCTCGGTGTTCACCTAAGCCGTCCGATCAACTCAGGAAGCCCGTTGGTGTTGCACCCGATTTTAAAGACAAAAGTAGATACACACTAATTGTGAGCCCAGGAAGTCAAATCTCACAAATAGCAACAAATAAGGGTAATATCAATAGACAATGCTTAAATACAAAATGTATTAGTATAAAGAATATAACCTCAGAGTATAGACAGCAGAAAGACAACTCCGATCTTCAGGCGAAGACTCCAAATCCACGGGGATGACTGACTGGTTGACAACAAGCCTAACTCCTCCAGACTAGCAATCTGGTACCCATCCGGGATTTTCATTGGATGTAAAGCAAGTGTAAGCTCACCATGCTTAGCAAGTATATCAAAGGAATCTATGAGGCTCAAAAGACTTGGCACTATTTGACTGCGGTTCGCAATTTTAGTTGATCAAGTTTTAGCATCATGTATCACTACTTTAGTGAACAATCCCAATTCCCAAGTGATATTAAAGTATAGTCAAGTTTATCTCAATTCCCAGTCATCCACCATCCACAGTAACCACTAATCTTGAAGGATCTAGACCGCTCGTATCCATGAGCACGGTTGGTATAATAGGTCAAATATTTGTACAGAAATTGTACATCTTTACCCACCGAGCCATGATTCCTAATGCTAGGGTTTGCAAAGCCCACTACACCTCTACCTAGGAAGTGTGGTAGGGTTTCACTATGTAACCCTTAGCTAGTCACACTAACAAGTCATAGCTACTAAGGAGTGGCACGCGTGGGCAACGCAGCACGGTACACACATCCTAGCAGAAAAAGGAAAGATACCCTCTTACCCTTACTGGAAGCTATAGATGAGCTAGTATAATCTAGTTAACAGGTTAAAGTCAGAGCCATATGACACTCGAGGTTGTACGGAACCTCCTGGGTTGCCACTTTAGGATTAAGTCCTTATGGAGAGGCACTAGAGTACTCAACCCCATACTCTAGCCCCATATCTGTTGCTAAAAAAATTCATGTTATCATATTGCATAATGTCTTTAGTCATGTTTAACTATTATTCTATGTTCAGCGCTGCAGCATCTATCCAAAAAGCATACCCAAACCCTAGGTAACAAGGATATGTGGTACAAGTATTCATCTAGGTAAAGTCCTTAAGGGTATATCAAATTAGACACATGCATGAATATGAAGTGTAATAATTCATAGGTACAAGGAGCCTTTGGTACACTTGCCTTAAATACCAATCCTTCGATAAGCTTTAATCTTCAACGTCCTTCTTCTTCTTCTGGATCACCACATATATCTCACCGACTGGACATAATCGTAGAACACTACACAATATCCATACACATGCATGCATAGCATACAATTGCATCTATATCAGAACAATACACCAATCATAAAAAAAATAAGTAAAAGAGTTTGAAATATGATTCTACACATCGCTATGAACACACAGTCGCGAGAGGCACGCTAATCGGAGCTATAGTTGAAAAGATACATCTACCAAAAGATTTTGCTTATAAAACGGAAAACCATAAGCTTTAAAACAATATACTAAAAGAGTGGGGTCGTCGCTACAATCATGGGAACGCAAGAATCACCGATAACGGAACTATCATAAAAAAGAAACGACTATCGGGATTTTATATTATAAAAGAGAGAAAAAGCCTATATGCTTGATTTATTTTAATTGAGCAAAACTATATGAAGCATATTAATTCAGATTACATAAAATCACATTTTATTTTAAAAGCCGAGTTGAACTAGTCATATTTTATACATAAACATGCTCGTATCATTTAATCAAATTAACTTTAACTTTACAAGAGAAAAATGCATGTGAAAGCATCTTAACTGACTTTATATAAATCATGTTGAAACTAAGCAAATTATAATTAATAAATACATATTTAAGTTGACATTAATTAACAAGTAATTATAAAAGGTAGATACTATCCTAGATTGTTGTTATTTAGAAATAAGTTTACGTAATCATTAATTAAATTAATATTTAAATTATAATATTATGAACATGGGACGTGATAAACGTTGCTACTAACGCGTACTTTACATTGGCACGATTTAACACGACAAGAACGAAGTTAACCCTATGTAGTTGCTTTTAATTAAAAGCTATTGAATAAATATAAATTAAATTAATACCTTATATTAAAATTTAGAATCATTTGTTATATTGGATGACGCTGCTAACATGTATCGCACATTGCGATGAAACTCGCGCAATCGAATTGAAATCAAATACCTAAATCAACTTTAATTAAACAACGATTAATTAATTATAGAAACAATTAATATTTTAATAAAATAAATTCATAAACATGTGATATGAAAACTAATAACTCTACTACGGAGATCTCCACGACACAAAACTAACGCAACTGGAACGAACTAAAACGGAGTTAAAATGAATAAACTACAATTATTTAACGACTGGTGGCGAACTCATAAATACCTCGTCTTCTACCTCTCTCTCTTCTCCTTCCTTGTGTGCAGTACGTACGTGGCCATGGCAGGTTGGTGCTGCTACTCGCGGAGGGGAAGAGAGGGGCCTCGGTCTGCGGCAGCAGCCGGCTGGCCGAAGGCGCCAAACCGCGACGGATGCAGGCCATGTGGAGCCAGGCCGGTCCGCACGACTGAGCAGGGACCAGCAGCAACCTGCCCGAGCAGCGCCTGCTGCTCCTACGCGGGGCAGGGGCTAGAACGTGGGTTGGCAGCAACGTGGGGACACAGTGGGGCTTGATGCGGTGCAGGTGAATCCTGCCGACGACAGCGCACAGAGCCGGGGTGGCCGCAAAAGACGAGCGTCGGCCATGGTTGCTCCTCACCGGAGAAAAGAAAGATGAGATGGGAAACTGTTAAACGGGCATGGATTGGCAAAACGAAAGGCGGGCCGGTGTAGAGGATGACAAGATCTACCTCTCAGCGGTAAGAGTTTCCGCAGGGGACGCCGGAGATGGCCGGAAAACCTCGCCGAAGGTTCACTAGAGTTCTAGGTTTTCAAAACTTCGGCGTCCGATCTGAGGCAAATGGAATGGCGGCTCATGAAATGGGCTGTACTTCTAGAATCCTCGCGTCGAGGGCTACGCCGGCATATATATATATACGCAGGGTTTGGAGATTTTGAAAAGTGGAGATATTTTAGTAATAATTGATTTTTGGAATTAAAATAATTACAGAAAATCGGGAATTACTATTTAGGCTCCGAAAAATATCTTTGGGCTCTGAAAAATACTAGAAAAATTCCTAGGGATAGATGAAAGAATGAGGAACACAACCAAAGTGGTTTTAGCTTTTGAAAAAGACTTTTGCATTGATCGAGGAAAAAGACAAAGCTCTAAGAAATAGAAATTTAATCCCGAAAAAAGTTGGAAAGATTCTCGGAAAGAGAGACATCGTTCTAACGCGTCTTAAAACCTTTTTCAAGCCTTTGGATTTTGAAAACAATGCATCTTATCTAACTTTTATTTTTGCAAGTTTTCAAAATCTTTTTAAACCACTACTTGAAAGTAATATTTTAAAGATTAAGATTTGAATTTATTTTTCAAACCACTCATCACAAAAGTATCAATGCAACTGCATGTATGCGCAAACATGTTGATACCCTTATGTTGGATTTTAATTTAAAGAAAAAATTCTTTTACCTATGTTTTTATGAGCACAAAACAATTAATAGAAATCATTTTACTCTTTTTAGAAAGTAGCTAATTTTAGGGTGTTACAGTTGGTCTCTCCTGGCAGAGATCTCATAGTTGGGCCTTTCCAAGTCCTGCATGGGAAGGCGAAGGACCGCCTATGCGTGGTGGCACTTTGTTTCTCGTGCCCGGTTGTGTGGTAGTGGTGGGCCATACCTAGGCCATGTCCTATCTGACCAGGCATCGTACCGTCGGGCAGGGTGCGTCCCATCTATTAGGGTGCGTCCCATCGGTCAGGGCACGTCCCGTCATTTCCCATCCGCATTGAATGGGGGGAGGGAGAGGGTTTTTTGCCCCAATCCTTTGCCCTTCTTCGACTGCTGCATCTCCTCTTTAAATAGGGGAAGGGAGAGGGAAAGGAGAACTCATAGACCCATTCATGATTTTGGAGCGCAATGTCAAGCTAGAGGTCATCCAGCGTAGATGAGGTGGTGCTAGCCTCCTTTGCTGAGAAGGGGCTGCTTCCACCCAAGGAGGTAGTGCTGGTCACCTTCGCTAAGAAGGGGCTGCTTTCATCGAAGGAGTTGGCGCACTGGAGAGTACTGCACATCGCTGGCTTCATCACCATCTATGAGGCTTTTGTTGGGATGGAGCCGCACGTGAACTCCTTCCGATGAGTCTTCTCTGGGAGAGCCTTGTCAGAGAGGAAGACTCTCGAGACTATGCCGGTGGGAGGTTTCGCCCTTACAGCTGCTCAGGTTGGCCAGTTCATAAAGTTTGATGTGACATCCTCCAGCCATGGTGTCAGTGTTTTGAACAAGCACCGGCAAGTAAATTTATATTGATGCGTGTTAGGCCTGGATGGTGCGCTAAAGGACACAAGATTTATACTGGTTCGGGTTGAATGTCCCTACGTCCAGTCTGTTGCTGCTCGTGTTATTAGCACCGAAAATGGTTCATAGTAGGGGGTACAAACGGTCGAGAGAGGGATTGGTCCCAAGTCTCTGATGGAAGGATCGAAAGGATGCCAAGAGCCTGGTAGCAGCTTGACTGTGTGTAATGTGTGTTGTGTTGTCAAAAGTCGGTCCCTTTGTTGGAGGAAGCACATCCCCTTTTATAGATGAAGGGGACGACTTTACAAGTGAGAGGGAAAGGGTGCGTATGCTACCAAGCCTTGTTGTTCACGTCTACCAAGCCTTGTTGTCCATTCCGGCGGGTACGAGATAATGGTAAGCGCCTACAATACTATCGATGCCACTGTAGAATGTCAGGATGGCTATATAGTACTGCCCCACATAGGGTATGGACTCTGGTATAGTGGTTTTGACTTATGAGCCTTGCCCAGCCTTGCTCCGCATGCCTTCTGGTTCCTATGAGTCCCTGTCGGAGGGACATGGGGTCGGGGTCTGAAGTAGCGCTGTGGGCAAGGCCTTCCGATCGGAGAGGGCATCCGGAGGCCGAAGTGAGTGCTCCGATCTGGTGGAGTCGAGGGGCCATGGAGCAGACGCTGCTCCCTTGGGACCATAGCATGGTGACAGCACATCTGTCATTTGTGGAGGACGTGAGTCCTTTCCTAGACCATAGTGGTTGTCGTATGTCTACGTCGGGTTTCGTGTCTGAGGGCTGAAGGTGGCGCCTACAACTCTGTAGGGCGAAGAGCACACGCCCACAACACTATTCAGGCTCTACTACGCCTGGAAGGGTCTAAAGCAACCATCCCATCGTTCCCTGGCAGTACTTTTCCTACCGAGGCACAGGGTATGGTCCTCGAAGCCACGGTTGACCCGAACGTCTTGTCCTTCCTTGTACCTATCATCATGAGGGAGCGGGGAGAGGTTGTCAGGCAAGACAAAACCAGTCTTCGGACATTGGGCGAGGCGAGATCCATCCTCGGACATCGGGCGAGGTGGAGCCTAGCTTTTATCCGTCGGGTGAGACCGAGCCTAGCCCTCGGGGGTCAGGTGAGGCGGAGTCTAGCCTTTATCCGTCGGGCGAGACCGAGCCCAGCCCTCGGGGGTTGGGTGAGGCGGAGTCTAGCCTTTATCCGTCGGGCGAGACCGAGCCCAGGCCTCGAGGGTCGAGCGAGGCGGAGTCTAGCCTTTATCCATTGGGTGAGACCAAGCCTAGCCCTCAGGGGTCGGGCGAGGCGGAGTCTAGCCCTTAGCCCTCGGGTGAGGCGGAGCTGGCCCAAGGGCATTGGGCGAGGCGGAACCAAACTCCCGTCATTCGAGCAAGAAATGCAGTGGCGCCCTTGTCCGTCCAGGAGTTTTTAACGTTCGATGGTTATTGGTTCCACCTTCTGGGGTACCCCGGTATTAGGTCCCCGATAGTAGCCCCCGAGCCCCTGGGTGATTCAGACAGAATCGCCCGGGGGGTGTTTTCGATTTTGTTGGAGTTAATTCGCCAGAGGGTGCACGCGAGCGCACCTGATGGGTGTAGCCCCCGAGCCCCTGGGTGATTCGAGTAGAGTCGCCCGGGGGGTAGTATCGGACCCTTCGCAGGTAAGGCTGAAAGACTTGGTTTTTCATCAACTGGATATTTTTAAGGGAATCGTGGTATTCCGTTCGTGGGAATTTTATTCAGTGACGGCCTGGCTGGGACCCGTCTGCGGATCGAGGCCCTAGTGATGCTTGAGTCCTTGAGTCCTAGTTGTTTGTGGGCCTATCCCTCGTTGGGACGGCCTTTTGGCTCCAGGGCCCTAGGTGGGCCAGAGGGAAAAGCTCTGTGACCCATGTCCCCTCAATGGAGAGAAATTCTTGGCCCGCCTGAGGAAGGCGAACCGTCCGGCGTGATTTTTTTGGGAAGGGATAGGGATTGTGTGCGCATATCCCATGAGGTGACGCGGTGGTGTGCATGGCAGGCTTGGAGATTGAGGCGGACGGTTGCCCTTCTCGCATCCGTCGCCCCTATAAAACCACGGGGTTCGCCCCTAGGGTTCTGCATTTTGCATCCTCGCCTTCACGTTTGAATCTTCTACCGTCAATCGCTTTAGCCTCTAGCTCCCGTACTGCCGCCGTTGTTAGGGTTGCATCTGCTTCGTAGCCGCCATCAAGCTCATGCCCGCATCACAGCCGTCGTCGAGCTCGCACCCACCTTTTCCCCGATGCCTCAATGGAGCTATGGGGCAGATCCGGAATTACCCCTCGGCATCTGGAGGGCCTCGTCCACGGCGGCCTTCTCCGCCCATCGGCCGCTGCCGAGGGGTGCTGCTACCCGGTGATGAGGACCAGCCGTCGCTGCCCAAAGGGTATGTCGTGTCTTTTACTATCTTTCATGAGCAGGGATTCACCGCACCTGCGCATATATTTCTTCGGGGGCTGTTGGATTACTACCAGGTGGAGTTGTAGCATCTTACTCCCAATGGGGTTCAACATATGGCAGCATTTGTTGCCCTGTGTGAGGGTTTTCTGGGGATCGATCCTCACTTTGATCTGTGGCAGCACTTCTTTACCATCAGTCTGTCGAAGAGGCGGATTGGGGGGAAGGAGGTGAGTGTGCCGATGGGATGCGCCAGCATTCATCTACACCATACTCGGGCGAGCGGCTACCCGTTAATGCGTTTGTTGCCTTCCAACAAGGGGTGGCATTCGCAGTGGTTTTATGTCAGGGACGACGTGAATGCCCCCCTGCCGAAGTATTCAGGGCGCCTCATTGAAGAGGCCCCAAAGTCGTGGAAGTGGGGCGTCCTAACCAAGGAGAAGAAGCATATCACCAATCTTCTCGCCGCCATCCTTACTCTGAAGGACCGGGGCATGAAGGGGTCAGGGATCATTAGTGCCTACCATGCGAGGAGGGTGGCGCCATTGATGGCGCGCACGCTCCCCTATACCGGATGGTGCCTGGAGTGCTATTTGAAGGGACGGTGCTCATTGATGAAGCGCTTCCTCCCTCCGAGGTAGCGCAGCGTATCAAGGAGGTGATGGAGCCTATGAAGGACTCCACCGGCGGCATCCTCGATCATGTGTATCCGGTGCCAGGGCATCCTCTAATGCGGTCGGAACCGGGGTTTTTCGACTTCATAAGCTTTCTTTCCCCACACTCCTCTTTTCGCTTGAATTTCTGACCCCTTGATGCTAACTTTGGGATGGTGGGACTAGCTGAGGAGACTCTCTTTCAAGGAGAGTCTGGCCTTGGAGCTGAAGGATCGGGTTCTAGCAGTGGTGAATCGCACCGTGGCTGAGTGGGACAAGAGGACGAGGGAGCTCACGAAGAAGAAGGCGATACAGAAGCAGCAAGCTCACGATCGAGGAGAGGAGACTAGCAGTGATGACGACGACAACGATGATGACGATGATGATGAGGCAGTAGTTGGCATGGATTGGGGTGACCTGGTGAATGAGGACTCGCTGTCCATGCAGGGACCCCTTCCATTCCATGTGAAGGGAAGCGAGTCTGCGAGGACGGTGGAGCCGAGCCTGCCCCTAGGTCCGGTGGGAGCCGGTGGATCCGTTGTCACCCTCGGGGTGTCGGTGGAGGATCGGTGGATGGGAGGGGACAGATCCAAGGCTGTCCCCGAGGTACTGGCAAAGGGGGGTGGCTCTGATGCCGCGCCCTGTGAGCTTATGGAGGGGGTGGGTCTAGCGCCGTGCCCCATGGGCCCATGGAGACGAGTGGCTCTGGCATCGCGCCCCTAGAGATAGGAGAGACGAGCCCCCCTGCCTCGAAGTAGGGGGCAGGCTCGAAACGGTCCTACCCACATGAGTTGGAGTAGGGGTCCGAGGGTTCGTCCTTGTTTTCTTTCTTTATTTTTCCGTCCGAAAGCGTCAGAGTATGTCACCGATTCCCCTTGTTTTCTTTCTTTATTTTTCTGTTCTGACCTTATGCCCTTTTTTGTTTTGCAGATTCTTGCGACGTGGCCACCCTTTGGGGCCGGCGCCCAAGAAGAGCCTTGCCCTTTAGGAGGGATAGATGGCACTGCCTAACATCGCCCCTGTTTCGGGCAGGAGCGGTGCTGATGTTGTGGCCTTGTTGGCTGGTCCGGCGGCGTCCACAGTGGCGCCTATGCCCTTGGTGGTTGTCGAGCAGGTGGCCGTGACCACGACAAGCTGGGAGCAGACGGACGTAGCTGCGGTGGCGTCCGAGGGGGTGGCACATTCCGTGCCCCCGGCGGCCCAAGTGACGATGCCTGACGTGGGCCAGGCAGAGTTGGATGCCGCCGTGGTGGCGTCCGACAGAGCAGTGCAGTTCACGCCGCTGGAGGCCTAGACGGAGGTGGCCATGACTACGACAAGCTGGGCAGGGTCGGATACTGCTGTGGTGGCATCCGAGGGGGTGGCGCAAGCCGCGCCACCGGCGGTCCAGGCCATGGCGCCCGAGGCAGGCCTGATGGAGGAGGACATGGCCGCAGGGTCTTCGAGCGTCATGACGGTGGTGGGGAGGACCCGAAGGGAGCCGCCTTTGGCCCTATTGTTGGGAGGTAGCCGCTCTCCCACGAGGGGGGAGCCGCCGCTCCAGTGGATGGCCGCCGAGGACCCAACATCGGCTCTGTTCTCGCTCGACGATGCTGCTGAGAGCCTAGAGCGGGAGAATCTAGACATCAGGTTCTTGGCTGCGTTGAATGCCTTGAATGAGGCCAGTGGTGCCTTGCGTGAAATCCTTGTTCCTTCTAGCCAGTTATCCGCTTGATCTTCTCACTTGTTCTCTTCTTTCTTCACACATTTCTGTGTTTTTATGTCTTCTGATTCCGGTCCTCTTTTTAGAATATTATTGCTCATAGCCCGGACAAGTCCTAGTTCCTTTATGAGCAAAAGGTGGAATGGGACCGCCTTACCAAGGAGGCCAAGCTATGAGGAGATGTGGGCGCGCAACTTGCTACCGCCCAACATTGGGAGGTCGAGGTGTGTTGGGACACGGAGGAGGCTCATGGGATGTTTGAGGACCTATCGGCGAGGGTGAAGCTGGACGAGGAGGATGCCACCAGGCTTCGAAAGGAGTGGGATGAGCTGCTATAGAAGGATGCCATGGCCAGTGAGTGGGCCAGCGAGCTCCTGGTGGAGCTAGAGACAGAGTGAGACCTCAAGCTAAAGGCTGAGAGGTCCACGGTGTTGCAGCAAAGGGCGGACCGGGACACCGAGACGATCACTCGGTTGCGCGAGGAGCGGGACGAGCTATGCTGAACCAAGGAAAGACTTCGCTCAGAGCATAGTGCAGCCCATGAGGATCGTGACCGGGCCATCCGGGAGCGCGATGAGGCGCATGGGGTGGCCAACTCCCTTCGGGCGGATCTTGGAGACATGGTGAACCGAAGGTTGGACGTTGAGAATGTTGTTGCTAGGCCGGAGAAGGAGCTTACCGAAGTGCGAGGGATCCTTCAAGTCGAGAGTGACAAGCATGACCTTCTACAAGCCGCTATCAGAGTGGTCACTGACGCCCTGAGGGTGGCGCAGCCAGAAGGATCCTGCTCGCTTGCAGCTCGTGCCGCGGGAATCACGGTGCGGGTAGGCCAACTCGAGGAGGACACCTTTCACGCCGGGATCACCCAAGCCTTTGCTATCGCCCATTCCCATTATGATCAGGAGATTAACCTAGAGGTAATGAGTCATGGCTTCATGCCTGTCTATGATGACGATGAGCTAGACGAGATGGAAAACGCAGTGACTCCCCTCGCATGGAACCTGGCAGACAAGCTGAAACAAGAGGTTCTCCCTTCGCAGAAGTAGTTAGCTTGATAAACACTTATCTGTAATAGGTGAACAAGTGTCAGTACTTTTGTGTCCTGAAAATAGTTTCATAATTTTCATTTCGTTTGTTTGATCTTACCTTCTTCTCTTTTTGCGATGAAAAAAGATTTAGACAATTGACCCTTCTGTTTGTTAAGACTGTAGGGCCCGAGGTTTTTTAGGGGAGATTTTGATTGTGCTGGTGAGCAAAATTACCATAGTTGTCTGGGCGTGGGCTTTTTGTGGTCTTACCAATCTGTTCCCCCGAACCTTGCCGCCAGTCTTGATACGAGGAGGAAGTCTAATGTAATGTTTTTTTTGAAAAAAGAAGGGAGGTACCCATACCTTTATCAGCCCCCGACTGAGATTCGACCCCTTGCGGTTGCTAGGGTCGGATGTTACTGGAGACCGAAGCAAGGGAGGCGAACTTACGTTTGTATTTACTCATACCCCTTACCTAGGACTTTGATGATCGCTGCGTGACCGTGCGTTTGGTCTTATCACTAGTCCAGCCTTCCCCGAGCCCCCGTGCATGGTGGGGATTCAGTTAAGGGCCGGTTCGTTCATGATCGTCGTCCCATCAATGGTTTTTCGCAACTGGAGGGGTTAAGGCGACGTCTCTTGCCTCGATGGCTCGAGTGACATGCTTTATGAGCTCGCTAACGGGGATGTTCAGACGGAATCTGATCCCATTTGCTTTACGGTAGGGTCGGTGAAGCCCTCGGGTGGCGTTCCATTACTCCTTGGCCCGCCTTCCAACAGATTCCCCCTCAATGGGGTTTCTATGGGCTTGGCTAGAGGCTAGATTGAACAAGAAGGTTGAGATGACCCTATTCACCTTAATGCGGGTCGGGCAAAGGCCATTGAGGCTCATCTGTGTTTTCTCCCCTGGCTCTTGTTTGATGTGAGGCAGCCCTGGACCCTTTGCTGGTCAGCCTTCGAACCTCGGTCTCTCGATCTTGGATCGAGCGGCTCGAGCCCCCGAGCCCTTTAGGGTCTGTTTGGGGTCGGCCGTGTTTTCATGCGCTACCCCATCCTTGGTTTCCACGACCGGAGGGGCTGAGTTGACGACACTTACCTCGATGGCTCGAGTGTCACGCTCAATGAGCTCGCTAACGGGTATGTTCGTGTGGAATCCGGATCCATCATTCGCTGATGGGGTCGGCAGAGCCCTCATGTGGCATTCCACTACTTCTCAACCCGCCTCTCGGCAGATGCCCGAGCCATTTGCTAGGCTCAGGTGCCCCGTTGGCCTCTCCTCGATGGAGATTCTGTGGGTCTAGCTCAAGGTTAGAATTGAACGAGAAAGGTCGAGATGTCCCTATCCGCTTCTAAACGAGGTCGGGCGAGGCCGCTAGGGCTCATTTCGGTTTTTCTCCCTTGGCTCTGTTTGACATGAGGTGGCCTCGAGCCCTTCGCGGGCCAGCCTTTGAACCCCGGTCATGCATCGCTCATATTGAATGAGGTGGCTATGGCTTCATGATGCGACACAAAGCGTTGAGATGCAAGAATTTACATATGCAACGTTTGGATGTATGGATTTAGCATATAGTTTAATCAAAACAGAAGCGGGGGTCAGTAATGTTACCTTGGTGGTATGAGCCATGGGAAGCTTGTACCAGTCATGTCCATGCTAGGTTTGGGTCCGACGTTTGCGATGAGGCCGGTGTAACCTGCATAAGTATCGCTATTTTTGTTTTTGTCTCTTGGCGGCGATCCGAGCCGCTCGATTGATTTTTAAGCGATCTGTCAGCTTCCCCCTGAAAGGGGGCTCTGCAGGTGGACCCCTCCAAACTCCTTTTGGGAAGGTGGGAGCTAAGGCTAGTAATGTGAGGAACTATGAATGCGATTATGTGGGTGAACAAAAAACACCGTAGCCGTCGGGGCGTAGGGTCTGGTGGTTCATCCAGTTGTATTCATCATTTTATTCCCACACGACGTGCTTCCGGTTTCTCAAAGGTAAGGAGGGGTTGGGCTAAGAGGGTGTTTAAACAAATTGGTGCCCCCGGCAACCCCCGAGCGATGTTCGTGCCCCTACCGTTGCTAGGGTCAGAGGCTCGGTAAAGAATTTAACACTCAAAGTAAGTAAGCCCTTGTTTAGTTCGCGAAATTTGGATTTTGGGGCTACTGTAGCACCTTCGTTTTTATTTGGCAAATAGTGTCCAAACATTGACTAATTAGGCTTAAAACGTTCATCTCGCAATTTCCCACCAAACTGTGTAATTAGTTTTTCTTTTCGTCTACATTTAATGCTCCATGCACGAGCCGCAAACATTCGATGTGACAGGTACTGTAGCAACTTTTTGGATTTTGGGGTGGAACTAAACAAGGGCTAAATAGGGGTGCTTATCTTTCAATTGGTCATTGATTCGTTGTTTTGCCTGGGCCACCCGATCGACCCATGAGGCCCGTTGGGCTCCCCCTAGAGGGAGGTTCCGTCGTTGGGTCATTCCATGGTCCTACCTGGGGAAGCGGAGAGATGCCTGCAGGTGAGCATGCCCCGACTCTCACGCCCGGGGCGCATTAGTGGCAGGCCATGCCCAGGTGACGTTCTGACTTACCGGGCGGCGTCTCGTTGACCAGAGCGCGTCCTGTTGTTTCCGACGCATCCTCTCAGATTTCTGTCAGCATTGATTTCGCATTTGTATTGAATAGGGGAAGGCAGAGAGTGTTTCATCCGAACCTTTCGCCTTTCCTTAGCTACTAAGCCCCCACTTTAAATGGGGGGTAAGAGTTCTCATCCCACCTCCCCGCCAGCCTCTGAGTTGCCACCTCTTCTCTTTCCTTTTCACCGAATGCATCGGCCCCTAAGTAAGAGAGGGTAATGCCAGGGAGAGAAGAACTCACAGACCTGCTCATGAATCTAGAGCGCGATGTCGAGCTAGAGGTCATCCAATGTAGATGAGATGGCGTGGTTCGCCTGTGCTGAGGAGGGGTTGCCGCTGCCGAAGGAGGAAGGGCGCCGAAGGGTGCTGAGCGTTGTCGATTTTGCCGTCGTTGGTTGCGGCCTTCCTTCAGCGGGAGGCGCATCTTGCCCCGACGCCATTGTCAGGGTTGTGGCTGATGATGATGGCATAGTCCTTGGGCGCCCTGATGGAGGGACACCGCAGTCACCGGCGTGGTGCTCGTCATTGCAGATGACGGCGCCTTGGAGGATCCCATGAAGCGATAGGACATCGCCGATGGGGAGCAGTGTGCGGTGGCCGTAGTACACGAACTGGGCCGTGTATGTGCCTAGACACTGCCGATGGAGAGCTTGGCGCGGTGACCGCAGTAGACGAACTGGCCCGTGTACATGCCCGGACGTTGCCGATAGAGAGCCTCATGCGGCGATCGCAGTAGTACTTGTAGTAAAGTTAAGCAGAGATTGTAATTGAATAAGTTTGGGGGAGCCCCCGAGTGAACAGTTCTTTGAATTTTTGGAGTACATTAGTCCTTTGCGTGATGAAATCACTTTGTAAGTGGTGAATTTGTGCAAAAATGAACAAATTTTCATCTTTTGTTACAACAAATAGCTTTTTAGCTTCCTCTTTTTATCGAAGAGGTTTCGATGCCCTCCGACTCTTCCCATGACTCAAATGGCAAAAAACTAGGAGTGCGGGTGAATTAGTTCTGATTACGCTGGTGAGCAAAGAGGTTGTAGCCACTGGGGCATGGGTCTCCCACAGTCCTACCAGTTGTACTTAGAATTTGTTCCCAAAATATTAGTCTTTAGGAATTGTTGTGAGAAGAACAGAAAACTTAGAGAAAGTTTGCAAAGATAACGCAGGAAGTATTTGCAAAAATGTACTTGTATTATTTGTATCAGCCCCCGAGTGAGGTCTAGCCCCTCGTGATTTGTAGGGGTCGGATGTCACTAAAGATCGGGGATTTGTAAAGACAAAAACTGATAAGAAAAAACATGTGTTTATTTAAGGGTAAAAACGACGTAGCTGCTCAATGTTCCAGGCGTTGGTGAAGACCTCGCCGTTGATGGTTTTCAACTTGTAAGTGCCTGGGCAGAGTACTTCTGCGACAACATACGGCCCCTCCTAGGGCGGGAAGAGCTTGTGGCGGTCCTTGTTGCTCTGCACAAGGCGGAGGACAAGGTCCTCGACGTTGAAGACTCGGTCCCGCACCCGTCGGCTGTGGTACCATCGCAACGCCTGCTGGTACTTGGCTGAATGGAGGAGGGTGATGTCACGGGCTTCATCTAGCTGGTCCATGGCATCTTGGTGGGATGCCTTGGCCCCCTATTTGTCGTATGCTCTGATTCTTGGTGCCCCATAGTCAAGGTCCATTGGGAGAATGGCCTCGGAACCATAGACCATGAAGAAGGGTGTGTAGCCGGTGGCCCAACTAGGAGTTGTCCTTAGGCTCCAGAGCACCGCCAGGAGCTCAGTGAGCCAGCACGTGCCGAACTTGTTCAACTGGTTGAAGATCCTGGGCTTAAGGCCTTGCAGGAGCATGCCATTTGCGCGCTTGACCTGCCCGTTTGTCCGGGGGTGCGCGACGGCTGCCTAATCGATCCGGATGTGTCGTTCATCGCAGAATCGTAGTTAAGCATACAACGACCTGCCCATTTGGACTTAACTATGATGTCGTCGATGTAGGCCTCAACGGTCCACCCAATGAGGTCCCCAAAGCAGTTGAGCATACAACGCTGGTAAGTTGCCCTAGTGTTCTTTAGACCGAACGGCATTGAAATGTAGCAGAATGATCCGAAGGGGGTGATAAAAGACGTCGCGAGCTGGTCAAACTCTTTCATCATGATCTAGTGGTAGCTGGAGTATGTGTCAAGGAAGCAGAGGGTTTCGCACCCTGAGGTAGAATTGACTATTTGGTCTATGCGTGGCAAAGGAAACAGGTCCTTTGGGCATGCCTTGTTGAGGCCCATGTAGTCGACACACATCCTCCATTTCCCGCTCTTCTTTCGCACAAGAATGGGATTTGCTAACCACTCTGGGTGGTGTACTTCCCTAATGAACCCAGCAGCCAATAGTTTTGCTATCTCTTCACCGATGGCCCTATGCTTTTCCTCGTCAAAGCGGCATAGGCGTTGCTTCACCGGCTTGGAGCCTGGGTGGATTTTCAAGGTATGCTCGGCGACCTCCCTCGGGATGCCTGGCATATCCGAGGGTTTCCACATAAAGATGTCTTTGTTGTCGTGGAGGAAGTCGACGTGTGCGCCTTCCTATTCGGAGGAGAGCGCGGTACCAATGCGGACCTTTTTGCCCTCGGAGCTGCTGGGGTCCACGAGAACCTCCTTGGATCCTTCCGCTGACTCGAATGACCCAGTTGATTTCTTGGCATCGAGCATTTTTTCGGCGACCTCCCCCCTAAGGGTGGCAAGCTCTTCGGAGGCGACGACTGC
The DNA here is from genome assembly GCF_019320115.1 of Miscanthus floridulus. Taxonomy (NCBI): domain Eukaryota; kingdom Viridiplantae; phylum Streptophyta; class Magnoliopsida; order Poales; family Poaceae; genus Miscanthus; species Miscanthus floridulus. Next base: position 123,394,264 of record NC_089581.1, read on the forward strand.
TGTGGCATGGCCGCAGCATTCAACTTCGCACTTGTAAGCGTGGTGGAAGGAGGTGCCGACGGTGATGACCCCTCGGGGACCCGACATCTTCAGCTTGAGGTATGTATAGTTGGGGATGGCCATGAACTTTGCGTAGCATGGACGTCCCAGGATGGCGAGGAAAGTTTCGGGGAACCCTACCTTGTTGAAGGTGAGGGTCTCAGTCCTGTAATTGGACTGATCCCCAAAAGCGACGGGTAGATTGATCTGTCCCAGTGGTACGGCCAGTCTGCCAGGCACGATGCCATGGAAAGGCACTCGGATGGGGTGGAGGTTTGTTCGGTCGACGCCCATCTCGTCGAGCGTCTTGGTGTACATGATGTTGAGGCCGCTGCCTCCGTCCACCAGTACTATCATGAGTCGCTTTGGGCCAACGATCGGATCGACAACAAGCGGGTACCTTCCCAGGTGTGGGACGACATTTGGATGATCGATCTGGTCGAAGGTTATGGCGGATTCCGACCACCGGAGGAAGGCAGGCGTGGCCGGTCCGGCCGTATAGACCTCACGGCATGCGACCTTCTGGCGGCGCTTCGAGTCATAGGCCGTTGATCCTTCGAAGATCATGAGGGCGCCATTCGGTGTTGGGAAGGCGTCGTCCTTCTCCTCGGTGTCGTCTGTGGTGGGGGTAGGTTCCTTCCCTGGCTCCCCTTTGTTGAGACCTTCAGACAAGTATTTGCGCATGAGGCCACAATCCTTGTATAGATGCTTGGCCGAGAAAGCGTGGTTTGGGCATGGCCCCTTGAGCATTTTCTCAAAGTGGTTCGAAGCACCCTCCATGGGCTTCTGGCCACTCTTGCGGTCGGCAGCGGCCACGAGTGAGTTATCGCACCGCTGCTTCTTATTCTTTCCTTTGGTGGGACGGTTGGAGGCGCCTTCGTCGGCATCCTCGTCCCGCCTCGCCTTGCCGTCTGAACGGTTGAAGATGGCTCCAACTGCCTCCTCTCCGGAGGCATGGCTGGTGGCGATGTCCAGGAGTTCCTTGGTGGTCCGCGGGCCCCTACGCCCTAGTTTGTGAATCAAAGACTCACAGGTTGTCCCAGATAGGAAGGCTCCTATCACGTCGGCATCGGCGACGTTAGGGAGCTCATTGCACTACCGGGAGAAGCACCGGATGTACCCACGGAGGGTTTCATCGGCCTTCTGGCGGCAGTTCTTGAGGTCCCATGGGTTTCTAGGGCATTTGTATGTGCCCTGGAAGTTCCCCACAAAGATCTCCATCAAATCCACCCAACTTTGAATGGCGTTGGACGGTAGGTGCTCCAACCACGCTCGTGCCGAATCGGCCAAGAATAGCGGGAGATTGCGAATAATGAAATCATAATCACTCGCACCACCGGCTTGACAGGCAAGCCAATAGTCTTCGAGCCAAAGCCCGGGGTTTGTTTCCCTAGAATATTTAGGGATATTTGTAGGCGGTCGGTACCTTGGTGGGACGGCAGCGTTGAGGATGTGTCGGCCAAAGGCCTGAGGGCCTGGCAGGCTGGGGCTCAGGCTCCAGTCCTCGCCACTGTCGTAGCGTCTGCCACATAGAGGATGATAGCCATGGCGGGCTCCTTCCGTTGCGTCATCGTGGGTGCACCTAGGGGTGTCGATGGTGCTGCGCACGTCGCGATCATGGCCGAGACATTGGTGTACCGAGACAGCGGTGTGCTGCTTGCCGCCTGGCGGTGTCTGGTGAATGGACGCGTCCTTGGTGGGGCGCACCAAGGGCATGCGCTGGCTAGCGTCGGGCTCGCATCACCGAGACAATGAGCTTTCCGCCTGCTGCACCGCCGCATGCTCGAGCAACGTGCAAATTTCTCGGCGGTCCCAGCGATCCTCAGACGTCGCGGCCTCTAGAAGGCCGTGCAGCAAGGCCATCGCAACGGTGATGTTTTGGCTCGCCCGAGCGAAGTGAGGGAGGGTCCCGTCATCGATGAGGATCCTCTGGTGTACAGTGCGGGCCATGGCGCGTGTGCACCCACAGTCTTCGTGGCGTTCGATCTCATGATTGATGTCCGTGTACTCCCGGACGAGCCCTTGTCTGGCCTCATTGATCTCCAGCTTCCGGGCTCTTAGCTGCTCCATCCTCAAGTGAGATGGGGCCGCTGCCTCCCCCCCCCCCCCCGGTCCTGCCGTCAGGGTTGCTTGTCCGGGTAGCCTCCTCCCGGAGACGCTTTCGATGCGCCCCTCAGGGGTTTGCGCCATGAAGCATTCCTGGGAAGGGTGATGGCTCCCCTTGCTGGAGTTAGAGCTAGAGGACGATCCTAGCTCCTCCATGAGGAGCTTGTGGAGAGTCTCCGTATCATGTTCAATTGCCCCCACAAACTCACTGTCTATGGGCGACTGAACCATGCGTAGTGCCAGAAGGTGACCAGCGGTCGCCGCAGCGTTGCAGAGACCAAACGGAAACGCTGTCGGGGCACTCTGCACATGGCATTCTGGAGGGAGGGTGATGCAGCATGGGGCCTCCCTAGATGACTGGGGTCCAAGGGAGACACCGAGCTGGCCCTCAAGCCTCCGGTGGCTGAAGTTGACGGAAGGGAGAGAGTGGACGGCCATGTGGGCCAGCGCCAGCTCTCCTCCTAGTGTGACGACGAAATCTAGGTCACCGAAATGCACATGTGCGCCTAGGACCCAGCTGATTGCATGGTTGGCCATCTGAGGCCTGATTTCGAACGCGCAAAGTCCCCTACTTGGCGCACCAACTATTGGTGTTTTGAACAAGCACCAGCAAATAAATTTATATTGATGCATGTTAGGCCTGGATGGTGCGCTAAAGGACACAAGATTTATACTGGTTTGGGCTGAATGTCCCTACATCCAGTCTATTGCTACTCATGTTATTAGCACCGAAAATGGTTAGTAGTAGGGGGTACAAATGGTCGAGAGAGGAACTAGTCCCAAGTCTCTGATGGAAGGGTCGAAAGGATGCCAAGAGCCTGGTAGCAGCTTGACTGTGTGTGATGTGTGTTGTGTTGTCAAAAGTCAGTCCCTTTGTTGGAGGAGCACATCCCCTTTTATATATGAAGGGGGCGGCTTTACAGGTGAGAGGGAAAGGGTGCGTATGCTACCAAGCCTTGTTGTTCACATCTACCATGCCTTGTTGTCCATTTCGGCGGGTATGAGATAATGGTAAGCGCCTACAATACTATCGATGCCACTGTAGAATATCAGGATGGCTATAGAGTATTGCCCCACATAGGGTATGGACTCTGGTATAGTGGTTTTGACTTATGAGCCTTGCCCAGCCTTGCTCTGCATGCCTTCTGGTTCCTATGAGTCCCTATCGGAGGGACATAGGGTCGGGGTCTGAAGTAGCGCTGTGGGCAAGGCCTTCCGATCGGAGAGGGCGTTCGGAGGCCAAAGCGAGTGCTCCGATCTGGTGGACCCAAGGGGCCATGGAGCGGGCACCACTCCCTTGGGTCCATAGCATGGTGACAACACATCCGTCATTTATGGAGGACGCGAGTCCTTTCCTGGACCATAGTGGTTGTTGTATGTCTACGTCGGGTTCCATGTCTGAGGGCTAAAGGCGGCGCCTACAACTTTGTAGGGTGAAGAGCATGCGCCCGCAACACTATTCAGGCTCTGCTATGCCTAGAAGGGTCTAAAGCACCCATCCCGTCGTTCCCTGGTAGTACTTTTCCTGCCAGGGCACAGGGTATGGTCCTCCAAGCCGTGGTTGACCCAAACATCTTCTCCTTCCCTGTACCTATCATCATGAGGGAGCAGGGAGAGGTTGTCAGGTGAGATGAAACCAATCTTCGAACATCAGGCGAGGCGAGGTCCATCCTCAGATGTCGGGCGAGGTGGAGCCTAGCTTTTATCCATCAGGCGAGACTGAACCCAGCCCTCGGGGGTCGGGCGAGGCAGAGTCTAGCCTTTATCCATTAGGCGAGGCCGAGCCTAGCCCTTGGGGGTCGTGCGAGGTAGAGTCTAGCCTTTATTCGTTGGGTGAGACCGAGCCTAGCCCTCGGGGGTTGGGCGAGGCAGAGTCAAGCCTTTATCTGTTGGGCGAGACTGAGCCTAGCCCTTGGGGGTCGGGCGAGGCAGAGTCTTGCCCTTAGCCCTCAGGCGAGGCAGAGCTGGCCCAAGGGCGTTGGGCGAGGCGGAACCAAACTCCCGTCATTTGGCCAAGAAATGCAGCGGCGCCCTTGTCCATCCAGGAGTTTTTAACGTTCGATGGTTATTGGTTCCACCTTCTAGGGTACCCTGGTATTAGGTCCCCAACACATGGCGGCCATACCTAGGTAGGTAGTGTTCCTGCCCAGGAGCTGCCTCAACTGCATGAGAAGGTCAGGAGCTCCATGCTCTTCTACTAAGCATTTATGGGTGCAACGCCCTTGAGGTACCCATTGCGCTCGCCGAAGACAAGGGAGCAGAACTGGGTAGGGCCCTTGTGGTGGTGGTTATGTCCGGCGGCATGTGCCATGGTCATACCTTTGGCCTCAGCCGATGCCCCCAAGTGACCACAGTAGCATTTGGAGTAGAAGTAGCCAGCAAATGTAGTCATTAAGTTCATGGGGGAACCTCTGTGTGAATAGTTTTTGTATCAATGAATACATCAGTTCCGCTTTCTGATGGAATCACTATCCGTTCCTTGTTTTTTATCCTAGCATAGCTTTGTTTTTATCCTTTCTTTTTCACACCTGCTCGTTCGTTCCATAGGCTACAACTTTACGAACCTGGGCATGGCCCATGAGGCTAGGCTGCTCGTAACCATAGGTCATGGCGGGGTGCGCTCGGTCGGGAGTAAAAATAAAGTTATGTAGGGTATCAAAGGAATGGAATGGAACACTTTTTTGTTTGGGCAAAAAGTTTTTACCATGTGATAGTAGAAAAGAGAGGCAATATTTAGTATTGTACCCTCATGGAGCCCTCGAGCGACCTAGGCTAAAAGTGTTTAGGCTAGGGAGCTTTACAGGAGCATGTGTTGAATAAAAGTGGTAAGACCGAATTTAGGGGAAAACGACGTAGCTATTCAATGTTCCAAGTGTTGGTGAGAATGTTGCCGTTGTCGTCCTTCAGTCGATAGGCGTTCGGTCGGATCACATCGTATAGGGACCTTCCCATGGTGGAGAGAGTTTATGTTTCTCCTGGTTGATTGGGTCCTTCGGAGTACAAGATCACCGACTTTGAGAATCCTCCCCCTAATCTTCCTTTCGTGGTACCTGTGGAGAGTTTGCTGGTAGCGAGCGGAGCGGATGATGATCGTTTCATGGGCCTCCTCAAGCAGGTCGACTGCATCTTGCTAAGCCTTCGTAGCTTAGTCGTAGTCGAAAGTCTTCACTCTTGGGGTGCCATGGTCGAGGTCAGAAGGTAGCACTGCTTCAGCTCCGTAGGCTAGGAAGAAGGGTGTGAACCCTATGGATCAGTTTGGGGTCATTCTATGGCTCCAGAGGATCGCTAGGACCTCTACAACCCATCGCCTAGTGTACTTGTTGTGTCGGTCGAAGATGCGTGGCTTAAGTCCTTGGAGGACCATGCCATTGGCATGCTCGACCTGACCGTTAGTACGTGGATGTCCGACCGAGGCCTAGTTCATTCTAATGCCATATCCATCACTGAAGTCCATGAACTTCTTCCTGGTGAAGTTAGTCCCGTGGTCAGTGATGATGTAGTTAGGAACGCCGAACCAGTAGATGATGTCGAGGAAGAATTTGATCACCTCTTCTGAGCGGATGTTGGTGATGGGCTTGGCCTCTATCCACTTGGTGAACTTGTCGACCGCTACGAGTAGGTGTGTGAAGCCACCCGGGCCCTTTTTTAGGGCACCTACCATGTTGAGGCCCCAGACCATGAATGGCTAGGTGATGGGAATGGTCTAAAGCTCCTATGCCGACAAATGAGTTTGCCAAGCGTAGAATTGGCATCCCTCACACCTGCAGATGACCTCCTCTGCATCTCGTAGTATGATGGGCTAGTAAAAACCTTGGTGAAAGGCTTTTCCGACCAGCAACCTCAGGGCCACGTGATGTCCATAGATCTCAGCATGGACCTCAAGGAGGAGCTGCTTCCACTAGTTGGTGGGGATGCACTTCATGAACACCCTCGATGGACCTCGTTTGTAGAGTTCATCACCGATCACGACAAAGGTCTTGGTGCGTTGAGCGATCCATCGGGCTTCAGTCCTTTCAGGTGGGAGAACCTCCTCAAGGAGGTAGGCGAGTAGAGGTGCTCGCCAGTTAGTTTGATCGAGTGCCAATACGGCGACGTTTGTAGGTGATGTCGTCATGGAGGCACTAGGGTCGGAGCCCCCGAGCGTCGGCTTGGCATCGGGGTTGGAGCCCTTGGATGCCGGCTTGGCATCAGGGTGTGTCTAGATCGGACCTTCCAGGACATGGGCAGACAGCTCATGGAGATCATTGATGAAGATCCTGCTCGGAGACGGATCCCGCCTGGCGGCCAATTTTGCAAGAAAATTGGTGGCATCATTGTCCTTTCGGGGGACGTGATGCAGCTCGATCCCCTAGAATTTGTCCTCAAGCTTGCACACCTCCTGGCAGTATGCTGCCATGAGGGGTTTTTTTCAAGAGGACTCCTTCATGACTTGGTCAATGACCAATTCTGAGTCACCGCGGACGTAGAGTCATGTAGTGCCGAGCTCGATGGCGATGTGAAGCCCGTTGATGAGGGCCTCGTATTCTGTGGCATTGTTGGAGGCCGAGAAATGGAGGCGGATGGCGTAGCAGATCCTGCTCCCATCCGAGGAGATTAGAACCACTCTAGCCCCCAAGCCGGGCGCCATTATGGACCCGTCAAGGTACATTGTCTAGTACTCATGGTTGATGTCCGGGGTTAGTAGCTGGACCTCCGTCCATTCGGCGACAAAATCAGCAAGAGCCTAAGATTTAATAGCGGTACGAGGGATATACCTGATGTTGTGGCCCATGAGTTCGAGTGCCCACTTGGAGATCTGGCCCATGGTGTCGTAGTTGCGGACGATGTCCCTGAGTGGGTATGAAGTAACGACCACGGCTTCGTGGTCGATGAAGTAGTGCAGGAGCTTCCGGGTTGCCATTAGCATGGCGTATAGGAGTTTCTACACCTGGGGGGTACCAAACCTTGGGGTTAGTGAGTACCTCCCCGATGAAGTATACGGGTCGCTGGACCTTAAGGTGGTGTACTAGCTCCTCCCTTTCGACGACCAGGGTGGCGCTCACCACATGGTTGCTTGCTATGACAAAGGAGGAGGGTTCTCCCCATTCGGGACCGACGAGGATTGGGACCGATGTTAGTGATGCTTTGAGGCTCTCCAGAGCCTACTGAGCTTACTCAGCCTAGACAAAGGCATCCATCTTTTTGAGGAGCTTGTAGAATCAGCTCAGGGTGGCCAGACAGCCAGTGAGCCTTTGTACGCCCTTGACATTACGTATAGGGCCCATGCTGGAGATGACCGTGATCTTTTTGGGGTTGGCCTCGATGTCACACTCAGACACAATGTATCCAAGCAGCTTCCCCTTCAGAACCCCGAAAACACATTTCTCAGGATTCAATCTGATGTTGAACCTTTAAAGGTTCATGAACGTTGCGGCCAAGTTTGCGATCAGGTCGCAAGCTTGAGCCGTTTTGACCACTATGTCATCAACATAGACGACGATTGTTGCTTTTGGCCGCTCGATTTGATCAGGCTGATCGAGCGGGTCGATTTGGCCGGTGAAGCATTTCTGCATGCACCTTTGGTAGGTGGCACCAGCGTTCTTTAGACCAAAAGGCATGGTTACATAACAGTACAAACCATATGGGGTGATGAACAAGGTTGTGAGTTGATCAGACTCTTTCATCGCAATCTAGTGATAGCCTGAGTAGGCATCCAGAAAGGAGAGGATCTCGCATCCTGAGGTGGAGTCGACTATCTGGTCTATGCATGGCAAAGGAAAGTGATCCTTTGGACATGCTTTATTATGGACAGTATAATCAACACACATTCTACATTTCCTAGTCTTCTTTTTAATAAGAATAGGATTGGCAAGTCAGTCAGAGTGGAATACCTCTCTGATGAATCCGGCTACTAGGAGTTTGGCAATTTCTTCGCCTATGGCCCTGTGCCTCTCATCATTGAAGTGACATAGGCACTGCTTGGTGGGCTTTGAGCCTAGGACGAGGCACAACATGTGCTCGGTGACCTCCCCTGGTATGCCTGGCATGTCAGAAGGCTTTCTATGCGAAGACATCGCGTTTGGCGCGTAGGAAGTCGACGAGCTCACATTCCTATTTGGCTAGGAGCTGGGTCCTGATCCGCACCATCTTGGTTGGGTCGGTGGGGTCGATCCCCACCGCCATGGTTGGCGTGTAGGAAGTCGACAACTCCCCGAGCTGTGGGAGCTCGGACAAGTTGATGACCGCGGTGGCGTGCTCAAAATGCTCATGGTCGCACATGAAGGCATGCGAGAAGGCGCTGCCCATGGTGATGACGTCGTTTGGTCATGGCATTTTCAGCTTGAGGTAGGTGTAGTTGGGGATCGCCATGAATTTGGCGTAGCATGGCCGCCCTAAGATGGCATGGTAGGACCCTGGGAAGTCCACCACTTTAAATGTGAGGACCTCCGAGCGGAAGTTGGCTCGGTCGCCAAATGTGACGGGCAGGTCGATCTACCTAAGTGGATACGCCTGTGCTCCCGAGATCACGCCGTGGAAGGGAGAGCCCACTAGGTGGAGTTCCGACCAGGGGATGCGCATGGCGTTGAGGGTGTCGACGTAGAGGATGTTGAGGCCACTGCCTTCATCCATCAGCACCTTGGTGAGGCGCTTCTTGTAGACGATAGGGTCGATGATGAGCGAGTAGCATCCTGGTCTGGCGATGTGGGAGGGATGGTCCCTCTGATCAAAGGTGATTGGAGATTCCAACTAGCTAAGGAAGGAGGGGGTGGCCGTCTCGATGACGCATGCCTCTCTGTAGCGTACCTTGTGCTGGCGCTTGGAGCAGATGGAGTCAAATCCCCCAAAGATCATGATGCATTCCTCAGGGTTGGGGAAGCTATCCCTATCCTTGTCTGTCGTGCCTCTTTTCTTGGCTGCCGCCTCTTTACCATCTCCTTCTTTTGGCCTGCCGGCCTATCACAGGAAATGTTTGAGGAACTCGTAGTCCTTGTAGAGGTGTTTGATGAGATAGGCGTGGTTGGTGCACAGGCTATCCATGAGCTTGTTGAAGTGGTCAGGTAGGCCCTACTAGGGCTGCTTGCCTGCACGATCAGCTGTGGCGACCAACATGGTGTTGGCCAGTCAGTGCCGATCCTTTTTGTTCTTCTAGCCCCTCTAAGTGGAGGGGCCCATGTCTTGGTCCTCATGCTTGGCCTTGCCTTTATCGCGGCCTCCGTTGAAGACCACTCTGACCACCTCCTTGTTGGAGGTGTGGTTAGTGGCAATGTGGAGCAGGTCACGGGTGGTACGGGGCTTTAGGTAGCCAAGCTTGTGGATCAGGAACTCGCAGGTTGTCCTAGAGAGGAATGCGCTAATGACGTCCACATCGATGACATTAGGGAGGGAGTTGCATTGTTGGGAGAACCTATGGATGTAATCCTGCTGGGACTCACTAGGCTCTTGCTGGTAGCTCTTGAGGTCCCAGGAGTTACCAGGGCAGACATACGTCCCCTAGAAATTGCCAACGAAGACCCTCTTGAGGTCCACCCAGTCGCAGATGTTGTCGTGTGGGAGGAATTCAAGCCACACCAGAACATGTTCCCCCACACAGATGGGGAGATATTGAATGATGAAAAGGTCATCATCCACCCCTCTGGCTCGATAGGCGAGCTAGAAATCTTTGAGCCAAATACCGAGGTTCGTCTCCCTAGTGTACTTGGCGATGTTGATGGGTGGTCAGAAGCACTATGGGAATGGCACTCTCCAGATATGCTGGCCAAAGGCCTGTGGTCCTAGGCCATCTGGGCTGGGACTCCGGTCGTGTGGCCGGTGACCATGTCTGGGTCGCATTTCACCGCTCCCCTCGATGGTTCGGCCAGGGCCCGTGTCACCTGCCCTCACCACCGCCTGATGGACATCATCATCATGTTGGGCTTGATGCTAGTTGCTAATGATGTTGTGACTGTCTTGGTGCGCACCAAGCCATTCGTGTACTAGTGGTCAGTGTGGAGCAGGCGCTAGGCCAGACCACAGTGCATCCATGGCCTCTTGTGTCACACTTGGCGGCTGTAGCAGTGAATGGATGGAGCGATCCATATGGTGAATCTCTACTCCCCTAGTGGGGAGAGAGGTCGTGAGTCGAAGTCGCAATGCAGAGCTTTTCACCTATTGAACGGCGGCGGCTTCCACCAGCGCCCAGAGGTTCCGATGGACCACTCGCTCCTAGGGGTTGATGGGCTCGGGAACGCCACACAGAAGCATTACCACAGCGGAGATGTTCTGGCTAGCCCAAGCAAACTATGGGGGGTCGTTCCCCTCGTCCATGATGTCGCGCTGGACCTGGCGGGCATGACCCTAGGCGCCGCTCACTGGGTTACACGCATGGGGCGCAACATGCTATACCGAGCGTGCCGGCATAGGTGGTGGTTGTTCTACTACCGTTGTTGTAGCTCCTCGGCCTACTCTTGTGTGAGTGCGAGGGGCCCCGCATGAGGGTCCAGAGGGGTGTGAGTCTGCAAGGACTCCGCTACCACCGGTGGCTGTCCCAGAGCATCCGCCATAGCGCACTCCTAGGATGGATGGTGGCTAGGTGTCACGTCGCTGATGCTGGAGCCATCGCTCTCAACCTCGTCATCGAGGAGTTCATGGAAAGTGGTGGGAATATGCTCACCATTCCCACGAATTCAGATGTGTGAGGGGGTGGCGCTAGTGTCCTTCAGAGCCCCCAAGTGTACTCATCCGTGGGGGATGCGAGGCCATAGGGGAACTAGTCGTGCGGTGGTTGTGGTGCGGACAATGCGGTCCCTCCGGATAATAGGCGGGAGATAGTAAATAGCGAGTAAATAACAGTATGTACATTACTCATAGCAGGGTTTGAGCAGAGCATTTGCTAGGATTGAAGCATAGGCGCCTCATCGTTGAAGTTGTCATGTGTCCTAGAGCCGTTGGAGGGTGCCCCTCCAATAGGAGTCGGATCAAGTGCCTCCTCGCGGAGGTGTAGTACGCCAAGCCAGTCGGCGACGAAGTCCAGGCTTCCAAAGTGGAAGGCCTAGGACAACTCAAAGATGGGTGGAACCTGCATCCCAGTAGGTGGGAGTGCGGGAAACTCTAGCGAGCTAAAGCGAGTCATATCGCTTGAGCCCACCATGGCGAAGGTGGCGGAAAAGTGGGCCATCCGATGACCTAAAGTGTGAACGTATAGCGTCTTCCCCACGGACGGCGCCAACTGTCGGTGCAGAAAGTGACCAACACGTAAATATTTGTAGTTTTGCTATATGTTGTGATTGGAGGTGGCCTAGCACTCAATGACATAGGGTTTATACCGGTTCAGGCAACGTGCCTTACGTCCAGTTTGAGTCGGTCGGTGACTTTATTCCTGAGCCTAGGTGCTTGAAGTTTGCTGTGGAGTTACAAACGGAAGGGAGAAAGATGGGGGTATAAGAGGTCTAGTCAGACTCTAGTCTAAAGGGCTGAGAGTCATGGGAGCTTTGCTATGTGCTATGTGTTCGAATGTTTATTGTTCGCTGGGACCCTTAGTCATTCGGATCGTGTGTGTTGTTCGAGTTGTTCTGGGCAGATCGATCTATCTGTTGGGAGAGAGCACATCCCCTTTTATAGATGAAGGGGATGGCCTCACAAGAGAGAGAGAGAGTACGTATGCTAAGTCTTGCTGCCCACGCCATTAGGTACAAGATGATTATAGGCACCCATAACATTGTTAATGTTAGATGCATGTGGGAGGTTGCGTTGTCTTCTTCTGGTATGGTAGACGTCGGTGCCTGTCATATTGTTGATGCCCAGAGGTATGTAGGGGGTTTTACCATGTTCGCCTGGTATGGTAAACGTTGGCGCCCACAACACTATTGATGCCTAGCGGCATGTGGGGGAGCCTTATCGTGTTTGTCTGGTTTGGGAGTTGATGGCGCCCACAACACTGTAGGGCAAAGGTTAGCGCCCACAACAATGCTTGGGTTTTGTCATGCCAGGAAGGTTGCAGGTACCCTTCTATCATGCCCTATTGGTACTATCCTGCAGGTGTATAGGGTACGGTCCTCGGTATTGCGGTTGACTTTAGTGCCCTACCTTACTTTCTCCGTATGTTTTTTGGTCCTCACCGAGTGGGCGTCCCCGGTCGATTGGTCCCAGTGGGCTCTGATTGCATCAGTCAGAGAGGAGCTGTAAGCAGGGGTTCGACGCATCCCCGATCGGAGACGCGGGTTGGAGTCGAAAGTGGTGTTTGGCAAGGCCTTCTAGTCGGAGAGGCTGTCCGGAGGTGGGCCGGGGTCAGAAGCGAGCACTGTTCCTCCTTAGCGAGGCCTTCCAATCGGAGAGGCAGGCCGGAGTCAGAAGCAGGTGTCGTTCCTCCTCGGCTAGGCCTTCTGGTTAGAGATTGGATCGCCCTTCTAGCCTGTCATTTAGGTTTTTAGACTGGCCCATGAGTTGTGTGTCGTTCGCAATGTTGTCTGCTAGGCCGAGCCTTTGTTGGGAAGCCGGTCCCTGAGGGACCTCAGGTTTATGAACCCGACAGTTGGGTTTCTTCTTATCTTCAAAACTGGGAGGTTGCTTAACATACACAAGCTTATTGATGTACCTATTGAGAAATGCACTCTTCACATCTATTTGGTATAACTTGATATCATGGGTACAAGCATAGGCTAACAAGATCCTAATTGCTTCCAATCTTGTAATCGGGGCATATATTTCTCTAAAGTCAAGACCTTCAGCTTGAGTGTAACCTTGAACCACTAATCTTGCTTTGTTCCTTACAACTATCTCATCTTGATCTTGCTTGTTCCAAAAGACCTATTTTGTTCCAATCACATTATGATCCTTAGGCCTCTCAACTAACTCGCATACTTGATTTCTTGTTAAGTTGTTTAGCTCTTCATGCATAGCATTTATTCAATCAACATCCTTCAAAGCTTCATCTATTTTCTTTGGTTCAATGGATGAGACAAATGAGAAGTGTTCACAAAATGATGCCAATCTTGATCTTGTTTACACACCTCTAGAGATATCACCAATTATAGAGTCTAATGGATGATCTCTTGCAATATTGGTTGGTTGGAGCACTTGCATTTGATTGATTATTTGGTTGAGATGATGAACTAGCCACTTGTTGTTGATCTTGCACTTTGTCATCACTTGCACTTGCTTGATTTTGATCATGAGAACCACTAGCTTGCATATTTGAGTTAGAGAGCACTTGATTCTTGTCATCTTCAACATCAATCACCTCTCTAGGTCTTATATCACCAATGTCCATGCTCTTCATTGCATTGACCAATTGAGTGCCTCTTACATCATTTAGATTCTCATTTTTCTCTTGGGAGCCATTGGTTTCATCAAATTCCACATCATGAACCTCCTCAAGAGTACCACTAGCTAAATTCCAAACTCTATAAGCCTTGCTAGTAGTGGAGTAACCAAGCAAGAAACCTTCATCACATTTCTTCTCGAACTTGCTCAATCTAGTGCCTTTCTTCAATATGTAGCATTTGTAACCAAAAACCTAAAAGTATGCAATATTGGGCTTTCTTCCATGCAAGAGCTCATATGGTGTCTTCTCCATCATGGGATGACAATAGAGGCGGTTGCTATAGTAGCAAGACATGTTGATTGCTTCGGCCCAAAATGAATGACTCACATTATACTCACTCAATATTGATCTTGTCATGTCAATCAAGGCTCTATTCTTCCTCTCAACTAGGCCATTTGATTGTGGAGTGTACTTGGCCAAGAATTGATATCTAATCCCGAAGTCATCACACAAATCATCAACTCTTGTATTCTTGAATTCACTTCCATTGTCACTTCTTACTTTCTTGATGGTTGTTTCAAACTCATTGTGAATTCTCTTGATGAATGTCCTGAAGGTTGCAAACACATCACTCTTGTCAACAAGAAAGAACACCCAAGTGTATCTAGTGAAATCATTCACAATCACAAATCCATATTTGTTTCCACCAATGCTAGTATAAGTGGTTGGTCCAAATAAATCCATGTGCAACAACTCAAATGCCTTAGATGTACTCATCATGCTCTTCTTAGGATGTGTGTTGCCAACTTGCTTTCCGGCTTGACATGTACTACAAAGCTTATCCTTCTCAAATGTGACATCTTTCAAGCCTCTAACGAGATCATGCTTAATCAATTTGTTCAATTGTTTCATTCTAATGTGACCAAGCCTTCAATGCTATAACCAACCCATGCTAGACTTAGTGAGAAAACATGTTGACAATTGAGCTTCTCTAGCATTGAAATCAACCAAGTATAGATTCTCATATCTAAAACCTTTGAATATCAAGTTAGAGCCATCTACACTTATGATCTCTACATCATCAACACTAAATATGCATTTAAAACCAAGATCACAAAGTTGAGCTACCAACAATAGGTTGAAGTTCAAGTTCTCTACTAGTAGCACATTGAAAATGCTCAAGTCATTGGATATTACAATCTTACCAAGCCCTTTGACCTTGTCTTTGCCATTGTCAATAAATGTGATACTATCAATCCCATTGCTCTCATTCTCATTGATTGAATTGAACATTCTTGAATCACCGGTCATGTGTTGTCTGCACCCAGTATCAAGCACCCAAGCCTTCCTCTGGCTTTATAATTGACCTACAAAAGAAGATCAATTCTTTTTAGGTACCCAAACTTGCTTGGGTCCTCGAAGGTTAGTCACTAAAGTCTTTGGTACCCAAATGGCTTTCTTCTTTGAGCCCACAATAGGTGTACCAATGAACTTAGCCTTCATACCATTCACACTCTTGGTAAGCATGTAACAAGAATAAAAATAAATTGAGGATACATTAGCATTGATCTTGTTCTTGTTCTTGTTCTTGTTCTTTATGCAAGATTGCTCTAAGTGCCCTTCTTGCTTGCATCTATTGTAAAATTGACCATTGCTCTTCACAAAGCTATCTTTGGGAGTAACAAAGGCCACCTCGCCTTTCATAGGGGTATAGCCTAATCCCTCTTTGTTGAGAGAAAACTTTTGGCTACCCAAGCACTTTAGCAAGCGGGCATCTTCACCATAGGCATTGCATAAGGCATGAGTGAGCTCATTCACCTCCTTCTTGAGGGTCTGATTTCCCACCATTAGTGAGGCATCACAAGTGAAACCATCACTCAAAGGTGAAGTAGTAGTGGTGGTTCTACAAGAGGGGTTAGTGGGAGCAACAATAATTGGTTTATAAAAAGATTCATCAAGAATATCACTTATTAGTCCCACATCACATGACACAATCACTTGCTCTTTCTTCACTTCTTCCTCCTTGACTTGCTTGAGGAGAGAGGAGTGAGTCTTTTCAAGCTTAGGGTGAGCTTTGCCAAGCATCTCACAGTCTTCCTTAGACTCTCATGAGAGGCATTTAGCTCATCAAAGGATTGTTCAAGAGATTTGATCTTCTTGCACAATTCTTTGCACTCCTTTCTCTTCATCTCAAAGCAAGTGTGCACTTGCTCACACATGTCCATGAGCTCCTCCTTGGTGTACTCCTCATCATCACTCCTACAATCATCACTTTCACAATCATCATCACTCACATCATATTTTACCTTGGTAGGCTTTACCATGAGGCATGTCGATGGAGTGTCGAAGATGGAGGGCTTGTTATTGATGGCAATGCTTGCTAGTCCTTTCTTGATAGATTTCTTGACATCATCACTAGAGTCATCACTATCCGAAGAGCCATCATTATCTCATGTCACCACATAGCCTCCACCCTTCTTTTTCTTTTTGGAAGGTCATCTTCTTCTCCTTCTTTTTCTTCTTGTCCTTCTTATGCTTCTTCTTCTCATCCTCATCATTGTCACTATTGTAGGGACAATCTGCTACAATGTGATCTGAGCTCTTGCACTTGTAGCATCTCCTCACATACTCTTTGCTCTTGTTGTTGTCTCTTCTATTTCTTGCACCATAGCCCTTCTTCTTCATTAATCTTCCAAACTTGCGCACAAAGAGAGCCATGGCTTCATCATCAATGTCACTAGCATCTTTATCATCACTTGATTCTTCTTTCTTGGACTTGCCCTTGTTCTTAGATGATGAACTAGCCTTGAATGCTAAACTTTTCTTCTTCTTGTCTTTATCTTCCTTCTTGTCATCCTTGTCAACCCCCTCCCTTTCCACACAATATGTCTCTTGTGTCATGACATCACCTAGTACTTGGTTAGGGGTGAGTTGCTTCAATCCTCCTCTAATGATGATCAATCTCAATGTCTCAAATCTAGGAGGTAAGCACATCAAGAACCAATGAGAGACATCATCATCATTGATCTTCTCTCCTAAAGCCTTCAAGTCATTGACAATTACTTGCAATCTATAGAACATTTACGGAATGCTCTCATCATCCTTCATCTTGAAGCTTGTCAACTTATCCTTGAGGATGTATAGCTAAGCACTCTTCACCACCGGTGTGCCCTCATATGTTTCTTCCAATCTTTTCCACACCTCACTAGCTCTCTCATAATCCTTGATTTGCTCAAACACCTTGGAATCAATGGCATTGTATATGGTTTTTAGAGCCATTGTATTGCATTGCTTGTTGGCCTTGTCATTGTTAGTGAGATTGTCTGGATCAAGAATCACAAAGTCACTCTCGGTCACATCCCACACTTGGTCATTGATTGAACCAAGGTACATCTTTATCTTTCTCTTCCAATAGTCATAGCATGTACCATCAAAGAATGGTGGTTTGCCCCCCACATGGTTGAACATAATTTGAGCCATCTTTTGACACCGAGGTTGTTAAGCTTTCAATCAAATGGTGACCATGGCTCTGATACCACTTGAAAGGTCCTAATTGGCTAGAGTGGGGTGAATAGCCTAATTTAAAAACTACAAACCACTAGACAAACTTGTTAGACAACTAAAAGGCTATAAAGCTTTTTGCACTAGCTCTAACAAGTGTTCAAGCCTCCTATCCCAATAATTCTAGTTGTTATAATCTCTAAGACAATCAATGTCTAAGTCACAAAGAACTCTCAAAAAACTAGCTACACTAAAGAGCTCAACTAGGTGAGAAGCTAAACTTAGCAAAGGTAATACAAGCTCTCAAAACTAATTACACTAAAGAGCTTGTTACAACTAGTTTGCACAAAGTAAAGAGAGGATGGAGAAGTTTATACCGCCGTGTAGAGGTTATGAACCAATCAACACAATATGAATACCGGGTGAAATCCAATGGCAAGAGACAATCAATTTTTCTCCCGAGGTTCACGTGCTTACTGGCATGCTAGTCCCCATTGTGTCGACCAACACTTGGTGGTTCAGTAGTTAATAGGTATCACACACCTAGCCCACCACAAGAGGCGCTACAAGAACATACTCACAAGTGAGGTAGCTCAATGACACGAGCAATTTACTAGAGTTGCCTTTGGCGCTCCACCGAGGAAGGCACAAGACCCCTCACAAGCAACCGATCCAAGCCAGAGACAATCACCAACTCCGCTCAATGATCCTCCAATCACTAGGCCGTCTAGGTGTCGGCAAACACCAAAAGTAACAAGCTCACAACCAGCCCAAATCACCCAACTAGTGGCACAAGATGATGCAACTCAATGCAATGCACTAGAGGCTCTCCAATATCACTTAAGATGGTGAAATCAAGTGAACAAGTGAGTGGAGTGTGTTACTCAGCTTCCTAAGAGTGTGCACAAGTGTATGAGGTGCCAAGAGAGTGGCCAAGGCCGGCCACACCCTCTATTTATAGCCACACAAGCAAATAGAGCCGTTACCCCTAAAAAGGGAACGTGACGCCTAAGAGGGGGGTGAATTAGGCAACTTAAAAAACTAACTCTAAACTATGGCCTCTTTTTCTAACCTTAGCAAAACCTATGCAAAAGATATACTATCTAAATGTGCAACTATGATTTTGCTAGTGTGTTGCTATCTCTACCGCAAAAAGGAGTTATGCAAACAATGTAAATGCGGAAGCTAAAGAGTAAGGTTGAGATATGCAAACTCCCATCGACGACTCTAGTATTTTTATCGAGGTATCGAGAAGCGCGTAAGCTTCCCTCTAGTCCTCGTTGGAGCCCCTCATAAGGAATCCCTCACAGGGGCCAAGCTCCTGGTCGGGTAACTCCGTGGATAGCCCCGGGCCTTCCCCACGCGCAAGTGGGTCTTTAGTGTGCCTTCCGGCAAGCCTCTCCCAGACTACTCCCTGCCGCCTTGACTATCAAGCTTCTAGCTGAAATGTCGTGGGCCTTGTTCCCCCCAGTACACGATGGCGGCCACACCACAAATATGGTTGGTGTGATCTCCTAAGACTATAAGCCCCTCCGATGTACAACAATGGTGCGCGCAAGCACCGAGTGGTAAGAGGTATGCAAACCTCACTAAACACTAGGCCTAAACCTAGAGCAAGCGCATAAGCGGTGGTCTAATCAACCTAAGCACTTTGCAAAGCACCTATGCTAATCACCTAATATATCACAAAGCACTATACAAGTGGAGATCACTAAAATGGTGTATCAACACCCTTGGTATGTTTCATCAACTCTCCATAACTCAAATGGCCGATTGGGGGTCTATTTATAAGCCCCACCGAGAAAATAGCTGTTGGGGGTGAAACCCAACTTTTTGCTACTGACCGGACGCTGATCATGTCCTGATCGGACGCGTCCAGTCGTCCCGACTGTTGCAGCATGCGCGTTGATCGGACTCTAGGCTGAGTCCGGTCAACATCGACCGGATGCGTCCAGTCGTGCTGGCGCCGCCCTGGAACCTCTCTAGAAATGATCGGACACTGCACTTCATGCGTCCGGTCATCCAGTGCCGCTGGTCCAGTCATGCTGAAAACATTGCCATGACGATGAACAGTGTCATCGGTGCGTCCGGTCACTGCTTTGCTCAGCATTCGGTCACTGCTACTCAGTGTACGGTCACAGCTACCGATGCCTGGTGTTGTCGAGCAACTGATCGGACATGTCCGGTCCTTATTAGGGCCGCGTCCGGTCACCTCTACCGAGCTCGTTTCTTCATGATCTTGCGTCCGGCTTGGTTCCCATCTTCGTGCTTGGACTTTGCTTGATATCTTGGGTCTTCTCTTGTGCTTCTAGGGTCTTACTTATGGTGTTGATCGTGGGATCATCATGTCGCCTTCGTCCAAGTCACGTCTTGCACCCTATTGAACTACAAAACAATTACTTGCAAATTCATTAGTCCAATTTGGTTGTGTTGGTCATCAAACACCAAAATCCAAAGTAAATGGGCCTAGGGTCTATTTTCCTTACAATCTCCCCCCTTTTGGAGATTGATGACAACACGACTAAAGCAAGCAAATAATAAAATTTTTGGAATTTAAAAACTATTTACTTGCTAGGATGTAATGCAAAGGGCAAAGTTACATCTTTGGAAACTAATCTTGCCCTTGCAAATGTCCACATGTGGCATTATGGATTTATGCCTCCCCCTAACTCCATAATCCATTATCCTACCTTTCTCGGACCATTACCACTTGTAAAATATTATGATCGGGCATGCTTTTGGTCCTACAAATTCTCCCCTTTGGAATCAAACACCGAAAAGGAAGGCATTAGTAGCACAAGGGAGGGTCAAACTTTGTGATCCTTTGTATGTGGAGTGGAATAGGTCACAAAATTTTACTCTCACATTATATAGACTAAGCTCCCCCTAAATATATGCATACATATAATGGAGAATGTAGTTTATGCATAATTGACAAATTAATGCTCAAGGGAGATTAATCTATATAATGCATGGAGAAAGCATATAAATACCAAAGTGAAATCAACATGATGTTATCGGTTTAGAAATACCACATGTGGAAACCAATTTGATTTATACCACTTACAATAGGTGGTGGATATTTGAAGTATGATGCTTAACTCCAGGGACTCCATTTTCCTTGCAATGGGACTACTACACACATGATAAGCTTGAAAAGGTGTTAGTCTCAAGGCATCCAACTTGTAGAATAACCTCCCCCTAAATTTGTGCACACAAGTATGCAATACTTGTCGGAGACATGCACATTGATTTTAGAATAAAAAATACCACTTGAAAGATGACATCACATGAATGTGAAAATCATTTTCGAAAGTAATATTTGAGAGAAATTATCTATAATTTGGACTTTGGCACATATTAGATGAACAATTGTAAAGCAATCTATGTGCCATGCTCCTAAACAATTTAAACCATGTAGGTGTGCTCCAAGGGTTAAGAATGAAACCGAGCAAGCCTACCATAAGATATACCTAGTGTATGCAAGACAAAAGATTAAACATGCAAATGCAAACCTAGGCATGAAAAGGAACTAGATGCTCATTGAAATTGCAAGAAATTTAATCTAGTTACCTAACATGGGAAGGGAAATTTGGGTCCATAGTGTTCACTAACCCACTTGGCAATTTCCTTGTCCATAATGATGCACCCCATGAAATGCACCCATACTTTACCAAGTCTCCAGATTTCCCAAAGTCCATCGGACTTCTCACTTCCCTTTTGGGATCCAAACCTTCTTGGTGCTCTTCATGTTGGAAATGATCTCCTTTGGCACCCAAATGTGTTTGGCCCCATTGTTGGCTTGCTTGTTCACCTTGATGGCCACCACCTTGTCATTTTTCTTCTTCTTCAAGAGATAAGGTGTGGAGGCCTTTTTGTCCAACTTGTTGGTGTAGGTGTTGGAGAGCTTGCTTGTATCCTTTTTGTTTTTCTCTTTCTTCTTAGCTCCTCCCCCATTCTTCACCTTGCACTCTTAGGACTTGTGGCCTTCCTTGTGGCATACGTAGCAAACCATGGTTTGTCCTTCATCAAGCTTCTTCACTCCCTTGACGGTGTTATCTTGATGAAGTTGGGCTTGCTCCGTTTTGCCTTTCACTTGAGTCAAGTCCTTGGTGAGGCGAGCCACTTCTTGCTTGAGTTGCTCATTCTCCTTTGCGACCTCTTGTGTGCATGTTTCTATAATAATTTTCTCAACACAAACTTGGTTGCACAAGGGTGAGTCTAAACATAAATCATTATAAGAAATAGAGACATCCTTTTTAGGCATGTCAAAAATAGAACCTTCCTTTTTAGGTGCCTCGATGGGGGTAGTACTGATGGCTTCAAGATTAGCAACTTTATTAATTAGCACATCACAATGTTTGCACATAGTTTCCATTTTAGCAAGCAAACTTTTATAAGCATCTTATGAGCTAGCTAACTTTTTCTTTAATTTTTCATTTTTCTTTACAAGTTGCTCATCATTGATTGTGCAATTATTTGTGTTTACACTAGTCTCAAGTTGCTCAATTTTAGTAGATAGCTCCATATTAAGATTGGCAAAAGTTTCATATTGTTCAAGCAAAGTAGCATAAGCTTGTTGTGAGCTATCTAGTTTTTCTTTTAATTTTTCAAGCTTCTTGTTGACTAGTGCAAACTTTAGCAAAGTTAATATTTTCTTGCACAATTTCATCATAAGAAGGTAGCTCATCATCACTATCATTGTCACTATCACTAGGGATAGGCTTTTTGTTACCTCATGCCATAAGGCACACACATGAGGTGCTTGATGATGAGTGCTTGTGCCCTTGCCTCTTGTGATGGTCTTCTTCTTCACTTGAAGAATCATCCCATGACCTTATTGATGTGAGGGCTTTGTCCTTGCATGCCTTCTTCTTTGTCTTGGGTGTGGGCTTGTTTGGACAAACTTCCACAAAGTGCCCCAACTCGTCGCATCCATAGCATTCTTTCTTTCTTTGCTCATTTCTTTGATTGGTGAAGATGAAATCTTGAATTTGGATGGGCACACCCTTGACATTGAGCCTTTGGATCATCTTCTCCACCTTGTTGATAAGTTTGATTGATTCTTCATCAAGGTCGGAGGTGGAGGAGGAAGATTGATCATCATCACTTAAATCTTCATCATCATCATCTTCTTCTTCTTCATCTTCACTTGAGGAGCTTGAGCTTCAGCTTGTCTCAACTTGCTTGCCTTTCTCACTACATGTGAGAGCTTTGCCTTTGCTTGATGAAGAGGCTTCTTCTTGACCCATCTTGCGTGACATTTCAAATGCCACTATCTTGCCAATGACTATGGTCGGAGTCATGGTGCTCAAGTCCTCCATATTGTGAAGGATGGTGATGATGCTTGCATATTTCTTTTGTGGTAGCATGGAGATGATCTTCCTCACGATGTTCGCATCATCTAGCTTTGTTAATCCTATTGAATGGAGCTCATTGATAATTAGATTCAAACGAGAATATGTATCACGAACAAGCTCATCATTATTTATTTTAAAGGAATCATAATTTTGTTTAGCTAGACAATGTTTTTGCTCATGGATATTAGTTGTGTCGTCATAGAGATCTTGGAGTTTTAACCAAATTTCATGAGCCATATTTAAAGTGAACACTTGGTTAAACACATCCATGCTAAAAGATTTAAACAAGCAATTTTTAGCTCTAGCATTGAAATGAATTTCTTTTTCTTCACTCTTTGTGGGTTTATCGGGATTCTTAATGGGTTTCATCCCGTCACGAGTGACTCTCCAAACACCCAAATCTATCACCTCAAGGTGACAAGCCATTCTAGCTTTATAGTAGGGGAAGTTAATACCGTCAAAGTACGAAGGCCTAGAGGTATCCATCCCAACCATTCTAAATAGTGTCGGCTCAACGACGGTGAAGCCAAAGGTCTAAATTGAGCCAATCAGCTCTGATACCAATTAAAAAGGGACCGTGACACCTAAGAGGAGGGTGAATTAGGCAACTTAAAAAACTAACTCTAAACTATGGCCTCTTTTTCTAACCATAGCAAAACCTATGTAAAAGATATACTATCTAAATGTGTAACTATGGTTTTGCTAGTGTGTTGCTATCTCTACCGTAAAAAGGAGTTATGCAAACAATGTAAATGTGGAAGCTAAAGAGTAAGGTAGAGATATGCAAACTCCAGTCGATGACTCTGGTATTTTTACTGAGGTATCGAGAAGCGCGCAAGCTTCCCCCTAGTCCTCATTGGAGCCCCTCGCAAGGAATCCCTTGCAAAGGGCCAAGCTCCCGGTCGAGTAACTCCGTGGATAGCCTCGGGCCTTCCCCACACGCAAGTGGGTCTTCGGTGTGCCTTTCGGCAAGCCTCTCCCGAACTGCTCCTCGCCGTCTTCACTATCAAGGTTCCAGCCAAAACACCACGGGCCTTGTTCCCTTCGGTACATGGTGGTAGCCACACCACAAACGTTATTGGTGTGATCTCGCAAGACTACAAGCCTCTCTGATGTACAACAATGGTGCGCACAAGCATCAAGTGGTAAGAGGTATGCAAACCTCACTAAACACTAGGACTAAACCTAGATCAAGCGCATAAGCGG
Source organism: Miscanthus floridulus (assembly GCF_019320115.1). Taxonomy (NCBI): domain Eukaryota; kingdom Viridiplantae; phylum Streptophyta; class Magnoliopsida; order Poales; family Poaceae; genus Miscanthus; species Miscanthus floridulus. Next base: position 123,417,694 of record NC_089581.1, read on the forward strand.
TGGTCTAATCAACATAAGCACTTCGTAAAGCACCTATGCTAATCACCTAATGAATCACTAAGCACTATACAAGTGGAGATCACTAAAATGGTGTATCAACACCCTTGGTATGTTTCCTCAACTCTTCACAACTCAAATGGCCGGTTGGGGGGTCTATTTATAAGCCCCACCGAGAAAGTAGCCGTTGGGGGCAAAACCTAACTTTCTGCTACTAACCGGACGCTGATCATGTCCTAACCAGACATGTCTAGTCATCCCGATTGTTGGAGCACGCGCGTTGATCGGACTCTGGGCTGAGTCTGGTCAACATCGACCAGACGCGTCTGATCATGTTGGCGCCGCTCTGGAACCTCTCTGGAAACGATCGGACACTGCACTTCGTGTGTCCGGTCATCCAGTGCCGCTGCGTCCGATCACGCTAAAAACATTGCCGTGAATGATGAATAGTGTCACCAGTGCATCTGGTCACTGTTCGCTCAGCGTCTAGTCACTGCTGCTCAGCGTTCGGTCACAGCTGCCAGCGCCTGGTGTTGCCGAGTAACTGATCAGACAAGTCCGGTCCTTATTAGGGCCACGTCCGGTCACCTCTGCCGAGCTCATTTCTTCGCGATCTTGCGTCCGGCTTGATTCCCATCTTCGTGCTTGGACTTTGCTTCATATCTTGGGTCTTCTCTTGTGCTTCTAGGGTCTTTCTTATGGTGTTGATCGTGGGATCATCATGTCGCCTTCGTCCAAGTCACGTTTTGCACCCAATTGAACTACAAAACAATTACTTGCAAATTCATTAGTCCAATTTGGTTGTGTTGGTCATCAAACACCAAAATCCAAAGTAAATGGGCCTAGGGTCCATTTTCCTTACAACCCCTTTGGATTTGTTTCTATGAGGGCACCGGACAGGGCGGTGGGGTCATCGGATAGGTGGTGATGATGCCCCCAATGGTCGAATTCCAACGGCTAGTTGGTCACCGGACAGGGTGACGGTGGCACTGGACAGGGGGTGACGGTGCACCCAACGGTCGAATTCCAACGGCTAGTTGGTCACTGGATAGGGTGACGGTGGCACCGGATAGGGGGTGGCGGTGCCACCTGGGCCGAGCACCCAAAAACACCCCTCTCTGGATAATTAGGGTGTTGCACCGCCATACCCATTGTGGTAACCATGGCGGTGCCCCCCTCGGCTATAAATCCAACTTGCTGCCCTCGGGTGAAACAGGGCGGTGGCACCGGACAGACAGTGACGGTGCACCATCGTGCCCATGGCGGTGAACACCGCCATGTCCGGTGACCACCCCACAGCAACCCTTCTCTGTCAGGTCCTGGTGGGCATCGCCACAGGGGTGACGGTGCACCGAACAAGTGGTGGCGGTGCCACCCAAGCACCACCACTAGCTCTCCGAGTTGCAAACTTTGTCACGTTTCGATGCACGTCAACTCATGCTACTCCCCGCAAGCGATGCTAACTCTTTTCTCAAAACATATTAGATCCAAGTTAACATTTCTCAAAACATTTTCCATAAATATTTTCGCTTGCTCTCCTATGTGCACTAGGCCTAAATGCAATGCATGAAGTCCAACACCTAGTGGCACTAGATGACTGAATTATCTAGTTAAGAATCCCTCTTAATAGTACGGCCATCTACTCTAAATGTGATCACACTCTCTATAGTGTCTTGATCACCGAAACAAAACCCCTATTTATACCTTTGCCTTGATCTCCATAGGGTTTTGTTTTTCTCTTTCTTCTTTTCCAAGTTGAGCACTTGATCATCATTACATTTGGCCATCTCATCATTTCATGTGATCAAAATCACCATTTGAGTGTCACCATGCTCCTCACTTGGATTACACCAACCTAGCTCATATCATCACTCATGATAAAGGTTAATGCTTAGGTTTCATCAATTATCCAAAACCAAACTAGGCCTTTTAAGGACCCACTTGTTCATCTAGCGGTGCTAATTAGCATGATGCTTTCTATTAAACTAAATCATTTCTAACAAATTTAGTGAATTTGCTAAAAAAAGTTAAGGTGTAAATACAAACTTTTAGTTTTAGGGTACTGCTTTTGATATGAGCCCACATGTTAATCTTGCTGCGCTCATTATCACAAAATGACTTCATTTTACATTGAACCGTATTCAACAATTTTCATTCAATTTTGCTAAAAACAATTAGCGTGTGAACACAGGTTTTAGTTCAGGTTCCAGTTTTGATGTGGGCCCCCCACATGCTGACCTCACTATGCTAATTGGCACATAGTAGCTTCATGTGACATTGAATCACATCAAATGAATTTCAATAAGTTCTGCTAAAATTTTAAGGTATGAACATGAGATTTTAGTTAATTTGACTTTTGATTATTACTCATATATGCTATGCAAACTTAGACGGTATATACCTCTTACATAAGTCTATGGGTTATTATTGTAACAACTCGTGGTTCTACTAATCCGTAGGTTCATTTGTGTTGGGTTTAGATAATAAGATTATGGGTGGGGTAGGTTAGATAAGAAAGTTAATTTGTTACGAGTTGAATTAGGTTATTGTAATAATCCGTGGTTCTATAATCGATAGGTTGGTTCATGTTGGGTTTAATAATAAGATTATGGGGCGGGGTAGGTTATAGTGTCTCCGGTAGTTTAAAAAACAATTGATAAATCAATGAGTTTTCTACTCAAAAATGTTGGGAGCATATTTGTTGGATTTCTCTAGTAGATTCTAAAGTCTCGCTTCTAAAATGTAGAAGGTAATTTTGCATCAGAAATGGTGGGCTATTTCTTTATTACCCTAACTATTTTTATAACTAGAAGAACTCCCCGCGCGTTGCCGTGGGAACCAGCGATGGACTTTTTGCGTGTTGCTATGGGAATTAGCGATAGATTCGTCTCATATTATTACTATTATTATTATGGAGCACAAAATATTTAAAACTTAAGTATAATTTGGGAACGTAAGTAGCTAGTTGCTTATTGAACAACTCAAATTACAGTAAGCCCTTGTTTAGTTCGCGAAATTTGGAATTTGGGGCTACTGTAGCACCTTCGTTTTTATTTGACAAATAGTGTCCAAACATTGACTAATTAGGCTTAAAACGTTCGTCTCGCAATTTCCCACCAAACTGTGCAATTAGTTTTTCTTTTCGTCTACATTTAATGCTCCATGCACGGGCCGCAAACATTCGATGTGACAGGTACTGTAGCAACTTTTTGGACTTTAGGGTCCAACTAAACAAGGCCTAAACACTCTCATGCAGAAAGCTGATTGAGAAGGCTATTGCCAAAAAAAATGTTCATAATTATCACAGTTTTCATTTCATTCAGCTAGTTGTTTCATGTAGACTGTTTTCATCGGGGGGATACCCAAATCCAAATTAGCAGTAGTATTCTAGCGAGCAATAGAGAAACGTGTGCCCATGAAAACTTTTCTCTCTTTCACAATCAGAAGCAACCTTATCTCATTCACAATCTCATTCTCTTCCACACACGCTTTTTATTTGCATGACGACGGTTTCGCAACCTATTCAGTTGATTGGAATTGTAAAGGCTAGTCGACTTGATGCCGTGCAGCTTTTCAGTTTCTTCTGCATTAGTTGACGATGCTTCTTCTGTATTAGTTGATGACAGGGGCAATTTTTTATTTGGCCCTGGTTTAAAGTTGTCTTTCTTCCTTGTCCCTAAAATAAATTTTTTTTACCTATTTGACCTCACTCGAAGTTTCGTTTTTCAATCTAGCCTTACCGTCATCTCCCACCTCTAACACCGTTAAGTGGCACATGAAATGACCAAACTTCCCCTGAGAGATTATGAGAAATTAAAGGTCACCCAGGCAGCATAACAACATAATTTTGAGCATTTTGAATCTAATTTTCATAACATAAAAATTTGTGTTATGAAAATTAGATTCAAAGTGCTCAAAATTATGTTGTTATGATGCTTAGGTGACCTTTGGTTTCTCATAATGTCTCAGGGACAGTTTGGTCATTTCATGTGCCACTTAACGGTGTTTGAGGCGGGATATGACGGTAAGGTCAGATTGGAAAACAAAATTTTGAGTGAGGCCAAATAGGTAAGAAATTTTGTTTCAGGGCCAAGGAAGAAAGACAACTTTAAACCAGGGCCAAATAAGAAATTTTCTCTTGATGATTACATTAATATCAGGTAGCATTGGTAGTGGGGTTTAGCTTGGAGCTTAGTGACTTGTGGGACCCTTCGATGACATGGCCTTATGGAATCACAGAGAAATAGATAGTGGGGTTTAGCTTTATAAGAGTATATGATTTTCTTTCTCTCTTGTACACTCGGTGTGATTGGGTTGATTTTCCCATGTGTCAAAGATTGAGAGTTGAGGTAGGAAGTTGTTGGAGAGTGAGGTTTTTTTTCAATCTTGCTAAAAATCAAAATTGGGAGGGAGTTTTAGAAACTCTTGAAGATGCTCTTAGATACTAGAGTTAATTTGTTAAGAGTCGAATTGGGTTTCAATCGCATTAACAGGCAAAAAATCACGTGATTACGGAGACGAAACATCGGAATAGTCCCGGATCATTTGTCGATTGGAAATTTGGAACAGTCCCCGCCGGCCCCTCGTTCTTTATTTTAGCAGCCAGCAGTGAATGTGACCCTCCCTTTACTTGCATCTGAACCAACCTTCCTCACTGTGCCAGCAGCCACAGGGCGAACCGAGTACCACAGGGTACGAAATACAGGCTGCATCAACCACAACCACATCCGTCTGCTAGCATTTAAACATCCATCGAGGGGTTGTTCACTCTGTTCGGTCGTTGGTCTTAGGTCAGACTTATTTAATTAGTTAATAGTATTTTTCTTTCATAGAAAATTAGCACCAATCAGTTTAAAACAGCACTAGCACCCATCAACGAGTGATTGTATGCATACAAGAACGTACCTACGTGCAACTGTCGATTTGATGAGTCACATGGTGCCTACAAGAGCTCGTACGCACCTTAGGCCCAAAGGCCAACGGCAAATTATTTTGTGCATGAAGAAAAGGGAATTCTTGTTCACGATCCCGTTAGAACGTGCAATTTTACAGTGACAAGGGAACTAATAACGAGCAATAGCTGAATTAGACTACAGCAACACATGATGTAGATGGAAGTTCTTACTACTAGTTTATATTACTCTAATTACTAGTATATGCCTTTACATAAAGATACTTTACAAAATTCAACGTGTTGATGTTGTCCGCAAAGTTCTACTTGACAAAAAGAAATCTGGTACTCAATTGACAGAGCTGTTCTCAGAAAATATGCGTTAGTTGTCCTCAGGAAAAAAAAAATAGCTATCAGCTCATCATACCGCTCTAGAAATGGTTTTCTTTTTATTTTTAAACTTTTTTTCTAAAACGAATTCCAAATCTAACATCGTTGTATTTTTATTTTCAAATCTAACTCGTTTGCCAAAACATGTTGCCGCGCTACATGTATCGGCGCGGCACAATCTACCACATCAGACAAGGAAAATCCTTGCCACGCCACTCCCGTTGGCGCGGCTGCATTGTAGCACCGCGCCAACCAAACTAGCGTGACAAAGAGCAACCTTAGAAAAATTATATCTTTTTTCATATGATCTTGGACGAAGATAACTTTTATATGAAAATTGTAGCTCTCGACGAGATCTGCAACTTTCTAGTTTTGAGTTTTTTAATTTAAGGTTAAAAATTAAATAAAGTTTCAGCAATATATTAATTACGTACAAGTGGTTGTCGTCTTGAAAAAATCATATCTCTCTTATATAGTGTCAAATGAAGATACCTTCTATATGAAAGTTGTAGCACTCAACGAGAACTACAATTTTCTCATTTTGAGTTTTCTAATCTTAAGATTCTAAAAAAAAAATAGACCAAGTTTCTGCAGTATATCAATCGTGTACAAGTGCTTGTCGCCTTAAAAAATTATATCTTTCTTATATGGTGTCAAATGGAGATATTTTTTATATGGAAGTTATAGCTCTCGATGGTATCTACAAATTTATAGTTTTGAGTTTTTTCATTTGAGATCATTAAGATATTTAAAAATAATAATATAAATTTTCAGCAGCATATTAATCGTGTACAAGCTTTTTTCGCATTTGAAAAATTATATATATTTTTGTACGGTGGCAAATGAAGATACTTTTTACATAAATGTATCTCTTCGTGAGATTTACAACTTTGTAGTTTTAAGTTGTTTCATTTGAGGTCGTTATCTTTTTTTTACGGTGTCGAATTAAGTTTTTCCATTTAACTTTCTTCCGTCAGGTAGCAACCATTGCGAGGGTCTTGTCTCCGGTGGGGGTTTCTCTCTACGACTGGCGATGGACCTGCAGTTGCATGGGATAGAGGCAACCTTAGTCGGAGAACCTTCGTCACGGTTGTTACTTGTCCGAAATCTTCTGTTGAGAGCTGCTGAAGGTCCCTCTTGACAGGCGAGGGTTCGCCGGGGCGGCTTGCCGAAGGTGCTCCCCCCAACACACACTATTACTATCTCACTTACACTTTTATCCTCGCTTTGCATAAAAGGTTAATCCAAAGATGATGAAAAAAGTTACTAACAGTAGCCATCGTTAATTATAAATTTGGCGTGGTCTAATAAACTTCGAATCTTTTTGTTCCTATTTCGTGTCTAGGGCTTGTTTGGCTCGTTGCCGCAACTTGCTACAACGCAATTGCGGCATGCTACAACACGTTTGGCTCCGGCCCTACTTGTGGCGTGCCAAAGAAAACACGACATGCTCTAGTGTATTTATGCCAAAGCTAGCCAAATGTATGGAGGAGAATTTGAGTGCCGCACTTTAGGCGAGCGCAACTTCCACTAGAAGGGAAATTCATTAATAATTTGAATAAGTTAGTTAATTGAATTTATAAAAGGTTTCATCGATATCTGATGCTACTCCATTTGCTGCTGGCTTTGTTTTTTTTAGAAATGGCCAGCTTGGAATTTTATTTTGGAGATACTAAAGCCCGGACGTTTGGACAAACTTCGGTGCCTGGCCACAATTTTCGTTTCACGTGCGCCCGCGCATACACGGGAAACATCGCATACCGGCCATATAAAGTTGTAGATCGCATCAAGGCTACAACTTTCATATAGAAAGTATCTCTATTTGACACTGTATAAGAAAGATACATATTTTCTAAGGCGACAAGCACTTGTACATGATTAATATACTACTCAAACTTTATTTAATTTTTTTTAGCATCATCATGACCTCAAATTAAAAAAAACTCAAAACTAGAAAGTTGTAGATCTCGTTGAGAGCTACAATTTTCATATAGAAAGTATCTCCATTTGACACCATATATGGGAGATACGATTTTTCCAAGATGATAACACTTGTATGTGATTAATATACTGCTGAAACTTTGTTTGACTTTTTTGAGCATCTTAATGACCTTAAATTAAAAAAAAAACTCAAAACTAGAAAGTTGTAGATCTCGTCGAGAGCTACAATTTTCATATAAAAACATCTTATCCAAGATAGTATGAAAAAATATAATTTTTCTAAAGTTGTACCTTGTCGCATCAGTCTGGTTAGCGCGGTGCTACAGCGCTACCGTGCCAACGGGAGTGGCGCGGCAAGGATTTCCACGCGGAAATCGTTGTCCAATGTGGCCGATCGTGCCGCACCGAGACACGTGGCACGGTAGCGTGTTTTGACCGCACCACGGATTTAGGCACGGCCAAACAGGTTAGATTTGAAAATAAAAAAGGTTAGATTTGGAATTTATTTTAAAAAAAGGTTAAAAATAAAAAATACTAGAAATGTGATATAGACTACAACCAACGCTTGACAAGTGAATCCATGTTCAGAGTGTAAAACTGTAAATCCTTAGTCCTCGTTCATCTAAGGACCAGAATCAGCTGCAGTTAGGGCGCGTTTAGATCCAAAATTTTTTTGGGTTTTAACTACTGTAGCACTTCGTTTGTATTTGGTAATTAGTGTCTAATTATGGACTAATTAGGTTCAAAAGTTTCGTCTCGCGATTTCTCACCCAACTGTGTAATTAGCTTTTTTTCGTCTACATTTAGTACTCCATGCACGTGCCGCAAGATTCGATGTGACAGGTACTATGCAAAAAAATTTTGGCAACTAAACGGGGCCTTACCTTTTCTATTATTTGTCCTTGCAGATTTCCAGGACAAAATGCAAAAGAATTCTTTAGAAGTATGCCAGTACCCACCATCAGCAATAATTGGTACCCAACCAAGCAGTGCAAGGAGACACGCACCAACCACATACATGCTTTACATATACTGCAACATGTCATCAAAAGGTGGCATCAAGAATTCAAAGATTTGGTCAGGTATTTAAAAGCAAGATATGGGACCAAGTAATGGAGTAAAAAAGTTATATTTTTGGGTTCTATCTTAATACTACAACCTCATGCCCTCACTTATTAATCTCCTACTGATTTTTACGAGAATATATTTGAGTGACAATTTTTCTGTGACATGATATAATATCAGGTGACCGTAAATTTGTTATTCCAATGTTCTTCGCTTCAACTAGAAACGAATTTTGCACAAATATTACCCATGAAGCATTATAATTTGCATTCTATGTTTCTATCTAATCAAGAGGGCTGATTTAGCGCCGTGGGAGAAGTTTCTCCAATATATGTCAAATTTGTAGCGATAGAAAGTTGCAAACTAACTTATTCGCTTGAAGATCTTATACTAAAATAGCAGAAAATGCAAAAGATAGGATAGCAGCCTCAGCAATCTTGGCATAATAACGAGACGAGACCTCAGTTCTAAAACACAAATCTGACAAACAATAACTCATGGTAAAGACGTGGAAACAACTAGTACATAAATATATTTCCAAAATGCTGAAAGGTTGGGTCCACATCTTCACCTTAATACATGATGCAGCGAAATCTGACGATACAAATTACCTAACAGCGTGAAGAAATGATTTCCAACAGTGGCTCAACAGAATTAACAAGCATTCCCATATTCTGTTAAGTTTGTGTATATTAGCAACTGAGCACTAATTCCGACGAGCAAATTCAGTACTGAAAAGGTCCCTATCTGCACTCAAAACTCTAGGTACATAGTATATGAACGATTGTAGTTGATCTGCAGTGTTTGAAACCCTGATCTGTGAGACTGTGACAACACTTTGGACTCGAAAAGCTTTAACTGCTAATATCAATGCAGCCAGGTGGGCAGCTACCTTAATGGAGTGTGTGTAAACTATGATAGCATTGCTACCTTGCACAAGTCAATAAATCCCTGGAGCAGCCTTTCTGCTTCAATGGCGAATCCAATAAGATATACCAAAGCATAAGGCTATGAGACAAACCAAACACATCAGCACTTAGTCTCTTGTCCACAGAACAAAATATTGCTGGACTATTTTGCTTCAACTAGTACCAAACCCAATGAAACAATAGCTTAGTACCGATCTCCCTCCAACTGCGAAATTCTCTTAGATCACATCTGCTTAGTCCATGTTACCAAGACTCCAAATCCTGCTTGGACCAGTCAGTCTACTTTACACTCTCCAATCTTTCCCAATCCATTTTCCACTACTGCATGACTGTCAGCATTTCTGTCAAAAAAATAGAAGTGGTTTAACAGTATCCTATGAACCTAATATAAAATTGAAAGTAAACACAACAACATTTGTGTCAGCAATTCGTCTGTACTTTTGTCTAGAACTGGAATGATGGTTAAATTGGTTTGTCATGAAAAATAATAATATCTTCTTATGTGAAATGGAAAGTTTAGATTGATGAAAACAGGAGATCTCATTTAAAGATGTAGGGATACCTTTGGTACCTCTGAATTAAGCACGTTGAAATTTGTTTGCAACTGTTCTTATCCGGGCCCTATCTTTCTTGCTATATGCATAATTTGCATTGGAGGCCAACATGATGACACCTTCAGTTTTTGTTTCATTATTAGCTGGATCAGGACTCAGAATTGGTTGAGCTAACACAGAAAGAATCCCATCTGGCAGAATCTTCACAAGCTGAGAATCTGGTCAGAGCAGCATGGTTGACAGCATAAGAGAATATTTTCTAGAGTCGTCAAACAAGGGAAACGAAATGTTCTGAAACTTCAATAACCATCCAACTGTACATTAGTAATGCAACTGTTAGTCCTAATATGCATCTTGAATTTTGTAGTTTTAATCTATATGATATGGATATGCCTCCACGTACGAGACAAGAAAGCAGTAGTCACAAATGAGGTACAATTTACAAATCTTATTTGTTAGCAGATGGAGTGCAAACTTCATATGACTGGTAACTAAGTACTAATAATCTGTACTGAATTCGGTCAGATATAAATGGTTATGGTTGCAGAGCTCCATTCTGTAATCAAACGAAGGAGCAAAACTAACGATCAGTATGTGGACCGGTAAATCAACACTTTGTGTCAGCAAAAATCGAAAGATTCTGCTAGGCGAGAGCAGTACACTTACCTGAGGAATTAGGGAAGTACAAAGCATCCTTCAAATCAACAAGTCCTACTTGTTGCATCTGACTTTTGAACCACTCAATCATGGCATATTTTGAAGTATTTGCAGGTGGATTCCAGTATCCTCGTACGCAGAAGAGATCCCCAATTGCTATGACCTAGGGGGAAAATAAAGACACAATGAGGCATCTGATTATCTGACTAGTTCAAAAATTGCAATTGTTTCTAACAATATCCACACAAGAAATGGAAAATGTACTAGACCAATTGACATTATCAAACCGTCCACAATTGTAAACCTGAGAAGATTTTGTTATTGCTGCAACTACTACTTAACTTTAACATCTGATGCTACTATATATCCAAAAGAAAAACTGGAAGTGCCTGGCATATTTGAGCTGAATTCCATCAAGTTCGATTTCAAATCATATGGCTGATAAGAATCCGAATTCATACCACAGACGTGGTGTTTGTGTTCCGCAGCAGGACGTAGGACGCCCACGCCATGTCCTCCTTCTGCACCGCTGACAGGTTCTCGGACATGACGAACACCTGGCTGCTCCCCTCGGGTAACGGCACTCGGCTGGCAGCATCAGCGCCCTGCAGCAACAACCAAAAACCCCCAATCGCAGAACTCTCAGTCCCCACCATCCCAGCGCAACGCAACGCACCATTCCATCAAGACTAAGAGAAAAGTCCCCTTCGCACCTCTAGGAACCTCCCGAGGAACGGCAGCGTCGCCGAGAACGCGGCCAGGCACAGCCCCAGAACCTCGGACCTCTGCGAGTTCGCAGGCACGCACAACCAGTTAGGCGGGGACGGTTACGGTTGAAGGAAGGGGGACGGCGGGAGGTGAGGGGTGGTTGCCGAGGACCGACGAGCTGCGCGGGCGTGGGGGACGGGGAGAGGAGGTGGTTGAGGACCACGAGCGCGCCGAAACCGAGGCCTATCCACCGCGGGAGGTACGACTCGTCCAGCCCCGGGATCCCTGCGCCATAAGGATAAGGAAGCGTGGTTACCGGGACCAGCTAGACGCCGGCGGCGTACGTACGAGGAGGAGGGAGAAGTGGGCTGGTACCGAGGGTGAAGCGTAGGACGGAGAGGTTGACCTGCTGCTGCTGCTGCGGAGGGTCGGAGTTGGAGGCACGGACGAGGGAGGAGAGGGTGCGGCGGCGGGGTTTGGCCGCTGGCGCTGCGCACGGGCGGAGCCGAGCGGTGGCGGTGGGGAGAAGGTGGGAGGAGCGGTGGGGCGCCGGTGCGCGGGCGTGGAGAGGCATGGCGTGGCCGGCGGTGGCCGTGGCGAACTGGATTGGTGGTCGCGGCCAGTGGCCCTCGCGCGACTCGACTTTGACAATTGGACTGCCAAACAAAAAGCTGTGCAGATGTTTTCTTTACCTTGGGCTTTTGAGGTCCAGTAAGTCTTTATGGGCTAGAGTTGGTTCAGTGTACAACGTGGGCTTCTCCGCTTCGGCTTCTTCATCGCAGGCTCCGCCCCTCCCGTTTTTGTTTCCTTCCGCCGTGACGCCAACGGCCCACTCTCCGTGGGCTCTCAGTCAGTTTTGCTGAATGTTGAGTCGCGGCCCGGGAACGGCATCCGGCAAGCCAGCAGTCAAAAGGCCACACGATCACGACACTCCGGCTTTGGCGGCATGGGTGTGGGATGAAGGCATGAAGCGCTCGGAAACACCAGTACACCACTGGTCAAAAGTTTCGTCCTCTTTAGCCAGCAAAAGGGAAGCAGGCCAGAAGTTTCTCGGAACCACAAGCGCTGGTCGAGTGGTCTGGCGTCTCGAGTCAATAGTGCCGTCGCGTCTGTGAAGATGATCATGTACTTGTTTACCTACACAAGCCGGACATGCTCCTCCGACAGGAGCAGCCGCCACGTCACCCGAAAAATTTACCGCCATTAGATCTTGAATTGGACGACCACGATTTAATGAATCATCTTTTACTCGAAGCGGCTTCTTGTGATTCTCTTTACCTTTTCCTGCTTCTACTTGGCTTCTCTATACCTACTTCAGCTTTTCGTTTGAATCCGGTGAAACAAATATATACACAGCTTCAGCTTCTCCTTATTCTTCCTTCCTCTCTCCCCATCGGTCTTTCCTCTCCCCCGACGCCGACACAGGCATGACGGTGTCGTGCGGCGCGCGGCCGCGGCACTAGCGGCGGCGGCCTCCCTCCTTGTCCTCGCTGTCGTCCTCCTTCTGCTCCTCCTCCTCGTCCTCTCCCTCCCTCCCTCCCTCCCTCCCCTTTCCTCTCTCTCTCCTTCTCTCCCGAGCTCGCGGCAACTGCGAAGCGGCGGCGCACTGGCGCGCCGGCGTGGTTGGGGCCAGGCGCCCCCCTCCCTCTCCCACATCCTATGCGTGGAGCTCCTCAACTCCTTCTCCCTCTGCTCCGTCTGCTCCTGTGCTACAGCAAACCCTAGCTGCCTGTTTTGGACCAGGTGTGTACTGATGTGTTCATTCTATTCGTTCAATTGTTGGTCAATTTGATTACCTTATTGTTTGTTCTGTGAGTTCATATTCTCTTTAACTGAATTTAGGTCCCACATTTTCATACATGTACAATTGTGCCTGGATGTAGTCGATATGTACTGCCTTACGTGTGCCATTGGCGGACGATGCCTTCGAGCAGGTGTGTATTGGTGCACTAATTTTGTTGGTTTAATTCAATTGTTCATCAATTCAGTTAGTCCATGGTTTGCCCTGTGAGTTTGTGTTTTATTTTGGTGGGTTTAGGTTCCATTTCAAGAAGTACTAATCCTGCGATTTCGTTAGTTCAAGGATCCAATTGTGAAGTTGCATTTTTTAAGTGGGTTCAGATTTGATTCCATAAGTATGTATTAGGTTTTGACTGGGTATATTAAATATGTGCTTATCATGCCTGTATCAAATAGACAGGGGATTCATGGTCTGATTCTGAATCCTCACAAATTCAAGATTCAAAGTTTTGGGAATGAAGGTATCAAATCCTGTTGCCTTGCTGCGCATTGGTTCGATTTATTCCCTAAGTGCAAATTCTATTTCAAATCCATACATATTCAGCAAGTCTTCTCAGCTACCTATGCATTGGTTTAGTATAAATGTTTAGAAGTCACAAATCCTGATGAATTAGTTTGTTACACTTTCAATGAATATGTACTATCGATTTTATTATACTCTGCAGTGCTGACTGAGTCATCAAAGCTGTGATGCATTTTACTACTGAAGCCTGGAGATAATTTCTAGCTTTACCAATATATTTTATAGATCGGATTGTCTTACTGATATAACATGATATGCAAGTGCTCAAATTTTTTAGCCCATGTTTTTGCAGGATAGTTAGCCGATAGTAAAACATATTCGTCGTTGCAGGTTAGTGGTCCATAGGTTCCTTCGTGCCATTCTTTTCTTTATTAGATCGAATCCATAAATACTACTACTTACTGAAAGTTGCAGCTGGTAATGAAACCAGTACTATTTTAAATGTTTTCAAATGTTTAGAACCTTTGTTGGATGAATCGATGGTTTGCCAATTCATTTAGGTGTTCTCTTTTGCACTGAGGGTGTATGGGTCGGCCATGGTTCTCAGTATGTGCAAATTCATGTAAGTAAAGTCTGCCTTGTCTTTGAGTATGTTGCTTTTTTGGCTTCCCGATGACATTTTCACAATGGTAATGAAACTGGTAGTATTTTAGGTGTCCAGGTCCATTACTCGATGGCTGCTTATTAAATTTACAAACTAATGCTGCTTTGCCTGTCTGCGAAATTATTTGGCTGCCAGCTGCTGTCGCTTTTCTTTCTTTGTACTGATGCTTGTTAGGACCATAGGATGATATGCCTGTCAACTATAGTGCCTTCATAGGCCATTGAAATTTCTGCTTGTTGCACAGAAACGCATTCATAGGCCATTCAAATTTCGTACTGTCCTCTCACATTTAAATACTCATTCCTCTTGCTTGCAAGCTGGTCCAAAGTTACCTCATAAATTACATATATAATGCTTTACAGCAACTAAGCCTTTTTAGTCTCTGTAGAATGACTTAGGTAACCAGTATCACATGGATTAGTGCCTTCTAATGTTCTTACATACAAAATAAGTTTGCAAACAGGTACGTCTTCTCTGTCAACAATATGTAGATTACCACTAAAAATTCAACGACTGGATTTGTTCCATGTTCCCAACTCAATTTAGGTTCTATGCAGACATGTTAAATTACTCAGTGCACCCTCTATTATACATGGCGATTGAATTGTTGGCTAATGCATAAATGTGCAGACTTGGCTACAGGTTTTGGCTAATGCTATCATGTACATGCTATCCTATATCCATACATATTCTTACTATGTTACGTTAGGCAGTGCTTCATTGTGTATAGCTTTGCTATGTCACCGCTTTTCAAGGGCACGAATGGTTCTCATAATAAATAACCAATGTGGCCACTGAAACTGTGATTAGCATGTGTTCTCTTATTTTCCTTATCTCTTCTCTTCTATTTTACGATGAATTTTATTTAGTTCCACATGATATATCATATTGAGCCCTGATTCCAACATGATATATCATATTGAGCCCTGATTCCATTACTCTTTCTATCCGTAATTTTACCGAGCCTAATAGTTTCTTTTGTTTTTTATGGCTAACAAATGCGACTGGGACAAGTATAATTGGAGTGCTTCAGTTCACATTTAACACACAAGGTAACCTCCAATTCATATTTCTCCTCTATTTCCCCCATTACATTTCCTATTTATATTCACTCTTGGAGAATAAGATTCGCTGCTTGGTTATTTTGAGAAAACTGGTTCAGTGATTGGTTCCTGATACTTTAGTATTACTGAATGAACCTGGTTATGAAGCTTTTTTAGCTAGCAAAAACAATGTACATGGGACAGCTAGAGCTTGATAAATCATTTCCAGTATACACCAATATTGGGCCTCCTCGAAAGAAAAAAAAAAAGATTGCGTGCATGCATCACGAATTCACATATTATTTAACGTATCATAGCTTGAACATTGAACGAGCACTGGTCATGGGTTCACTTTTTATTACTGCTGATTATGCAGTAATGGACAAGCGCCTTGGGAACCTTATTTAGCGAAGTGGACTGAAAGGGCCGCCAAATTTGACAAACTTCGCTAGGTTTCAGTCACCAATGATGGACTTGGTGCTAATAGAAATTGAAGCAGATCTTCATATGCACATCTGCCTCTACTAATTACTGTTTTTGCTTCTCATGAAATTATTGGTTTAAAATTTGATAGTTCATACATAGCTGGACTTATGATAGTGGATTCAACTATTTGTAGACAGTTTTCCAAGTTCAGTTTAGACAGTTTGTACTTACAATGCGCAGAGTTCCCTTAGATACTGAAGATTGATGATGTGGAGTGAAGCTAACAGATAAATTTGCAGGCTTTACAGGTATTTTAGTGAAGGATACTGGGGAAGATGGCCTTGTCTTCGGTACAGAGCTTGGTAGTAACATAATCAAATTAAGGTGTGGATTTTCTCCTTCTGAATCTGCAGCTACAAGGTCTTCACAGGTAACATACGATGGCACTGCTGTTTTAAAATGTCATTACCATCTATGCAATGTCTTCTGCATCTCCAAATTGGTGCGTTTACTTCAAAAAATAAACTAAGTTCTTTATATTTGGCCAGTGTTTGCTACTTATTTGGTCTTTATTTTGCAAACCTAAAATATTACAACCTCTATGGATTGCAACTTAGGTCTATAGGAACATGTTCAGAGCTGACAGCACCACCACAGCTGGGGAACCAATTACATTATATACTGCTAAACGTGTGAATGTGTGATGTGATCTGATGCTTGGAGATGCATTGTCTACAGTTAGCAAAGAGTGAAATATCTGTAGTACATACCAGAAATCGTGCATACTTAGTTCGAATGTTTCTTGGTCTCATAATGACCATCCTGTAATGAAGTAATACCTTTGACCACTTTACACAGGACAGGGCCTACTTAAATAGTTTATTTGCTTTCTGCCACACTGTTGTGATATGAGAACTTAAACCTTCTCTGTAGGAAAATTGAAGACATCTTTGATTTTGATCATTTTATAATTTATATAAAGCATGAAGGATATCCTTGACCGGCCCATAAAAAGGCATGACGAGCTGCTTACCGGTATAAAGTAGGTGTTTTTAACTCTGTTTTAGTTATCTGAACCTTTCATATAATGCCATTACAACATGCAAGAAACTATTGGCAGTGATTGTTATATTCATGTTTGCCTACTTTATATCACCAAGAACAGTTCTTTTGGGTTGTCCTGGTATTATCTTAATAGGTTGTAAAAATTTAGACAACTTTCATGTGACTATAGTCTATAGATAACATAGACCTCAGATGCCCATACTTTCTTAACTATTGTTTTGACCAGTTTCTTTTTTCTCAAATAAAGTATTCATAATGTACGGCGCAACTGTTTGGCTATATTATGTCATCTATGCAACTCGGTTTACAATGCGGCCAATTGTACTATGTTAGCGCTAATAGTTACATGAAGTGAACTATGTATATGCCAACAAAAAAGGATTACTGACAACTTATTCAAACAGTCTGTTATGTTAACTTCTCTATTAAGAATTTATTCTATGCTGAGTATGCCGAGCAGCTTCGAACTAGGTCGTGTGGTTGCAAAGCTTGCACGAATAGAGATTTCTAGTATTGCGCATATTTACTCTGCATTTCCAGTATACCAGGTATTTTTGTTTTGTTAATCCTTTGATAACTTTTCCATGGGTTATTTATAAGTGCAGCCGAATTGATGTGTTTATTTCTGAAATGTTATTTGTTTCACTGCTTCCCGTAGGCTAATCACGCAACCCATCATGCCAATACATGGGTTTCATACATGGCCTCCCCTCAGTACAAATACAATGCCATCTAAATGTGCCATCCCTAGCCGTTCAGGTTTCAACCTGCTCTGGTCATCTTAGCTCAACGGAATTCTAAATCGACAGGTATACATCATGGTCTCTTATCTAACTATTCATGAAGCCAGTCAATTCTCCTACTCCATGTCAACTTTTGGTTCACATACTTATTTGGTTCTCTCTAGGTACATCTGAATTTATGAAAGACTTGCATATCTAGGACAGCATAGATATGCCGTCGCTCTTGCAAACAATGAAGATCATGTTTCTCATTGACCTAAACCAATGGCCCGGTCCAGTAAACTGACATCAAGTTGGATTGTTGCTCCCTCAGCAATTTGCTGCTTGTTCAGATTTTCTTCCTGAAAGCACCAATACTAATAGTGCTCCCAATTATAGCTTCGTCGATCACATGCAGTCGTGTATATATAGTTTCGGTACATGCAAAGAACAAATACGCTACCCTATTTCTGTGTAAACCGCATGTTGTTCTGTAAATCAAAATTCAGCTCGCAACAACACCTACACTTCAACTACAGCTCATATTCGTTGTTTACATTTACCTCAATAGTTCACTTCAATATATTACTTCATTCTGCACAGATGCCTACAAATTCGGAAAAAATGAAAGCCTAAGGTTTGTATGATCTAACTGCAAACTTTATCTATGCATGTTAAATCAATGTGAACTGTCTCTCCAGCCCTTTGCACTCCACGTGCACACTACACTCATCAACCACCAAAGTTTAGCCCCGTATATGTCTACCGTTACTCTAGCACGGGCGCGCGAATGCGCGCGCCCTACCACTAGTACCTAGACAAAGAGCACACATCCTCCCCACCAGGCCACCACTGCACCACGTTAACGCTGTTCATCGAGTCAGTAGCAGACAGCGCAAAAGCGCATGGGCGACTGCAAATAACCGCGAGGCGAGTAGAGGCGACCACGGTTTTCCTTGGGTGGTGATCGGTGATGGCACACCACTGACTGAGAACAAAGAGACCCATCCTTTTAGGTTGTGTTTGGTTGGTGGCATGGGGTGGGATGGGAGTGGGATGATCCTACTCTAGAGCTGTTTGGTTGAGAGGTGAGACCGTTCTAACTTCGTCCTACTTGGGAATATTCTCAGTTGATGCCGTGACTCCCGTACCTGTTTTTTGGATGGACAGAGTCGTCCTCCCTGGGATGAGCCACGACGGGGAAGACAAGCGCGGGCAGCGAGAGGTGGCGCATGTGGGTGAGCTCCAGCGCCGCCCATGCCGCGCGGTTCATCTCTGCTGCCAGCCATGCCGCGCGGGCGAGGAAGAGGCGGCGGTGCGCGTAGGCCCGGCGGAGCAGGGGGAGGAAGAGGAAGAGTGAGCGAGGTTCGGCGCCAACACATGGGCCAACCCTGCGAGCGCGCGGGCGGGATCCGGCCTTGTGCCACGTGGCTGAGCTCGCCGGCGGAGGAAGCGCTCAGTGGCGCGCTGCCGAGCTCGCGGCAGAGGAGGGCCATGGCGGTGGGCGGCCGAGCTCGAGGCGGAGGACGGAAGAGGCACGGGGCGGGCGGCCAGCTGGCCTCGCCAGCGGAGGAGTCCCCAGGCGGGCCACGGCCATGCTTGTCGGGGAAGAAACGAGGGGCGACGCGCGACCAAGGTATGGAGCAAGCGTCGGGAGAAAGAGATAAGGAGAGAGAGAGGAAGAGATAAGGAGAAGAGAAGAGAAAAGAAAAAAAAAGAAAAAAACTTACAAATGGGTCCCACTTGTCGGTAGCTCGTCCCAACTTTTATGTCTCTTAACCAAACACAAAATTGGTCGATCCCGTCTCTCGTCAACCAAACAGAAAATATGAGTCATCTCGTCCCCGTCCCGTCCCATAAATCAGAGATAGGACCGTCCCACTCCACCTTAACTCTCAACCAAACGCTACCTTACATTTTCATACAAACCACCACACGGCGCCGTGGTCGATCCACCGAAAACCTAGCCGCGCCATTGGCGTGGCGAGTGGCGACACGGAAAAGGTTGTTCCCCTCAGATGCCGGGAGAAACATGGGAATGGGAGGCAAGGCCCGGACAGATTCATGCCGCTATGGCGCTATCATGAAGGTCGGCCACAAGAACAGCAACGGGCGAGCCAATACTTGCGCGCACCGAAAGCTGACGATGCGCCAACCCAGAACTGCACTGCACCCACCGTAGGACACGACAGGATTCCTTCGGTTCCCTCCAGCACTGGCACGCACGGACGCACGGACATCATGCCAAGGCGTGCAACGGATGCAGTGACATCGCAGACAGATCGGTCTTCAGAAGAAACAAAAAAAAAGACTCGTAATACAACCTGCTGCTTACCCTGTTCGCTTCGCTTATAAGCCATGACTGAAAGTACTGTTAGTTGATTCGTTGTGAGAGGAAAATACTATTCATTAGCTGAAAAAATACGGCTATTCGTTGTGAGAGGAAAATACTATTCATTAGCTGAAAAAATACGGCTTACAAGCCCAGCGAACAGGTGTGCAACGTAGTTGGTGCGCGTTGATTCTGTGATTCATCGGTCATATGTTATCTTGATCGTGTTGCCACTTAAAAATCCGGTCTGCCCTGCTGCCCTCGTATGCATGACCGACAAAACGAACGAAACCGAACCTGTCAACCCCACAAGCCAGTTTTCTCCGAGCCTGCCAGGACTGACTGGAGCAAGAAAGGCGAAACAGACAGGTTAAACTTCGCTTTCTGTAATTGTGGAACTGCCTAAGAATTTCCGGCAACGGGTGAGCTTTCGTCAGTCAGGTTAAACTCCGCTTTCTGTACTTTTAGACCTACCTAGGACTTTCTGGCAACGGATGGGCAAAGCTCATCCCATTAGAATTTATCATTAATGAAGGAGTGCTATCATAAGAATACATCACATTAAAGAATGAATTGATAGCACATATCAGAAACTGGGAACGACATCTCTTCTAACTCATTTCAGTCTCAATTCAGTATATGAGTGGAAAAACAATCACAATAATTAAAAGAATAGGAGAAAAATACCACACATTTCTCTCTGTCTCAATTCAGTTAAGAGTGAAAACGCACATCACAAAAACTAGAATAGGAAAAAGAAGCATCAGAAACTGAGCAGTAGATAGCAAATTTGAAACTGGGAACGACATCTTCAAACTCATTTCAGTACAGTTTCATGGCTACCTCCAAGTCCCAATTCAGCTCAAGGGGGAGCGAAAATGACCTTGGGAAAGGACTGACGGAGCACTCTAGTGGTCACCTGACCATACAAAAACTTGAGTTCTACAACCATATACACTTCATCTCTGTTGCGAACTAGAGCCCAAAGCAAAAATAAGATCAGGCTGCAAGCTGCAAGCTGGATTTGGTCTGTCCTAATGTGAGTACCTCCACAACATCTACAGTCTCACTTCTGAGACCTGACCACTCTCTCCTGCTGAAACCCCTTCCCTTTCGGATAGAAGAGCACCGAGTCGATGCACAGCCCGCCTTTTGTGTGCGTGCAGTCGATCTGCGCCATGGAGAACTTCAGCTTCATCGGCTGGTCAGGCTTTGAGGCCACAAAATCGCCAGCATGGTACAGGACCCAGCTCCCGGGCTCCTCCAGGTAGCACTGAGACAATGCCTGCTGCCCGTCGGAGGTCGATAGCTGGAAGCGCACAGGCTTCTTGTCCCAACCATGCACATGCTCTGAGGAGAAATGGCGGCGGCCAAATCGTTTGTAGAACTTCCCAAGATGGACCCTAAAGTACAAGCTATATGTTCCAACAGGGAAGCAGAAATCGACTTCACCAACCACCTCAAACCACCAGATTTGCTGAAGGTAAGCTACAGACTGGAAACTGCATGATAAATCAATAACTATTGGTCAGATATTTGACTTTCATTTCAACAATATGATATCACCTATACTTATGATGAACTAGAAATTTGAATTCAACTACTTTGAACATTCTGAAGGGCGGGCCTGGTGCAAGCGGTAGAGTCTTACCGCCTGTGACCGGAAGGTCCCAGGTTCGAGTCGCGGTCTCCTCGCATTGCATAGGCGAGGGCTTGCCACTAACACCCTTCCCCAGACCCCGCACAGAGCGAAAGCTCTCTGCACTGGGTACGCCTTTTTTTTTACTTTGAACATTCTAGATGAATATTGCAAAACAGATGCAGGCCTCTTGAGAAGGGCAAAAATATTCGGAGATGGCAAATATTCGGAGATGACTATGAAAAAACCTCTCCGGATCCTCGAATTGAAAGAGAGATTGAGAGGGATCAAGAATCCTAATTCTCGCTATTTGGAATGGATCCAATTCTATTGAGTCTGACCCATAGTGATCATTTCTCGGGCCTGGTGCAAGCGGCAGAGTCTTACCGCCTGTGACCGGAATGTCCTAGGTTCGAGTCACAGTCTCCTTGCATTGCATAGGCGAGGGTAAGGCTTGCCACTGACACCCTTCCCCAGACCCCGCACAGAGCGGGAGCTCTCTGCACTGGGTACGTCCCTTTTTTTTTAGATGCAGGCCTCTTGACTCTTGTGCAACAAGGCAGAAAGCTACATCTCTTGTTCTAAAGAGATAATCAGCTCATGTACATTTGACAACATGTATGCATCCACCACATCTATTACGTTTCAGAGTAAATAAGCTTATGCAGATCTTAAAATAAATACTCCTTTGAAAGTACCTACAATTATATGAGACCATGTATGCATCAATATCAATCATTAACAGGAGAAAGTAACACTACTTCGAAAGCTGAATATAAATGAATGACATGCTTAGCAAAGAAAAAAAGGAAAAGGTCAATCACACCATGAGTAAATATCTTCAGCCCATTCCATCGCAATTAATGCCACCAAATCATCTTTGTTTTCAGAAAACTATCATAAACTGAACAAACAAATATTAGTAAATGTGATATCAAAGCCATATTCACCTTGATTCCGAAGTTGGCATGTGTTGCCAGTATCTTCTATCATCAATCCCAGTTATCACCAGTGCTTTGGACGATAGTGCCATACAGATCATGCCTGTGCTCTTGTCCAACCAGAATTCCTACAATTTACGAAGACACACACTTTTAACTATACTGTTCTTGTTCTACAGCCAAAAATATATTATCGGGGACCAATACTAGAGTACCCGAAGAGGAGGAGCTAATGGTCAACAACATTGATTCAACCGAGCAGTCAAGAGCGCGCCTACAGCTCAAAGCGACCCCCAGGTGCGCATGCTCCGCCTCGCCCGACCCCGAGGCTGCGATCTCCGCCTCGCCCAACCTCCCGGGGCGGGCTCCGCCTCACCCGACCCCGAGACCGCGATCTCCGCCTAGCCCGACCCTTGGGTTTGTGCTCCGCCTCGCCAGACCCCTTGGGTGCGGGCTCCGTCTCGCCCGACAGGGACCCATACCGCCGCCAACAACTACAGATCCAAGCGTATGGGCCTAGGTCAAAACTCTGACACCAAAGAAGAGACCGGCACGCCCCGATGTAACCCGCGGCCACGACGAGCCATACCTGAGGATTCACATCAAGAACAGAGTCGGACGTACCGGTGTTGTTCTGCCTAACCCTCGTACGAACACTGACAGGCGCGTCAGTTTACCACGACGTCCACCAGGACGGAGTGGAGCGCCATGACCGGCGGATGACGCCTGCCCATGGCGCCAGTGACGGACAGGACAGCGACGTGGAGCCATCCATGTTGACATCCACAGGGTCGACGGGGCCCGCATGAAGGAGAAGAAGAACCCGGCGATCCTAGAGGCCTTCCTCCCTCTCGTTCTTCTCCTTTTCCTCCGCTATAACCCGCACTTTCCCTTGGCCTATAAAAGAAAATACAGACTGATCGACCCATCAAGATCCGATACAGATCCGCACAAGAGCACGACACGAACACACAGCTGAGCAGCGATCGAGTTCTCAACACCCACTCACTCCTTTCACCAGAGACTTGGGATCATTTCCCTCTCTCGTCCGTTTGTAACCCCTACTACAAATTTTCGGTGCTAGTAACACGAGCAGCAACGACGAACTGGACATAAAAACTTTCTGTCCAAACCAGTATAAACCTCATGTCCACTAGGGACACCATCCGAGCCAAACGAGCAAAAATATAAATTTATTGGTGGTAACCCGAAACTCGAAACACCGATATATACACACTACTAGGCCTAAAATGTAGCGATCTTCCTACACAGGGCAGCAGTTTAAATCATTGAAGCTAAAGATGGGAAAAACCCATTTTCTGAACAACAATTTACCGGCCACTAATTTGGGTCTGCCACAAAACAAAGAACGCAATTTTCCAAAAGGAAAAGAAGTGACTTATTTCAATTGAAAGATACTACTTTGAGCCTGTTCTTCCCTAATCTTCAGTTGAGCTCAGATAAATGATCCCGGGTTCACAACTAGGAAGGACTCGGTCATGGGCACAGAAAAGATGACCAATTCAAGGAAAGACGGCTTCGAATCCTCCAATAAACTACAGAACCGCCGCTCATATAATTTTCAAGTCCCTCCCGTAACAAAAATCACAGAAAGCCACGCAAAAAGGGGAAGCAAAATATCTTACCTTCTGGCCGTCGCCGAAAGGCACAGGCCTGGCGAGCCTGGCATAGATCTCTTTCTTGCCGGCCCGCCGCCGCCTCCGCCTGCCCTCGTCGCCGCTCCCGACGAACTCCATCAGGTAGCTGTAGTTCTCCGGCAGCTTGGCCTCCCAGACGAAGTCCGCCCCCGCCGCGCCGCGGAACGCATGGTTGAGCCGCGCGAGCCTGCAGATCTCCGGCGGGTCGAGCCGGAGCAGCACCTGCGCGGCGCAGAGCTCCGGCAGGTCGCCCAGGCCCACAGCAGCAGGCCCGGCACCGGCAGCCGCCGCCGCCGCCTCCGCCTCGGCTCCGTCCATCCCGAGCAGTACCGACACCCATGCCCCCATGCCCCCGCGCCGCCTCCAGTCGCAACGATTTGTTCTGACCCGGCTTCCGCAGATGAAACCCGATCGACGGATGGCCGGATCAAAGCTTCTCCGCTACCTTCTTGCCTCCACGGCCCGCAAGCCCCGCTCCCCAGTCGCGGCTACCGCGGACGGATGGAACTCCACGGCATGAATGCAAACCCCCCCCCCCCCCCCCCCCCCCCCCCCCGCGAAATCGCTGAACGTGCGTGTGCGGTGGTCGGCCGTCGGCGAGAGACAACCGCTAGCTTTGGGACCGGGGGAAGAGGGGGGCGATTTAAAGAGGATGGTGGGACGCCAAAATAGACAGAGGAGGGGGTCGTTGATTGCAATGGATATATTGCGTTATCTTAGCCAAACGCTATTGGTACCCCTAATAATCATAGGTAAGCCCTTTCTCAGGGACCTTTCTGTAACTATGTGTACTAACTCGGACCAGTGCGGAGGGTTTATTTTGCAAAAAGTTAGGATTATTATAGTACTAATCTGGGATTTTGTCATTAATGTTAACAGATTGGGTTAACCATTCGTGGGCCGCGGGCGTCGGGAACAGCCATATCCGTGAACGCGGTCCATACACCGGGCGGCTGTCTGGCGCCTACGAGGCCACGCGTCAGCGATCGGGTCCATGCGCCGCGACTCGTAGGGTAGGCGCAGCTGGTAGGACGCGGGAGTTGTATGGACTGGACACTTCCACAGATGCCCCCCCACCCCCCGCTGGGCGGCTCATGACACAGGCTGGAAAGTCAGCCGCTGAAAAGAAATACTACTTACCCAGAAAAGAAATACTACGCTCCAGAAAAGAAATACTACGCTCCGTATTTCCTGGTAGCTGTAAAAGGGGTTGTTAAATAAAACAGCTCGTAACTGCACGCGTCAACTGTGAGGTAATAAGAAGAGGAATGTGGGTAAGTATGTACACATGGCGTACGCTGTCGGCCTTATCGTCGTACACAACAGTCGTTGGGTCATTGGGTGACTTGCAAGGTGCATGCAGCTGCACGCATACGGTATGCCGCATTTTTTTCTCTCGCAGTTGCAGGGAGAGTCCGAGGGTGTCTCGAGAGTTCTGTTCCTGCCAGCGCCAAGCGTTCGTTCGACGGATTCTGCCTGCCACATGGTTGTACGTTCATCACTGTTTAGTATTAATCAAATCAGTGTCAAGTGTGTACTATAGTAACTAGCTAGTGGCACTATCAGCCTGCGTATCGGTAACTCTGGGTCTGGCTTACCGTGTACCACTGGTAGTAGGAAATTAGGAATCTGGAAAGGATCAATTTATCCGATGTCATAATCCAATTCACGGATTCAACAAGTTTTGCATGTGTGGTCCTTTGTGTACACTAATGTAGCTCAGTACCACTAGGCAATGCTATACAAAAATCGTCAGCAACCGATTCGACGATTTTTAGCCGTCTAGTGGAGATACGTACCATGCTTGCTCATACAAAATCCACGTTGTTTTCGTGCAAACAAATCAAGCGATTAGATAGGTAAGAGATCGCCAACGGACCGGTCATCTCCGTCACTGGGCCCGGCAGCCAAGAATTAACGTCGCTCTCAGCTGCCATAAGTAAGGCCCCGTTTAGTTCCACCCAAAAGCCAAAATTTTTTGCACAGTACCCGTCATATTGAATCTTGCGGCACATGCATGGAGTACTAAATGTAGACGAAAAAAAACTAATTGCATAGTTGGGTGAGAAATTGTGAGACGAAACTTTCAAACCTAATTAGTCCATAATTAGACACTAATTACCAAATACAAACGAAAATGCTACAGTACCCAAAACCCAAAATTTTTTGGATCTAAACGGGGCCTAAAACCAGATGGATCGATCCAGCCAGCCATACTAGGATTTCACTCTAGTTTATGGCAACCTTCGCGCTCCCCCGCCGCGGTCTCGGTAGCGCAGCATCGAGACGGCAGCCGTGCCTGCCGAGTGCCGAGCAGGACAAGACTGGTACGGCTATTCTAAAGTGGAGCTCGCCCGACGTGGCGCCGGTCGGTGGTGGGCACACGTCGCGCGCACTGGCGGCCATCACGAACTGTTTAGCAAAAAAAAGTGCTGGCTGGTTCGCCGTGCACTTCTACCGTGCGCAAGCGCAACTAGCGACCCGCCCTCCTCCCGGCACGGACGGGACAAGAGACGTGACAGGTCCGCCCCGTCCATCTCGAAGGTCCGATGCATCGCCTGCCATGGTCACTTTCGGCACCTGTGATGTGTTTGTCCTCATCATTACTGTCGGTGTCTTAGGCGGCAAGTAAATTTGTATATTGCGCGTCTAGTTTGGATGGTATACTAAGAGGATACAGGGGTTATATTAGTTTAGACCGAATGATCCTATGTCCAGTTTATTGCTACTGCTCATGTTACTAGCACGAAAAAGTTTGTGTAGTGGTTACAAACGGGCAAAAGAGGGACTGGTCCTAAGTGTCTGGTGATGTGTTGTTCGTGATGAGGTGCGGTGAACCAATGCTATGTGATGTACTTGTTCGATAAATTGGTTCCCTTTCATGAGATGCCTACTTTCCCTTTTATAGGTCAAGGAAAAGCATATGTTACAATGGAAAAAAAAGGAGAACGAGAGACCAAGGAAGTCTTCAGGGTCTTCGGGCCTTCCTTTTCCTTCGTGCGGGCCCAGCTGACACAGCAGGCGGTGACAGAGATAGCTCCACGTTGGTCGTCTGTCTTCTGACAATGCCATGCCCTGGCGTTGCCAGCGAGTCGTAACGTCCCACCCTGCCTCGACGGGCGGCACGGCTGACCAACGTGCTGATCAACGGCTGCACAGAGAGTGGGCAGCATAATGACCGTGCGTCCATCACTATGGGCGATGTGAGTTTTCTGGAATGACATGTCACGGGGACGGGTTGTGTTGAGATGTGACCGCTCCCTGCACAATGCCAGAAGTTTGACCTTGAGTCATACTTTCTAGCCCATAGTGGTTGGCGGCGGCGTGAGCTCCTGTTAGGAACCGTGTCTGAGGGATCGGGCGAAGCGGAGCCCATCCCTCAGACGTCGGGTGAGGCGGAGCCAGCCCTGCGACGTCAGCCGAGGTGGAACCAACCCTCGGGGGTCGGACAAGGCGGAGCCAGCCCTACGACATCGGCTGAGGTGGAACCAACCCTCGGGGGTCAAACGAGGCGGAGCCTGCCCTCGGGAGTCATCCGAGGCGAAGCCAGCCCTTGGAAGTCGGCCGAGGCGGAGCCAACCCTCGGGGATCGGACGAGGTGGAACCTACCCCCGAGGTCAACCGAGACGGAGCCAACCCTCGGGGGTCAGACAAGGCGGAGCCTACCCTCAGGGGTCAGTCGATGCGGAGCCAGCCCTCGGAAGTTGAACGAGGTGGAGCCCATGGCCTTGGTGGTCGGACGAGGCGGAGCCCAGCAAGAGGTGTGGTCACGCTCTTCATCGCTCGAATGAATCAACGTTGATGGTTATTAGCTCCTCCTCTTCGGATACCCTAGTATTGGTCCCTGAAAGTAGCCCCCGAGCCCCCAGGTGATTCGGTTAGAATCGTTTGGGGATTTTTTTGACTTGGCAGTGGGTGCACGCGAGCGCACCTGGTGGGTGTAGCCCCCGAGCCTGCGGAGGAGTAGAATACTCCTTCGGAGGTTTTTTTGAAAGAGAGGACTTTGAGGGCCCTGGCCTTCTTTTGTCGCCCACGGCGTGTCCTGGGAATGGTGATTCCTTCTTGCCGAGGTCGGACCCTTTGGGGGTATGGCCGTGAGATTGGGTGGTTCGTTAGCTGGATAGTTCGATTGGGGTCCCAGCATCCCATTCGTGACGATCGTGGGTTGAGATGCCCGTGGCGCTCATGCGCCTGGGTACTGGTCACTTGCGGGCCCATCCCTTCCCATCCCTTATCGTAAGGGTGCCTAGAGCGGCTGACGAACCCGTTGATAGGCCAACCGTCGAACTCCTAGGCCCAGACGGGCCGTAGAGGTGTTTTTTTATCCGTATTCTTTCTTGTAACGAGTTGTGGCCTACCTGGGGAGGTGAAATGTCCGGCGAGTCTTTTGAGGGAAAGGATAGGGATTACGTGCGCATATCCCACGGCGTGACGTTGTGGCAGATCATGGCAGGCACGAAGATCTAGGCGGACGGTTGGTTTCCTCGCATCCATCGCGCCTATAAAACCAAAGGGTTTGCCCCCAGGGTTTCATACCTTGCCTTCTTGCCTTCGCATCTGCAACCTTCGCCGTCAATCGCCTAGGCTTCCCGCATCCACGTCTCAGCCGTCGTTGAGCTCGCATCCACCCACCCCCATCTTCTAATGGATCCGTGGAGCTGCTCTGACATCACCTTCCAGCACATAGAGGGCCTCATATGTCGTGGTCTTCTCTGCGCGCGAACCGCGACCGAGGAGTGGCTGCTGCCCGGCAAGGAGGACGTGTCGTCGTCGCCCGATGGCTACGTGGTGTCGTTCGTGCACTTCCATGAGTGCGGGTTTGCTACCCCTGCTCATGGATTTCTTTGGGGGTTGCTACACTACTACAAGATCGAGTTGCAGCACCTCAATCCCAACGGAATCCAGCACATGGTGGCGTTCATCGCCCTATGTGAGGGATTCCTGGGGATCAGTCCCCACTTTGATCTGTGGCGGCACTTCTTCGCCGTCACCCTCCAGAAGAAGAGGGAGAAGAAGCAGGAGCTGAATACGCTGATGGGATGCGTCAGCATCCACCTCCGGAACACCCAGGTCGCCGAGTACCTATCGATGCGGCTAGCGACCTCCAACAAGGGGTGGAATTCGCATTGGTTTTATCTCAAGAACGACGCTGTCGCCCCCCCTACCGGAGTTCACCGGGCGCCTAATCGAAGAGGCCCTGGATTCGTGGAGGAAGTGGGGTGTTTTAGAGAAGGACAAGAATAAGATCTGAGACCACCTCACCGCCATCCGCATCCTAAAGGAGAGGGGCCTAAAGGGGTCGGGCATCATCGGGGCCTACCACGCGAGGAGGGTGGCGCCGTTGATGAGGCATGTGCTTCCACTATATGCGATGGCGCTTGAGGCATCATTCGACGGGACGACGCTTGCTGAGGGAGTGCTCTCCCATTTCAAAGTCACGCAGCGCATCAAGGAGGTGATAGAGCCTTCGTGGGACGACGCGGGCGCCCCCTTAATTTCATGTACCCGGTGTCAGGGCATTCTCCGATGCGGCCGGAACCAGGCCACATCACTTTTGTAAGTTTTCCCTTCTCATGCTTCCTTTTCAATTGAACTCCCGACCCCTTGATACTAATATTGAGATGGGGGGACCAGCCGAGGGACCTCGTCCTCATGGATCACTCGGCTCTATTGCCAAGGGATTTGTCTGTGAGGGTGGCGAATCGCACCGAGGGTGAGCGGCTTAGGAAGGCGAAGGAGGACAAGAGGAAAAAGCGGCAGCAAAAGTTGAGGGCGTGGGAGCGAGGGGAGGACACCGACAGTGACGACGATGATGATGAGGAAGACGACGACGAGGTAGTCGACGACATCGAGTGGGATGTGCTGAAGAGCGAGGATGTGCTGACAGGTATCCGTTCATCCTTGTAGGAGCTGGGGCTCTTCCTGTTCTATGGAGGGGAGGGCGTGTCCGTGGTGGGCCAAACAGTCAGCCTGCCCCAAGGAGCCAACAGAGGTAGGTGGATCTATCGCGCATGCCCGATGTAACAACCCAAAAATCTACACACCAAAAATCCCAACTACAAAATTTTTTCTTTAAAACCCTTGAGTGATGATGTGGCATGTAGGAAAACCCCTAGCCTTGCACTAAGTAAACCTACATGACTTGCACAAGTATATCACCTCATCACCTTGCGTTTATTTTACCACATAGCATACATCAAGTTGCATTATATTCAACATTGTGATTTGGATTTTATTAGATTACGTATTGATTAATAAAAGCCACCAAATATTTAATTCTATAATAAATAATTATATTAACATGGAACCGATATCCCAAACATATACCATGGGTGCAACATGCTACTTTGATTTATATACACATGTGTGGAGCATAAAACAAAAATGGAAAAAGGAAAAAAGGAAGGGGCTAGCCTCACAGCCCAAGCAACCGAGTCGGCCTAGCCTGCTTCTACCACCAGCCGGCCCAGCTCGCCCTCCCCGCTTCGCTGGCCCGCGCGCAGCCACAAGCAAGACTGGCCGACCGCGAGCGGCCCATGTAGCTAGCCCGCACGCCACCACGCCGTCGTCTTTCCCCGCGCTGGCTGACGGGTGGGACACCCTCGTCATCCCCCACCTTGGTCCCCTCCTCTGCATCCAGAAACAGAGCATAGGTGCCGTGGGGGGGGATCTGATGTCGCCTTGACTCCTCTCCGTCGTTCGTGCCTCACAACCGACTGTGAGACCTCGTTGGATGGGTGCCACGCAGGCACTGGTTGCCCGACAGGGTCACACACGATGCGTGACCGCTGCCGCGTGCGCCTGCCATGGCCATGGCCGAGCTGTGACCCTGTCGCCTCCCTGTCCCCCACCTTTTTGACGAAGGAGCACGAGATCGGTTTCGTCAACGCACCCGCAGTCACGTCGCGACCCCGTAGCCCCAGCCTCGATGCGATCACAGCCCTCCACGTGCCCTTTGGCCATCCCCAGCCGCTCGCTCCATGCCATGGCCGAGCTTCGGCTATAAAAGCCCTGGCCCTGGTTGCCCAAGCGCGTTCCCGTGCCCCGCCGCCACCTTGTGGCCATCCAATGCACACTCGAGCCAAGAGAGAGAGGGGATAGAGGAGGAAGAAGGAGCACCGAAGCCACCCAACATCGCCAGTGTCGCCGGAGCGGAGTACGTCGCCCCGATCAACCACGTCGATGCTGCTGCTTGGCACCGCACGGCATCGTCTCAACACGGCCACGACCCGCCACTACACCGCCATCCTTTCACCTACGACACCAAAGGTGAGCCCATGCACCGTCCTCTGCTCACCGTCACCATCGGACCGCCGCCGTGACCGAATTGAGCCACCACCGAGGCCAAAGCCACTGGGGGCTCTAGAAGTCCCTTCGACCTGCCCGACGAGCCCGCTGGAGCACCGTGATGCTCATGCGCACCACATGTCTGGCCTTTTGCCACTGCAACCGCGCCATGCCCGTACGTTGATGTGCTCGAGCAGCCGTCGATGTGGCCAGACCCCTGGGGAAACTTTGGCCGCTGCAATAGCCCCACCATTAGAGTCACCGCACCTTGGAGAAGCCGTAGCACCACTCGGACGCGCCCCTCCGCCTTCGGCTAGGCTCACCGGTGAGGTACACCACCGGCGGGAACACACCGGTGGAGAAACGGGGAGGGGCGGAGCTTCTCGTCACCCCGTGCACCGGATGCACGATGCACCGCACGGCCTGTGCCCGCATGAACACAGTCCACCGTAGACCTGCCCACGGTCCATGGACCAGCGCTCCTGTGTCCACCGTGGACCGTGCCGGTGAACCAAAGCCCGTTAGAGGCCCACTGGGAGCCCAACTATGCCATGTGGCATCCTTCACAACATGACACGTGTCAGCCCAGGATTAATTCAGTCTTTTCCATTTTCAGAGATGATTTTAACTTCGGAAATTCATAACTAATTCATACGACCACAGAAAAATACGAAACCAGGACCAAAATACATCTAAAATCGAGCTTTACGCAATGAACCCATGTTTGAGTGCATTTGGCTCTTTTAAATTTTCATTGCTTCTTTGTGCTATTCTATAGACGTCGCTAACACGACTATAATTCAATCGTATGCAGACTTGGAGGAGAACCAGACGGACGATGATCGTGAGTACCGTGAGGAGTACGAAGATGACTACACTAAAGGTGCCACATCCCATCCAATCTCATAGCACATATTATGTATGGCTAATATAGAACTGCTATTGCTTTACTTTACGGTTATATTCACACTATGATAGGACTTGCATGGTAGTATGCTTACTTGATGGCCTTTACCTTGATGCAACCTTACCCCTGCTTACCCTGCCATTAGGCTAGACACACGCTTGCTGCTATACTTCATTACTCATACTTCTACTACATTGATGCATGGTGGACACTGGTGTTAACTAGGCTATGGGGAGAGTGTTGCGTGTGTGACTTGGGTGCGTGGAGGGTAAGGGTTGTGTCGACCGAGCTGGAGTAACGATGAACCTGGGGTGAGTCTTGCCATGTGGTGCTACCTGGGCACTTGGATATGGAATACATGTGGTGGGTAAATGGTAATTGGAGGTGGCCTTAGGTGTGAACCTGTGATGGGAGGAGCCCGGGGTGGAGGTGCTGTGGTGGCACGGTAAATGGAAACCCTGATGGAGACATTCTGGCTTGGTCATCCCTAAGGACTTACTAGTACTCAGACTCACCGGGAATCCTTTACATCCCACTCGCCCTATATGGTGCGGGACGGTCGGACTACTTGGTAGAGCAATGCCACTACTGCTAGGCGAACGTGTGCAAGGAGGTATGGGGCACGTGGTTTTTCCCCACACCCTTTCGAGACTTTAGGAGGCCTTGTGGACCCGGCTCTTGACATCCGGAGGGCCCCGGCTCTATCTACGACTCACAGTATCAGCCATCCCAGACTAGACTTGGGATGTTCCAGGGCTGAGAGGTAGAGTGGCATCGTTCTAGGCTAGCAAGCGACCGAAATTCTACCTAGGAGATTCTAGACTCCAAGGATGGCTAATCTTGTGGGCATGTAAAACCTCTGCAGAGTGTATGGTTGATCGATCGATACATATGCCGACTTGTCGGCTATGGACCTTTCCTGGGTTTTGCTTAAATTAGATAGTGAGATGAGTCCTTCTCTTCTTCCCCCGTGAGAGAGTGTCGGTCGTAGCCAGGGGCTACGAGCCATGGGACAGTGCCGAGAGAGAGTTGGCCTGTCGACTGAGCGATGGTATGGTGATGATATGGTGATGATGTGGTGATGATGTGGAGATGGTGGTATATCAATCCCAGGATCAAAACCTGGCTCTGGACGGAAATGGGGTGGAATAGGTGTGGAAATTGTGTTAAAACTTGACCAACTGTTATTATATACTTGATATGCTAATACATAGGAAACCCCAGCCTTATAGGTTTCTTTGATTATATCCAACTTGCATCCAATTTCCACAAAAGCAATGCTCATAGGGTGGGAGTGGCCAGTACAAATCGTACTGATAAATTTTAGCACACAGGTTCTGCTGAGGAGTATAGCTCTGAGGAGTTTGACGGTTGAGGGGTTCATTCCTACGCTCGAGTTTGACGATCTTATCTTCAAGCTGTTCTGAATGAATGCTATTTTTGATTCCGCCAATGCGGCAATGTAATAATTTATGTAATTCTGCACTATTTGTACTCTGATATTACGTTGTATGGATGTGATTTTCGACTGGAATTTGGGTAATATGATCTACAACGGTCTTATTACACTTCGACTCTATGGATTTTCCCTTCGTGGAAATCAGGTTGTTTCACCCGAGGTGCCAGCAGAGGCGGGTGGCTCTGCCATCGCACCCCAAGATGCAAGGGTAGAGAGCCCCTCTGCCCGGGAGTAGGGGGCGGCCTTGAAATGGCCCTGCCCCAATGAGGTGGAGCAGGGGTCTAGGGGTTTGCCCCCCAAACGTATCTGCCAGCCAACAACGCTGATGTAAGTCACTAGCTCCTTAGTTTTTCTCTATTTTCATCGTGACTTATGCTTTTCGTTCCTTGCAGCGTCGTGAGGCGGCGTAATCCTTTGGCGCTGGCGCCGAAGAAGAGCGTCACCCTTCAAGCGGGGCGACAACTGTAATGTCCCGCCTCTCCGAGGCCGGGCCCGCTTACATCTGACAGCTTCTCTAGGATATAGACTGCCCTCACAGACCAACACAGGTCTTTTCTGCGCACTTTGTCCTCACTCGTGTGCACCCGGGAAGAACTTCCCGGTCGGTCACCCATCGCTCCAGGCCAAGCACGCTTAACCTCAGAGTTATTTGTAGATGAGTTTCCGAAAAAGAAGTTGCAACTTATTGGTATGAGTATCCTATTAATCCTGTTAAGCCCTGGGCCGAGATGTTACATCCTCACCCCCTTAAGAGATCGACGTCCTCGTCGATCAATCCCAAGCCAGGAGCGTCCTCTCTTGGCCACGTTCGTGTGTCCAGAGCCAGCGCATGTGCCATGCTGTGTGACCACGCTGGATCCACACCAGCCATGTGCACCATGCCTGCGCAACTGCGACACACGCGCCCATGAAACCGCAAGAGTCGGCTCTGATACCATTCTGTAACGTCCCGCCTCTCCGAGGCCGAGCCCGCTTACATCTGACAGCTTCTCTAGGATATAGACTGCCCTCACAGACCAACACAGGTCTTTTCTGCGCACTTTGTCCTCACTCGTGTGCATCCGGGAAGAACTTCCCGGTCGGTCACCCATCGCTCCAGGCCAAGCACGCTTAACCTCAGAGTTATTTGTAGATGAGCTTCCGGAAAAGAAGTTGCAACTTATTGGTATGAGTATCCTATTAATCCTGTTAAGCCCTGGGCCGAGATGTTACAGCAACCGTCGGTTGGTGTCGCACCCATTTCGGGTGGGAGCGGTGCCGGTGGGACTGCGTCACCTGTTGGTCTGGCGTCACCCGCGGTGGCACCCATGCCTTTGGCAGGACAGCGGGCGTAGGGGCTCAAGGGATGCCTTTGGAGGTCGCTGAGCAGCCAGCGATGGAGGCGATACCGCTGCCGGCGATGGGGGCAGCCGGTTGAGGCCCTGCCGATGCAGGCGGAGGTGGCGGTGGCTATGATAGGTGGGCCATAACCAAACGCAAACACGGCGGCGCCCAAGGCAGTAGTGCAACCCGTGCCACTGATGGCCCAAGTGACGGCGCCCGACATGGGTCGGACGGAGGGGGCGCAGCCGAGGGGTCTCCGGACATTGTGGCGGTGGTAGAGAGGACCAGTGAAGAGTCGTCCCTAGCCCTGACATCGGGAGGCAACCACTTGCCGGCGCGGGGTGAACCCCTGCTTCAGTGGATGATTCCGGAGGACCTAGCATCGACACTCTTCACCCTCAACGATGCCACCGAGAGCACGGAGCGGGAGAGTCTCGACGTGGGAGTCGCGTCCATGCTCGAAGCTCTAGACCATGCTCGGGGTGCCTTGGCCGATGTTGTAATTCCCGCTGGTCGGGTACTTGCTTGATCCTGCTTCTCGCTTTTTCCTTTCTCCGCATATTTTTGTATTCTGACCATCGTCTTCTTTCAGCCCCTTATCGCTCATAGCCGGGGGAAGTCGTGGTTCCTTCGTGAGTAGAAGGGAACCTGGGTGTGGTAGAACCACCTAATCTAATGCCTCCTAGGAGTGCTCGTCTTCCATTAGACACTAAGCACTCAGGGGAGAACACTAAATTACTCGGTTCCATCAGGCACACCCCAGGGGAGAACCCAAAAATCCACATTTTTGCCATCAGGATCACAAATGAGAGAATAAAGCTTACATCATTCTTAACTATTTCTTACATCACTGGTAATACAACATCAGAGTATAATAGTTATGGTATAACAGCGAAATGTAATCATATTATCAGAGTATAGGATTTATTATTTATAATAGCGGAACATGAACATGTATCAGAGTTATGAACAATTTAATTCAACAGCGGAATATAAACGGGTTATCAGAATTACAACAGAAATAAATGACAGGATGAATCATTGATATATAAACTATGACAACAGATTATAATACTTTCATTTATAAAAGCATTTGGTGAGAGTTATAAATAAAAACTATGATCGTAGCATAAAGGAAATCCTCTCTAAGTCCACCAGGAGGAATCCACACACAAAGAACGGCTCAAGCCTCCACCTATCATCTGCAACAGGGGGGTTAAAACCCTGAGTAATCAATTGTACTCAGCAAGACTTGCCCAACAGGAGGAAAGAAAAGACTCCAAGGATATGCAAGGCTTTCTGGCTTGTGGGTTTATTGCATCTGCAGGAAACATTACTAAGCGTATGTCCTTATATTTGATTTTTATTAATAGCCGCATTGGTTCATTAACTAACCATTCTATATAAGCACATGTGCTACTTTCAAGTAGGTGGTAAGCAATCAGATTTTCTTTTTGCATCTTCCATCTTTCATCTTTAGTTCTTACTACGGTGCTAGAGGTAAGACAAGTCGTACCGACTCGACGACGATTCATGAACCAATGTCCCTAGCTGGGTACCCCAAAAACACACGCTCCGCTTATACCCTAGGCACAAGCAGGACCAACCCATCACACTCCTATCCTGGGTGTCCAGGTCCCCGTCCAAACTGGGACTCCAAGCCCCCACCCCGGAGTCCCGGACTCAATGCGGTGCAAGGACCTCCTAACTAAAAATCACCCTGACAGTCGGTCCAAAAAGAGCCGGATCCATGATAAGAGAGCAACAAGTCTTCTAAGCGCCCATACACAAGTATGTGCTCAGAATAATAAATCTGTGACTTTGCCTAGCGTCTTATGCAATGGCCGCTCCTTAACCAACACGAACATGGAAAGCAGTGTAACCAAGCTATGCCCCGCATCCGCGGTGACACAACCTCTTACACCCACCAATACCCAAATCATATCCCTGCCCGGTCACCATTTTTCCTTTCCACCATTTATATTTTCCAAGTGATAATAATGCAGTAATATATTTCCTATCTCTAGCGAGTGACAGGCAATCACTCGACTTCTACCGGAGTCCTGTAGCATAGCAATCTACACGATCCTATCATACTAGTAAGACTCATGGAATAAAGATATATATACATATATATGCAAGTGGGTTTCATTCAACTCCTTAAAACTTAATGCACAAATATAATTTAAACTATAGAAAAGTAGGAGTTATGCACCGAGGCTTGCCTGGGTAAGATATATATTAAAAAGTTAATATCTGCATCTTTAGATCATCCACCATCAACTGAATAGAAAGTCCATTGCATCATCTCCTAGAGAGAATACCATTACACCAGCTTCGAATTCCCAATTATCCTTCAATTGATCCGTTGATCCATCATCGTACCTATATGATATGCATTGATGCAAATGCATAGATGTAAATAATCAACGACAGCCGAAATGCTTAGAAACCCAATCACGCCTCACAAGCTAACGAGATAGCTCTAACGCTGGTCTACGTATCCATGTTGTCAAATAAGACGTCATCAAACCCAAGTTGTTTCTTTATTCTATTCTATCAATTTAATCTTTATTCGCAATAGGACATCATCATCTATTTAGCAAACTAATGATTCTGGAGCTACAAAAATTACAGTGAGTACCTAATATTGCTAGGAGCCTACTGTACAAATTTTAGATTCAACACTATTACCAATTTATCACAACAATTTCTACAAATTTATATTTTTATAATATTAAGTACCTTACATTAATTATATAGCTTCCAAGAATATTATCACACTATGTAAACAAAATATACTAATAGGTAGATCATGATTTTAGGAACTAAACAAAACTGGTTTCACCATTTTTGAACACCTACTAAAATTTATATAGATTTTACAAATTTATCCCCGAAACTAAATTAGCTAATTGTTTTAGAAATTAAAGGCCAACGGCCATCAACCAGCCCAGTGGCTCATTCGGCCTGATCCAGCGGCGAGGCGGCCCGACGGGCGAACACGCGTAGGCGCGAGCGACCCAGGCGCTGGCAGTCAGCATAGGCCCACCCAGCAGCGCGGCGCGGCCCACCGACTAGAGAACTAGCCTGGCCCGAAGGCACACAGCACGGCCCAGGCCTGCCCAAGCGACGTGGCGAGCCCAGGCGGGCGCGTGAGCGGCCCACCAGTCGGCCCACGTGTCCAAGGTAGCCCAGGCGATAGTGGTACCATTTTATGAAGAAACCCCTGAGCTCTTCTCAAATTAACTCGTGGTACAAAGTCACTATTCCTAAGAGTCACGTATTTCGCACTGAGAACCCCGTACGAACTTTCCACTTGGATTCTTACCCTTCGCACCTTTTCTCCTTCCTCCAAAACAGAGCACCAGTAGGAGAGGCCATCCGTCGGCCAAGGGAGTAGCTCGCCGGTGACGTCCTGTCGCGGGGGCGTCGCGCGGAAGCACCAACGGCTCCGACCACACCCGTGGACGGCCACAGCATGGCTAGACGGTGGCGGCCACGACGCATCGGCAGAGCGCCGGCATAGCCGCTGCGCGCGAACCATGGAGGAGGACTCGCTTAGAGGGAACAACGTCAGGAGCAGCCATACTAGAGCGGTGTGGAGCTCTGCGGTGGAGCGACACAGGTCCGAAGCGGGGCACGGCAGCCGCAGCACTGCAAGTTGTAGTCCAGCATGGGAACCGAGGGGTGCGTGCTCATAGGGAGACACCGCGGACAACGGTGGCGCCTAGGAGGGAAGAGGAAGGGCAGCGCCGAGGCGGCGGTGCTAACACTGAGATGCAGGGCACATGCGCCGGGGTGCCGAGAGGTCGGAAGACACGGCAACGGCGGTGGAAAGAGGCACGGGAAGGCAGTGTCGATGAACGGCGGTCCAGCGTGGACTGAGGTGGCATAGCGGCCATGCACGGCCATGATAGAGGAGGAAAAGGAGAGGGGCACCATGGAGCGGGGCACAGCAACACAGCTCAGGCGTGCCTTCGCGTGCGGTGGCCGGCGCCAGAGCAGCAGCGGAGGAGCGAGGAAGGGGTGGTGGCGCTGCTGTGGGTGGGAGGCATGGAGGAGCACCAAGAGCACCGGCGCGCGGCCATGGGAGGAGCGGCTATGGTGGACTGGAGCAGAGACGCCTCCTCTCGGCTGTAGCAAAAGAAAGGGAAGGGAAGCAGCGCTAGGCTCGGCTGGCTTGGAGCGCCACGACGGCAGCGGGCCACGGCGTATGCGACAAGGTGCTTGCGTGCGTGCGTTGCTCAGGCGGTAGCACTCGGCTCAGAAAAGCAATCAGAGACAGAGACAGACAGAGGCAACACGACATGGTTAATAGTTCGACAGGACAACGAAGACAGGGAAGAGTATTACATGGCAGCAACAGATCGACGGGACGATGCGAGCAGCAGGCCGTCCATCTTTCTTAAAGGCAAAAGATAGTGGTCGCGTAGCAGCAGCAAGGATGCTCGCACAATGCGCTGGTCGCAGGACAACAGGGGCATGGATGAGACGGCGTATAGTTGCACTACCGGACGAGTACGCTGCACGTCAGAAAAATAAATGAAACTACTGCGCTCTTTCTCGTCAGTTCGTGCTTATCAAAATAAACCCATGAGTATATATATATATATATATCGTTTTATTTATTAATGGCTTTATTTTATTTATAAAAGTCATTTTTTCATGCTTCATCTAATAGAACAAACCATTCGTCAGAATCGTCGTTCGACATTCCTAGATATTTCTACACACGGCGTGATTTAACTTGAGCGTTTATTTGAGTCCACGAAACTAAGTCACATTGGATTCGCTTATCGCCTCAAGTACGTTTTAAATCAAAAATCCAAGAAGCTCGTTTCAAAATTTTGACTTAGGCCTAAATCGCGGTGCTAAACAAGCTCGTAACACCAAAGGTGTTACACTGGGACCGCCTCATCGAGGAGGCGTGGCTGCATGGGGAGGTGATGGCCCAGCTCGCTGTCGCCCAGCAGAAGGTGGCCGAGCTAACTCCCATTGCCGAGGAGGCAAACAGTCTCCGATTGCGGGTGGCCGTGGCCCGTCATCATGCGTTCGAGACCGAGAAGGCGTTCGAGGCCCTGTCGGCGAGATCATAGGAGGACAAGGATGAGGCCGCCAACGTCAGGAGGGAGTGGGATGGGCTGCTCTAGAAGGACGCCGAGACCCACCGACGAATCCTTGACCTTCTAGCCAAGGTTGGGAAGGAGCGGGAGCTAAGGAGAAGCTTGGGGCCCTGGAGAAGAAGGCAAGTCTGGATGCCGCGATGGTCGCCCGGCTGCGCAAAGAGCGGGATGAGCTGCTCCAAACCACAGAGAGGCTCCGCTCATAGCGTGGCGCGGCTCGCGAGGAGCGCGACCAAGCCCCCTGAGAGCGCTATGACGCGCAGCAGAAGATCGGCTCCCTCCAGGCCAAGCTTGGAACAACGACGACCTAGAGGCTGGAGGTCGAGGGCGTCTCTGCCGGGCTAGCCATGGACCTCGCTGAGGTGAGGAGGAACCTTCAGGCGGAGAGCGACGAGCTCGGTATCCTGAGCGCCGCCCTTGGAGTGGTCTACGATGACCTAGAGGTGGTGAGGTTAGAGGGGACCAGTTCGCTCGTGGCTCGTGCCGTCGAGATCATGGCGCGAGTGCACCAACTCGAAAGGAACGCCCTTCGTGCCGGGGTCCATCAATCCTTCACGATTGCTCGTTCTTATTATGGGGACAACATCGACCTAGAGATGATGAGCCTCGGCTTCGCGCCTGGCTACAAAGCTATGGGGGTATGCCCCCCGGTATCCTCAAGACAAGACATGGGCCGCACCATCAGAGGTGGCCCGGCCCACAAGATCAAGGCATGCACGGCGCTGCTCGGTGTGCACCACAAGACATTGTATAGTACCAAATAGGATACTTTCCTTGTAACCCTGCTCCTCCAGACTATATAAGGAGAGGCAGGGGTCCCCTAGCAGACAAGATACATCAAGATCCATCTAGATCGATACATGGTCATACAGATCAATACAATCCACCAAAGACACAGGACATAGGGTATTACGTCGATCAGATGGCCCGAACCTGTCTAAATCGCTGTCTCTACGCCTTGTGTCACCATCCAGTTCCTGATTACGCGCACCCCCACCGACAAATCTACCATCGCGGGATACCCTTTGGTGGACTGCTGAGCATATTCTGTCGATAGTTGGCGTGCCAGGTAGGGGTGTGCGCTTGATCCATGGCGAGCCAGATGGACCTCAATCAACAGCGCGTTCTCATCATCAATCTCGTGGAGATCCATGCCGACCCACGACGACGATTCATCACTGGCTACACCAACACATGCGATTGTAGATCCGATCTCGGAACTGCCTCTAAGGTCACCTTCATCAACAACTCGCCACCCGCTTCCTCGCTATCAGAGGAGGCAGATCAACAACGACGATCTATTTGTATCCATCGATCGGGTTGGTTTGAAGCTCGTCGATTGCCTCTCCATTGCCGAATCGGCTCTGGACACTCTGGTTCAGCGCCGACCACCCTCTGATCCAGATCTATCGGAGGCTGCTCGGGCAACTCCAGGGGTTACGGCCCTACCCTTCGGGTTCACCAACGTCACCGCCGCTTACCAAGATGCCCTAAGGGGCAAATTCGCTGACTAGGTTGGAGATGTTCACCATCAACACCGAGTAGATAATGCCATACGTCGCCGACCAGACTTTCTGTCTAAAGCTAAGTAACGCTTTAATATTTTTCTAAATATTCTCCAATCTTCGTTAATCGCCATAATGTATCTCTGAGCTATTTTCTCCATGTTTGCTCTTCAAACGATTTTCCAAACCCTCGAACAGTCATGTTGATGCTCAGACGCCTCCAGAGATGGCCCTGTCTCTGGCTCCTCCCTACACATGCACGAGTGTCTGCCCTCTGCGTTATGGGTGGTCGGCAGCGGCTAATTAGCGATGCCTGTTCCTCCTACACGTGCACGGGCTTCGCGCTCGACGTTATGGACTATGGGCTAGCTAGGGCTGGAGACTCAGCTACACACTAACTGTTTGGGCAGTTTATATTAAACATAAATATATTTTCACACCAACTGATCGCCGAACTGCATATGCTGTTTCATCACCATTGCTGATTTTTCTCCAGAGTTCATATATCTTTACATCTTGTACTACCCATTCTACATGTTTGTATTGTAGGATCATCGTCCAGGTGATCGGATCACCTGGTGCTCGGGCTTCTCCACCAATCAACTGGTTGGACCGCTCGGTTCATGGACTCCATCGCCGACCAGTTGATTGGATTATTCGTCGATCGCTTCTACTCAATGCTCACTTCGCCATCGACCAGTTGACCAAACTGTTCGCCGCTCGTGCTTCATCGCCAGCTACGCCGGTTACTCCTCAGCGCTCGGTTTCATCGTGCTCGAGGAGTAAGTGGGCACACTTCACCGCACGGACGTCGCCAGCTACGTCGGGGACTCCTCGGTGCTCGAACATCGCCAGCTACGCCGAGGACTCCTCGGTGCTCGGTCATCGCCAGCTACGCCGGGGACTCCTCGGTGCTCGGTCAACGCCAGCGACGCCGGGGACTCCTCGCTCCTCGGTGCTCGATAATCGCCAGCGACGCCAGGGACTCCTCGCTCCTCGGTGCTCGGACATCGCCAGCGATGTCGGGGACTCCTCGCTCCTCGGTGCTCGGACATCGCCAGCGACGCCGAGGACTCCTCGCTCCTCGGTGCTCGGT
The DNA here is from genome assembly GCF_019320115.1 of Miscanthus floridulus. Lineage (NCBI taxonomy): Eukaryota > Viridiplantae > Streptophyta > Magnoliopsida > Poales > Poaceae > Miscanthus > Miscanthus floridulus. The sequence continues at coordinate 123,460,282 of NC_089581.1, forward strand.
CATCGCCAGCGACGTCGGGGAATCCTCGCTCCTCAGTGCTCGGTCATCGCCAGCGACGCCGAGGACACCTCGCTCCTCGGTGCTCGATCATCGCCAGTGTCACCGGGGACTCCTCGCTCCTCGGTGCTCGGACATCGCCAGCGACGCCGGGGACACCTCGCTCCTCGGTGCTCGGTCATCGCCAGCGTCACCGGGGACTCCTCGCTCCTCGGTGCTTGGACATCGCTAGCAATGATGGGGACTCCTCGCTCCTCGGTCCTCGGTCATCGCCAGCGACGCCGGGGACTCCTCGCTCCTCGGTGCTCGGTCATTGCCGCCTACGCCGGGGACTCGTCGCTCCTTGGTGCTCGGTCATCCCCAGTGACGCAGGGGACTTCTCGCTCCTCGGTGCTCGGTCATCGCCAGCGACGTCGGGGACTCCTCGCTCCTCGGTGCTCGGACATCGCCAGCGACGCCGGGGACTCCTCGCTCCTCGGTGCTCGGTCATCGCCAACGACGCCGGGGACTCCTCGCTCCTCGGTGCTCGGTCATCGCCAGCGTCATCGGGGACTCCTCGCTCCTCGGTGTTCGGACATCACCAGCGACGCTGGGGACTCCTTGCTCCTCGGTGCTCGGTCATCGCCAGCGACGCCGGGGACTCCTCGCTCCTAGGTGCTCGGTCATCGCCAGCGACGCCGGGGACTCCTCGCTCCTCGGTGCTCGATCATCGCCAGCGACGCCGAGGACTCCTCGCTGTAATAGAACCGACCAAATTATAAGAACGTAAGTACAAAAACAATCACCGAAGTGATTAAACTCCTGTACTTAAGCTCCCATAATCCCGGTAGTCCGAAAATCACGAAGGACTTCAAACAACTCCCGACATATAAACCAAGACCATAGTGATTCAACACAACACATCATTCGTTACAACATTTTACAAGTGGCATTCGGATTACATCCATCAGAGTTCAAATAAAATATTACAAACCAAGTTCAAATTTGCGGAAGCAACATAGTTTAGTACATAACTTCATAGTTTCAAATACATTGCCAGATCTTAGTCATGTCCCACCAAAAGCATCTTTAGGTACGAGAACTAGGAGAGACCATACCCAACGGTCTAGTCTTCATCCCCAGCCGGGAGAAGGCAATACTTGCAGCAACCAAAGTAGAAATGGTCATCTGCAACAGGTGGGATATAAACCCTGAGTACGAGAAGGTACTCAGCTAGACTTACCCGTCAAAACCAGAAATAAAGGACACCAAGGGTCATGCATGGCTTATGAGGTGGGCTAGCTTGACACAGTTGCATAAAAGAGCTTATGAATATAGTGACCAATTTAAACTTAGTATCAAGTTTATCATCATTTACCTATCCGCTAGATTAGCACCTGTACTAGAGCACTCACTTTTTAGGAGCAAACAATATTAACCATAACAGGTATAATAAGGCTGTCATCATCATACCATCATTCCTGAACCATTATGTTATTTAGTGTATCTACTTTGGAGATAAGCCCGTCAAGTTCTCACTAACCGGTGAGAGACGGCGACTCGAATCGAATTACAACTCAGCTGCGGGGGTATTCCTAACTCTCACCCTGGCATACTTTGCAAGGGTAGCCGTGGGTTACCTTTGGGACAACTCAGGAACCAAATTCGCGGGTTCGATCAGCGCCAGCACTCTCAGGGATTACCCTTCTGCTAGGACGATTAGGACTTTTAAATCACCTGCCCTTGGACTCACACCTATGGCTCCCTTCCGAGGCGTACTTTATACTTATCGACTCCTGGCCTGAGGTGAGCTACTCGGCTTCATGGCCGGTCTCCAGACCCGGCCAACTAAGAGAGAGGCATGCGTTCAACATGAACAGTAAAGGCTCCAAGATTCAGTTCTTAAGTGACACAGACGGAGTCACTACAAACCGGCAAGCCTCCACCCGGTCTTCAATTCAAATTAAGACATGTTCTTTTCCACGATAGCTAATATAGCCAACCGTGCCATATGTATATCCCTATAGCTCGCAGGTGATAGAAAATCACCTGACTTCTACCGCGTTTAAGCAGAGCTAAGCACTACACGAGCCTGAGCTACATAGGATTCAGGGTATCAATATCTAGACAAGGATTGGATAACCAATGCAGCAAGTGTTTGCATCCAACACCTAACTTAATGCAACAATATATATGTAACAATAATACTTTAATTGCATTTCAGAAGTTAAGATACTTAATATGCTCCGGGGCTTGCCTTTCACAAAGTTGCACGGACGATGATCCGGGCACTCAACGGGGACCTCGTCTAGCACTTCTCCCGAGAGCTGCACCTCCTGAACCTCTGGTGTTGGCTGCTGCTGCTCCCCGCTCAGTTCCTCGAATTCCACCAGTGTCACTCCTTTTGGTACACCTATTGCATGCAGATGCACAAGATAAGTATCATGAATGCATAAGGAATGACATGATGCTCATGATGAATGGATAACAGTAAGTATTTAACGAAAACATCACTGGACACTCGTTTACCGATTAAGAATAGCTCTATTCAAATCACTTTAAAACATGTATCTAACTTAACTTGAAGAACAAGATCAACTTACCTAACTTGCATAACCTAAGATAAAGATGCTCATCTTCAGTTAAAGGCCTAACACCTAGGAACATTACCACAAGCTTAGGAATAGTAAAGGCATACTTAAATCAAACGTTAAGGTTTCATATGCAAACGAGCAGTTCCTTAATTCAATCACAACAAGAGTTCTACAAATTCAATTGACTTGCAAAAGGACATTCTGGAAAGCTTATGAAATTCTCTACCAATCATTTATAAACATCAAAGCATGATTCTTATGTTAATCAAATTGAATTCAAGTAAACATAGAATCTGTCCAGAAATGATAGGTTTACTAAATTAAATATTTAGTGATGATGCAAAAGCATAATTGGACCAAACCGAGTTTACCAACTTGTTGTGCATACCAGAGGAACATCAGAAAGTATAGTGCCAACTTCTAAATAAATTATTTAATGCCCTTTTCTAATTTATTTAGTTAATTAGGTGATTAAAGCAACATATAGTAAAACTATACAGAAAAATCTACAAAAATTACAGTAGCTACGTCATGCTTCACATAGACTACCATAAAAATTTCAAAGCAATTGGACAAGCAGAACTTGCTGTATAAAAAATAACAGATGACAGGTCTATTTCTAGCATAATTAGGAAATCCTATTGAAAAGTGTCAAGCAACATATTTCACATTTTCCAACTATCATTCTAGCATAAGAATAGCACTCACCAAATTTTACCTTTACTGTATCTATAGAAAAATTATAAAAATTCACACAAGATCCATCCATGCAAACAAGAGAATTACCTAACTCCTACATACAGTGTCCAAAGTGTATAGAAATTTAACTACAAGCTATTCATGATATGAGAAGTACACCATAAAAATTTCATGCCAATAGGAGCTACACAGAAAAAGATATAATTGCCCCTATTTCCCACATGATTAAAAGAGATAATTAGCAACTCCATTTTTCATAACAGAACATGGCATAAATTATATTTTTAATATAAACTAGACATTACCAGGAACTCAACAAAATTGGAACCACATCATTTGGATCTACCAACCAAGAGATATACATTTTTGAATCTGTACCCAAATCTGTGAAAAAGAATAAACAAAACAAAATGGAAACCCTAATCAACTACTAGGCCGGCCCGGAAAGCCATTGCGGCCCGTGACGCGCGCGCCAGCGCGGCCCAAAAACACGGCGCGACCCAAGGTCGCTCCCGCCTGCGCTCGACTGCTGACACACGGGCCCTGCTAGTCAGAGAGATAGACAGGGGAGGGGAGAAGAGCGACGGCGGTAGCTCGCCGACGGTGACTCCTCCGGCGAAACTGATGGCACCGGTGCGCTCCCCACAATGATGCGCACTCATCCATGCCCTCACTTCAACCTCTACCGAACCCTAGCAAGGACAACGGCGTGCATGGCAGACGGCACCGAGGTCTGATGGTGCTACGGCGAGGTCCGGCCCCGTAGGGCGCGGCTAAGCTCGGTACGAGCTTAAGGAGGTCACTACCATACTACCCAAGCAAAGAAAAGGGGACGGAAAAGCCTCAGTGGTAGTTGGCCGCGTGGAGCGCCAACTCCGGTGAGACCCCGTCATGGGGCGGTGGTGGAAACGGCAAATGCGCCCTTACCAAGACCCAATCGGCACGGCTGAGAGGTGGAGGAGGTAGAGGAGAACACGGCGGAGCTGTGGTGAAGACGTAGTTCACGTTTTTGCGGCGGCGAGCAAGCACGAGCTCATCGGAGTTGCTGCGGCTGTTGCTGCGGAGCTACGGGCGAGCGGAGGAAGCCAAGGAAATGGAAATTGGACTGGCGAGCTGGTTGACAGGCGCGTGGGGGGGTCACGTCGTGGCCGGCCGTGCCAGGACGCCCGCGGCGCGTGGCTGCGCATTCAGGCGATCGGCGATGGGTGGCGCCACGCGGCGGGGATCTTCTGAACGGTCGAGTCACTGTAGCGATCTGAAATTTCGATTCAGTACTCGATGGTGACGACTGACAGTGCTGATTCATCGTCTCATAGCTCATAATCTAGCCCGAGTTAACAGTAGGTAGTAACAACAAACTTGTAGAGCTACAGGAGTACTACAACATTGTCAATTGGGGCTTGGACTAATTCGGTCTAGATTGGGAGATACAAGGTCGCAAAGAGGGACTCATGAAACTGTAAGTCAGGACTTTGACTGAAAAAATTTTCTAAGTCTGAAATCAGCAGGGAAACTTGACTTGTGGGCCTTGTTTGAGCATGTTCTAGCCATTTTCATGAGATGGTCATATTGAGACTTTTGTTCCTTGATAAATTGGCTACAACTTTGGTAAAGGATGAACATCCATGCAAGGTCTCTAGGTTGGACTTTTTAATCAGTCAAATAGAGTCACTCTAGAGGTCATCCTAAAGTCAAACCTCCACCTAGAGGGCAATTTAGTCATTTTGATCCACATGAACAATGTCCCATCAATTACCCTAAGTGTAGTTAAGGTGTATTAGACCATAATTAACCACTCTACATAAGTGGTACACCAACTTCTAAGTATCACATGTGATGAAACAACAAAACACTCAATTTACCCTAATGTTGCAATTCCATGTTTCACATGTTTCATGACTTTGTTGTAATTTTAAACTTGTCATATTACTACCATGTTGCCATGTTTCAAGGTATGAGAAACTCATGTTGCATTCACATGTTGCACTAACTACCATTCCCAATCAATCAAGTATGAAACAAACATAATTGAGAATGTTGCATATACATGTTTCAGTAATAATGACATAATGAGGTAGATGATGCACATGTTTATGAAATGAAATGCAATTTTGTGGGAGCCAAACACCTAGGGTGTTACACTCGCTCCTCGATGCTCGATCATCGCTAGCGACGCGGGGACTCCTCGCTCCTCGGTGCTCGGTCATCGCCGCCTACGCTGGGGACTCCTCGCTGCTCAGTGCTCGGTCATCGCCAGCGACACCGGGGACTTCTCGCTCCTCAGTGCTCGGTCATCGCCAGTGACGCAGGGGACTCCCGCTCCTTGGTGCTCGAACATCGCCAGCGACGCCGGGGACTCCTCGGTGCTCGGTCATCGCTAGCGACGCCGGGGACTCCTCGCTCCTCGGTGCTCGGTCATCGTCACCTACGCCAGGGACTCCTCGCTCCTCGGTGCTCGGACATCGCCCGTGACGCCGGGGACTCCTCGGTGCTTGGTCATCGCCAGCGACGCCGAGGACTCCTCGCTCCTTGGTGCTTGATCATCGCCAGCGACGCTGGGGACTCCTCGCTCCTCGGTGCTCGGTCATCGCTAGCGACGCCGGGGACTCCTTGCTCCTTGGTGCTCGGTCATCGCCAGCGACGCCGGGGACTCCTCGCTCCTCGGTGCTCGGTCATCGCACATGACGCCTAGGACTCCTCGCTCCTCGGTGCTCGGTCATCGCCAGCGATGTCGGGGACTCCTCGCTCCTCGATGCTCGAACATCGCCAGCGACGCCAGGGACTCCTTGCTCCTCGGTGCTCGGTCATCGCCACCTACGCCGGGACTTCTCGCTCCTCGGTGCTCGGTCATCGCCGGCGACGCCGTGGACTCCTCGCTCCTCGGTGCTCGGACATCGCCAGCTACGCCAGGGACTCCTCGATGCTCGGTCATCGCCAGCGACGCCGGGGACTCCTCGCTCCTCGGTGCTCGGTCATCGCCAGCGATGCCGGGGACTCCTCGCTTCTCGGTACTCGGTCATCGCCAGCGACGCCGGGGACTCCTCGCTCCTCGGTGCTCGGTCATCGCCAGCGACGCCGAGGACACCGGGAACTCCTTGGTGCTCCCTTGGTGGTCGGATCTTGCTACGTCTTGTCGGTGTGCTATCAAGCTGCTCCATGCTATTCGAATAAGGGTGCTGATCTTGGGCAGCACGTCTGGGGTCTTGAAACGCACATGTCAGACAACGTCAGCAAGCTTTTAGATTTCTTTTTCTTTGACCCTGCTACAAGATTCATTCTTCATCTTCCAGTAGGCTCGAGGACTAAGTGGGCACACTTCACCTTGCGGTGAATGTGCTTGTTCTCATCTTGAGGCTACGCCCGGGGACTGGCTGCCTGCTCGGCAGGTTTTCTACTTTCTGACCCTGGCACCACATGACTACGTCACCTATTGTCAGGCTTGGGGACTAGCTATGGGGGTATGCCCCCGGTATCCTCAAGACAAGACATGGGCCACACCATCGGAGGTGGCCCGGCCCACAAGATCAAGGTGTGCACGACGTTGCTCGGCGTGCACCGCAAGACATTGTATAGTATCAAATAGGATACTTTCCTTATAACCCTGCTCCTCCAGACTATATAAGGAGAGGCAGGGGTCCCCTAGCAGACAAGATACATCAATATCCATCTAGATTGATACATGGTCATACAGATCAATACAATCCACCAAAGACATAGGACGTAGGGTATTACGTCGATCAGACGGCCCGAACCTGTCTAAATCACTATCTCTGCACCTTGTGTCACCATCCAGTTCCTGATTACGCACACCCCCACCGACAAATCTACCATCGCGGGATACCCCTCAGTGGATTGCTGAGCATATTATGTCGACAGAAGCCTATGAGCTAGATGAGATAGAGATGGCGGTGGCTCCCCTTTCACTGGATCTGGCAGACAAAATAGAAGACATAGTTCTCCCCCAGAGGGGTTAGTTAGTCAGATAGGTCGAGTAATTGTTCATGTAGAAAGCAGACAAACTCCGACCCTTCTGTAGTATCGCACAAACTTATCATTTTGACCCTTCCATTTGTTAAGACCGTAGGGCCCAAGGTGTAAGAGGGAAACTCTGATCACGCTGGTGAGCAAGAGTGTTGTAGCCATAGGGGCGTAGGTTTCTCGTAGTTCAACTAGCCATGCTCAATCGTTTGTTTCCATAGACCTTGCCACTTAGGTTTTAACATGAGGAAGAGGTTGGGCACGGCGACTCTTTTAGAAAGGGTGTATTTATACCCTAATCAGCCCCCGAGTGAGATCCGACCCCTTGTCGTTGCTAGGGTCAGGTGTCACTAAAGATCAAGGAGAGGATAGCGAATTTTAGTTGGAGAAATCGTCTCTTGTTTTCGTACATACCCCCACCCCAGGATCTGAGCTATCGTTCGATGACTGCGCATTTGGTCTCCTTGAGAGACCAACTTTCCTCGAGCCCACGCTCGTAGCGGGGATTCGATCAAGGGTCGGCTTGACTTTGTGATTGTCACCCCATCCACGGTTTTTACAACCGGAGGGGTTGAGCTAACGTCACTTGCCTCGATGGCCCGAGTGACTCACTCGGTGAGCTCGCTAACGGGCATGCTCGAGTGGAATCCGGGTCCGTCAGTCGCGACAGGCCCGGCAAACCCCTCATGTGGCATTCCACTGCTCCTTAACCCGCCTTCTAACATATGCCCCCTCAATAGGGATTCTATGGGCTCGGTTGGGAGTTAGGATTGAACGAGGAGGTAGAGATGACCCCATCCGCTTCTAGGCAGGTCGGGTGAAGGCCGCTAGGGCTCATCTGCATTTTCTCCCATGGCTCTTGTTCGACATGAGGCAGCCTCGGGCCCTCCGTGGGCCGGCCTTCGAACCCTGGTCTCTCGATTTAGGGTCAAGTGGCTCGAGCCCCCGAGCCCCATGGGGCTTCGATAGGGGTCGGGCGTGTTTCATGCGTCACCCCACCCTCGGTTTTCGCAATCGGAGGTGACTCGTCGTTTGTCTGTGACCGCGTGTTTGGTCTCTTTGTTATGCCGAGCTCCTGAGCCCCCGCACGTAACAAGGGTCCAGTCGGGGGGTCGGTTCGTCTTGTGATCGTCGTCCCTCATGCGTCCATTCGCTAGAACGGAGGGGTTGAGCCGTGTCGTGCTTTCCTCGCTGGACGGAGCATGGTGCTCGGTGAGTTGTTAACATGCTTGTTCGAGTGGAGCCCTGGCATCCCCTTCGTGGGGGCCCGGTTCGAGGTCAGCTGGTGACTGACTCCAGATTTTTGGTGGCTGGTCCATATAGTTCTCGGATCCGTTCGACCGGTCCGAGGGCTCGATGCATTTCTTCGGGGAAAAACCATGGACCTTGCATCATCCAAGACTCAAAATGAGGGTCGAGACGCTCGGGGCGCTTTGCGTGCCTTGGGTATTGGCCACTGGCGGGCTCGTCCTTTACCTCCCCTCACTCTAGGGTGCCCTAGAGTGGCCATGAACCCACTGGTGGGCCAGCCTTTGAACTCCTAGGCGTTAATGGGTCGTGGGAGCATTTTTAGCTCCGTATCCCACTTACCTACGGTGGCCTATAGCCTTTGAAGGTGAACCATCGCTTGGCTGATCCTTTGTAGGGAAGATTTGGGTAGGCATGCACTCGTCTCTCGGTTGCTTCCTGGAGCCGTTTGGTCGACCTGGGCATAGGATTTATTTCGATGGTAAGAGTGATGGGTTCGGAGAGCTCTTACCAGACATGATCGAGCGGGATCCGGGTCCATTGTTCGCGACGGGGTCGGCATAACCCGCGCGGGGCGTCCTGCTGCTCCCTATCCATTTCCCTACAGTGGCCAAGCCGTCCAGTCGACTTGTGTTACCTGCTGAGACAAGACTTTCTAGACATGATCGAGCGGGATCCGGGTCTGTCGTTCACAACGGGGACGACATAACCCGCGTGGGGCATCCTACTGCTCCCTATCCGTTTTCCTACAGTGGCCAAGCCATCCGATCGACTTGTGTTACCTACTGAGACAAGACTTTCCTGCGGAGATAGAGGATGGGGATATCTCGCGCAAGAATTTAGTTAGACAGATAAGCCAGGCGAAGAACATGTAATAAATGGACAAGCTCTTAAACTTCGTCATAGCAAACAACTTTTTAGCTCCTCTCCCCTTTTTGTATAAAAAGATTAGTGCATTCCGACCCTTTTTGCCGTTAATGCCATAAAAGCTCAGGATATGGGTGAGCCAATTCTGATCACGCTGGTACAAAGTTGTAGATCGCATCAAGGCTATAACTTTCATATAGAAAGTATCTCCATTTGACATTATATAAGAAAGATACATATTTTCTAAGGCGACAAGCACTTGTACACAATTAATATACTGTTGAAACTTTATTTAATTTTTTTTACATCATCATGACCTCAAATTAAAAAAAAACTTAAAACTAAAAAGTTGTAGATCTCGTTGAGAGCTACAATTTTCATATAGAAAGTATCTTTATTTGACACCATATATGAGAGATACGATTTTTCCAAGATGATAAGCACTTGTATGTGATTAATATACTGCTGAAACTTTGTTTGACTTTTTTGAGCGTCTTAATGACCTTAAATTAAAAAAAACTCAAAACTAAAAAGATGTAGATCTCGTCGAGAGCTACAATTTTCATATAAAAATCATCTTATCCAAGATAGTATGAAAAAATATAATTTTTCTAAAGCTGCACCTTGTCGCGCCAGTCTGGTTAGCGCGGCGCTACAGCGCTACCGTGCCAACGGGAGTGGCGCGGCAAGGATTTCCACATGGAAATCGTTGTCCGATGTGGCCGATCGTGCCGCGCCGAGACATGTGGCGCGGCAGCGTGTTTTGACCATGCCACGGATCTAGGCACGGCCAAACATGTTAGATTTGAAAATAAAAAAGGTTAGATTTGGAATTTATTTTTAAAAAAGGTTAAAAATAAAAAAAATACTAGAAATGTGATATAGACTACAACCAACGCTTGACAAGTGAATCCATGTTCAGAGTGTAAAACTGTAAATCCTTAGTCCTCGTTCATCTCAGGACTAAGGATGTCAACGGGGATGTACCCGTCGGGTATCGCCGGAACGTTCTCTTCCCCGCTACGGAGAATTCATCCCGTCCACATCCCCGTTAACTGTCTCAGGTATAGATTCTTGCCCATCCCCATACCCGTCGGGTATCGGTCGGGTAACAGATACCCGACGGGTACTGCATACCCGATAAATAAGGACACTTGGGGTCGCAGCTTTGCAATCGAAGACATTTCTTCTTCACCCAGGTATAAGTGTCGGAGTCTCGGAGATGCCGAGGAGAAGGAGCGAGGAGGACGAGCAAAGGTGACAGAGAGACTGAACTGAGGAAGCGAGGGGCACGAGCGCTCGTGAGGCAGGCGTGCTTGTGCTGCTGGCGGAGATGGTGAGGAAAAATTGAACTAGGGTTCCTAGAACACGCAAACTATATATATGATTGTTCAGATTTGGACCAAAATACCTACGTTGAGCTTATTTGGGCCTAATACTCGCATGGCAGCTCAAATAGTCGGGTTCCCCAACGGGTAACAGGGACGGGTAAACAGGAAACGTTCCCGTACCCGCTATACCCGTCAGGGATGGATTCTTGCCCATTTAGATGCCCGCGGGTAAAGATATGATCCAATCCCCGTCCCCTAATGGATCAAATACCCGTCGGGTATCGGGTATCGGGTCCGTTGCCATCTTTACTCAGGACCAGAATCAACTGCAGTTAGCTTTTCTATTATTTGTCCTTGCAGATTTCCAGGACAAAATGCAAAAGAATTCTTTAGAAGTATGCCAGTACCCACCAGCAATAATTGGTACCCAACCAAGCAGTGCAAGGAGACACGCACCAACTACATACATGCTTTACATATACTGCAACATGTCATCAAAAGGTGGCATCAAGAATTCAAAGATTTGGTCAGGTATTTAAAAGCAAGATATGGGACCAAGTAATGGAGTAAAAAAGTTATATTTTTGGGTTCTATCTTAATACTACAACCTCATGCCCTCACTTATTAATCTCCTACTGATTTTTACGAGAATATATTTGAGTGACAATTTTTCTGTGACATGATATAATATCAGGTGACCGTAAATTTGTTATTCCAATGTTCTTCGCTTCAACTAGAAACGAATTTTGCATTAATATTACCCATGAAGCATTATAATTTGCATTCTATGTTTCTATCTAATCAAGAGGGCTGATTTAGCGCCGTAGGAGAAGTTTCTCCAATATATGTCAAAATTGTAGCGATAGAAAGTTGCAAACTAACTTATTCGCTTGAAGATCTTATACTAAAATAGCAGAAAATGCAAAAGATAGGATAGCAGCCTCAGCAATCTTGGCATAATAACGAGACGAGACCACAGTTCTAAAACACAAATCTGACAAACAATAACTCATGGTAAAGACTTGGAAACAACTAGTACATAAATATATTTCCAAAATGCTGAAAGGTTGGGTCCACATCTTCACCTTAATACATGATGCAGCGAAATCTGAAGATACAAATTACCTAACAGCGTGAAGAAATGATTTCCAACAGTGGCTCAACAGAATTAACATGCATTCCCATCTTCTGTTAAGTTTGTGTATATTAGCAACTGAGCACTAATTCCGACGAGCAAATTCAGTACTGAAAAGGTCCCTATCTGCACTCAAAACTCTAGGTACATAGTATATGAACGATTGTAGTTGATCTGCAGTGTTTGAAACCCTGATCTGTGAGACTGTGACAACACTTTGGACTCGAAAAGCTTTAACTGCTAATATCAATGCAGCCAGGTGGGCAGCTACCTTATTGGAGTGTGTGTAAACTATGATAGCATTGCTACCTTGCACAAGTCAATAAATCCCTGGAGCAGCCTTTCTGCTTCAATGGCGAATCCAATAAGATATACCAAAGCATAAGGCTATGAGACAAACCAAACACATCAGCACTTAGTCTCTTGTCCACTGAACAAAATATTGCTGGACTATTTTGCTTCAACTAGTACCAAACCCAATGAAACAATAGCTTAGTACCGATCTCCCTCCAACTGCGAAATTCTCTTAGATCACATCTGCTTAGTCCATGTTACCAAGACTCCAAATCCTGCTTGGACCAGTCAGTCTACTTTACACTCTCCAATCTTTCCCAATCCATTTTCCACTACTGCATGACTGTCAGCATTTCTGTCAAAAAAATAGAAGTGGTTTAACAGTATCCTATGAACCTAATATAAAATTGAAAGTAAACACAACAACATTTGTGTCAGCAATTCGTCTGTACTTTTGTCTAGAACTGGAATGATGGTTAAATTGGTTTGTCATGAAAAATAATAATATCTTCTTATGTGAAATGGAAAGTTTAGATTGATGAAAACAAGAGATCTCATTTAAAGATGTAGGGATACCTTTGGTACCTCTGAATTAAGCACGTTGAAATTTGTTTGCAACTGTTCTTATCCCGGCCCTATCTTTCTTGCTATATGCATAATTTGCATTGGAGGCCAACAGGATGACACCTTCAGTTTTTGTTTCATTATTAGCTGGATCAGGACTCAGAATTGGTTGAGCTAACACAGAAAGAATCCCATCTGGCAGAATCTTCACAAGCTGAGAATCTGGTCAGAGCAGCATGGTTGACAGCATAAGAGAATATTTTCTAGAGTCGTCAAACAAGGGAAACGAAATGTTCTGAAACTTCAATAACCATCCAACTGTACATTAGTAATGCAACTGTTAGTCCTAATATGCATCTTGAATTTTGTAGTTTTAATCTATATGATATGGATATGCCTCCACGTACGAGACAAGAAAGCAGTAGTCACAAATGAGGTACAATTTACAAATCTTATTTGTTAGCAGATGGAGTGCAAACTTCATATGACTGGTAACTAAGTACTAATAATCTGTACTGAATTCGGTCAGATATAAATGGTTATGGTTGCAGAGCTCCATTCTGCAATCAAACGAAGGAGCAAAACTAACGATCAGTATGTGGACCAGTAAATCAACACTTTGTGTCAGCAAAAATCGAAAGATTCTGCTAGGCGAGAGCAGTACACTTACCTGAGGAATTAGGGAAGTACAAAGCATCCTTCAAATCAACAAGTCCTACTTGTTGCATCTGACTTTTGAACCACTCAATCATGGCATATTTTGAAGTATTTGCAGGTGGATTCCAGTACCCTCGTACGCAGAAGAGATCCCCAATTGCTATGACCTAGGGGGAAAATAAAGACACAATGAGGCATCTGATTATCTGACTAGTTCAAAAATTGCAATCGTTTCTAACAATATCCACACAAGAAATGGAAAATGTACTATACCAATTGACATTATCAAACCGTCCACAATTGTAAACCTGAGAAGATTTTGTTATTGCTGCAACTACTACTTAACTTTAACATCTGATGCTACTATATATCCAAAAGAAAAACTGGAAGTGCCTGGCATATTTGAGCTGAATTCCATCAAGTTCGATTTCAAATCATATGGCTGATAAGAATCCGAATTCATACCACAGACGTGGTGTTTGTGTTCCGCAGCAGGACGTAGGACGCCCACGCCATGTCCTCCTTCTGCACCGCTGACAGGTTCTCGGACATGACGAACACCTGGCTGCTCCCCTCGGGCAACGGCACTCGGCTGGCAGCATCAGCGCCCTGCAGCAACCACCAAAAACCCCCAATCGCAGAACTCTCAGTCCCCACCATCCCAGCGCAACGCAACGCACCATTCCATCAAGACTAAGAGAAAAGTCCCCTTCGCACCTCTAGGAACCTCCCGAGGAACGGCAGCGTCGCCGAGAACGCGGCCAGGCACAGCCCCAGAGCCTCGGACCTCTGCGAGTTCGCAGGCACGCACAACCAGTTAGGCGGGGACGGTTACGGTTGAAGGAAGGGGGACGGCGGGAGGTGAGGGGTGGTTGCCGAGGACCGACGAGCTGCGCGGGCGTGAGGGACGGGGAGAGGAGGTGGTTGAGGACCACGAGCGCGCCGAAACCGAGGCCTATGCACCGCGGGAGGTACGACTCGTCCAGCCCCGGGATCCCTGCGCCATAAGGATAAGGAAGCGTGGTTACCGGGACCAGCTAGACGCCGGCGGCGTACGTACGAGGAGGAGGAGGGAGAAGTGGGCTGGTACCGAGGGTGAAGCGTAGGACGGAGAGGTTGACCTGCTGCTGCTGCGGAGGGTCGGCGTTGGAGGCACGGACGAGGGAGGAGAGGGTGCGGCGGCGGGGTTTGGCCGCTGGCGCTGCGCACGGGCGGAGCCGAGCGGTGGCGGTGGGGAGAAGGTGGGAGGAGCGGTGGAGCGCCGGTGCGCGGGCGTGGAGAGGCATGGCGTGGCCGGCGGTGGCCGCGGCGAACTGGATTGGTGGTCGCGGCCAGTGGCCCTCGCGCGACTCGACTTTGACAATTGGACTGCCAAACAAAAAGCTGTGCAGATGTTTTCTTTACCTTGGGCTTTTGAGGTCCAGTAAGTCTCTATGGGCTAGAGTTGGTTCAGTGTACAACGTGGGCTTCTCCGCTTCGGCTTCTTCATCGCAGGCTCCGCCCCTCCCGTTTTTGTTTCCTGCCGCCGTGACGCCAACGGCCCACGCTCCGTGGGCTCTCAGTCAGTTTTGCTGAATGTTGAGTCGCGGCCCGGGAACGGCATCCGGCAAGCCAGCAGTCAAAAGGCCACACGATCACGACACTCCGGCTTTGGCGGCATGGGTGTGGGATGAAGGCATGAAGCGCTCGGAAACACCAGTACACCACTGGTCAAAAGTTTCGTCCTCTTTAGCCAGCAAAAGGGAAGCAGGCCAGAAGTTTCTCGGAACCTCAAGCGCTGGTCTAGTGGTCTGGCGTCTCGAGTCAATAGTGCCGTCGCGTCTGTGAAGATGATCTTGTACTAGTACCTAGACAAAGACCACACATCCTCCCCACCAGGCCACCACTGCACCACGTTAACGCTGTTCATCGAGTCAGCGGCAGACAGCGCAAAAGCGCATGGGCGACTGCAAATAACCGCGAGGCGAGCAGAGGCGACCACGGTTTTCCTTCGCTGGTGATCGGTGACGGCACACCACTGACTGAGAACAAAGAGACCCATCCTTTAGGTAGTGTTTGGTTGGTGGCATGGGGTGGGATGAGAGTGGGATGATCATACTTTGGAGCTGTTTGGTTGAGGGATGAGGCCGTCCTACCTTCGTCCTACCTAAGAATATTCTCAGTTGATGCCGTGACTCCCGTCCCTGTTTTTTTGGACGGACAGAGTCGTCCTCCCTGGGATGAGCGGAAGACGAGCGCGGGCAGCGAGAGGTGGCGCATGTGGGTGAGCTCCAGCGGCAGCCATGCCGCGCGGTTCATCTCTGCCGCCAGCCATGCCGCGCGGGCGAGGAAGAGGCGGCGGTGCGCGTAGGCCCGGCGGAGCATGGGGAGGAAGAGAAAGAGTGAGCGAAGTTCGGCACCACCGCGTGGGCCAACCCTGCGAGCGCGCGGGCGGGATCCGGCCTTGTGCCGCGTGGCTGAGCTCGCCGGCGAAGGAAGCGCTCAGTGACGCGTTGCCGAGCTCGGGGCAGAGGAGGCCCATGGCGGTGGGCGGCCGAGCTCGGGGCGGAGGACGGAAGAGGCATGGGGCGGGCGGCCAGCTGGCCTCGCCGGCGGAGGAGTCCCCAGGCGGGCCGCGGCCGTGCTTGTCGGGGAAGAAACGAGGGGCGACGCGCGACCAAGGTATGGAGCAGGCGTCGGGAGGAAGAGATAAGGAGAAGAGAAGGAAAATAAAAGAAAAAAAACTTACAAATAGGTCCTACTCATCGGTAGCTCATCCCAACTTTTATGTCTCTTAACCAAACACAAAATCGGTCGATCCCGTCCCTCGTCAACCAAACAGAAAATGAAGTCATCTCGTCCCCGTCCCGTCCCATGAATCAGAGATAGGACCATCTCACTTCACCTTAACTCTCAACCAAACGCTACCTTACGTCTTCATACAAACCACCACACGCCGCCATGGTCGATCCACCGAAAACCTTGCCGCGCCATTGGCGTGGCCATGAGTCTCATCACGCAGAAAACAATTTTGTCGCGTGATGAGACTCAAATTTCAAAAAATAGAAAACCCTTCAATACGATATCGGATAAAGATAATTTTTATATGTAAATTGTAGACCTCGATGAGATCTACAACTTTGTAGTTTTGAGTTTTTTCATTTGAGGACAGTAAGATGCTCGAAAAAATAATAAAAAATTTCAGCACCATATTTTATCGCATGATGAGACTCAAATTTCAAAAAATAGAAAACCCTTCAATACGATGTCGGATGAAGATAATTTTTATATATAAATTGTAGACCTCGATGAGATCTACAACTTTGTAGTTTTGAGTTTTTAGATGCTCGAAAAAATAATATAAAATTTCGGCACCCCCGAAAATATCAAAAGTTACTGTTTACCCGCAAAACCGCCCAGAAGGTTGAAAATTGAACTTTTTCAAGAGTTGGAGGGCCAAAGTTGTCCGATTTTGAAGTTCGAGGTTGAAATCCGAACTTTACTGCAAGTTGGAGGGTGTAAATTGGACTTAACCCCTAAAAATACTGTTGGCTAATTTATCGTGAGAGAAAAATATTATTCGCTAGCTGAAAAAATACGGCTTACCAGCCAAACAAATAGGTGTCGGTCCATCGGTGTGCAACGTAGTTGGTGCGAGTCCATCGGTGTGCAACGTAGTTGGTGCGCGTTGATTCTGTGATTCATCGGTCATATGTTATCTTGATCGTGTTGCCACTTAAAAATCCTGTCTGCCCTGCTGCCCTCGAGCTCGACATGCATGACCGACAAAACGAACGAAACCGAACCTGTCAATCCCACAAGCCAGTTTTCTCCGAGCCTGCCAGGACTGACTGGAGCAAGAAAGACGAAACAGTCAGGTTAAACTTCGCTTTCTGTAATTGTGGAACTGCCTAAGAATTTCCGGCAACGGGTGAGCTTTCGTCAGTCAAGTTAAACTCCGCTTTCTGTACTTTTGGACCTACCTAGGACTTTCTGGCAACGGATGGGCAAAGCTCATCCCATTAGAATTTATCATTAATGAAGGAGTGCTATCATAAGAATACATCACATTAAAGAATGAATTGATAGCACATATCAGAAACTGGGAACGACATCTCTTCTAACTCATTTCAGTCTCAATTCAGTATATGAGTGGAAAAACAATCACAATAATTAAAAGAATAGGAAAAAAAAATACCACACTCTCTGTCTCAATTCAGTTCAAGAGTGGAAACGCACATCACAAAAACTAGAAGAATAGGAAAAAGAAAGCATCAGAAACTGAGCAGTAGATAGCAAATTAGAAACTGGGAACGACATCTTCAAACTCATTTCAGTACAGTTTCATGGCTACCTCCAAGTCCCAATTCAGCTCAAGGGGGGGCGAAAATGACCTTGGGAAAGGACTGACAGAGCACTCTAGTGGTCACCTGACCATACAAAAACTTGAGTTCTACAACCATATACACTTCATCTCTGTTGCGAACTAGAGCCCAAAGCAAAAATAAGATCAGGCTGCAAGCTGCAAGCTGGATTTGGTCTGTCCTAATGTGAGTACCTCCACAACATCTACAGTCTCACTTCTGAGACCTGACCACTCTCTCCTGCTGAAACCCCTTCCCTTTCGGATAGAAGAGCACTGAGTCGATGCACAGCCCGCCTTTTCTGTGCGTGCAGTCCATCTGCGCCATGGAGAACTTCAGCTTCATCGGCTGGTCAGGCTTTGAGGCCACAAAATCGCCAGCATGGTACAGGACCCAGCTCCCGGGCTCCTCCAGGTAGCACTGAGACAATGCCTGCTGCCCGTCGGAGGTCGATAGCTGGAAGCGCACAGGCTTCTTGTCCCAACCATGCACATGCTCTGAGGAGAAATGGCGGCGGCCAAATCGTTTGTAGAACTTCCCAAGATGGACCCTAAAGTACAAGCTATATGTTCCAACAGGGAAGCAGAAATCGACTTCACCAACCACCTCAAACCACCAGATTTGCTGAAGGTAAGCTACAGACTGGAAACTGCATGATAAATCAATAACTATTGGTCAGATATTTGACTTTCATTTCAACAATATGATATCACCTATACTTATGATGAACTAGAAATTTGAATTCAACTACTTTGAACATTCTGAAGGGCGGGCCTGGTGCAAGCGGTAGAGTCTTACCGCCTGTGACCGGAAGGTCCCGGGTTCGAGTCGCGGTCTCCTCGCATTGCACAGGCGAAGGTAAGGCTTGCCACTAACACCCTTCTCCAGACCCCGCACAGAGCGGGAGCTCTCTGCACTGGGTACGCCCTTTTTTTTACTTTGAACATTCTAGATGAATATTGCAAAACAGATGCAGGCCTCTTGAGAAGGGCGAAAATATTCGGAGATGGCAAATATTCGGAGATGACTATGAAAAAACCTCTCCGGATCCTCGAATTGAAAGAGAGATTGAGAGGGATCAAGAATCCTAATTCTCGCTATTTGGAATGGATCCAATTCTATTGAGTCTGACCCATAGTGATCATTTCTCGGGCGTGGTGCAAGCGGTAGAGTCTTACCGCCTGTGACCGGAAGGTCCTGGGTTCGAGTCGCAGTCTCCTTGCATTGCATAGGTGAGGGTAAGGCTTGCCACTGACACCCTTCCCCAGACCCCGCACAGAGCGGGAGCTCTCTGCACTGGGTACGCCCTTTTTTTTAGATGCAGGCCTCTTGACTCTTGTGCAACAAGGCAGAAAGCTACATCTCTTGTTCTAAAGAGATAATCAGCTCATGTACATTTGACAACATGTATGCATCCACCACATCTATTACGTTTCAGAGTAAATAAGTTATGCAGATCTTAAAATAAATACTCCTTTGAAAGTACCTACAATTATATGAGACCATGTATGCATCAATATCAATCATTAACAGGAGAAAGTAACACTACTTCGAAAGCTGAATATAAATGAATGACATGCTTAGCAAAGAAAAAAAGGAAAAGGTCAATCACACCATGAGTAAATATCTTCAGCACATTCCATCGCAATTAATGCCACCAAATCATCTTTGTTTTCAGAAAACTATCATAAACTGAACAAACAAATATTAGTAAATGTGATATCAAAGCCATATTCACCTTGATTCCGAAGTTGGCATGTGTTGCCAGTATCTTCTATCATCAATCCTAGTTATCACCAGTGCTTTGGACGATAGTGCCATACAGATCATGCCTTTGCTCTTGTCCAACCAGAATTCCTACAATTTACGAAGACACACTTTTAACTATATTGTTCTTGTTCTACAGCAAAAAATATATTATCGGGGACCAATACTAGAGTACCCGAAGAGGAGGAGCTAATGGTCAACAACATTGATTCAACCGAGCAATCAAGAACGCGCCTACAGCTCCAACCGACCCCCAGGTGCGCGTGCTCCGCCTCGACCGACCTCCGGGGGAAGGCTCCGCCTAGCCCGACCCCGAGGCCGCGATCTCCGCCTCGCCCGACCTCCTGGGGCGGGCTCCGCCTCACCCGACCCCGAGGCCGTGATCTCCGCCTAGCCCGACCCTTGGGTTTGTGCTCCACCTCGCCTGACCCCCAAGACCGCGGGCTCCGCCTCGCCAGACCCCTTGGGTGCGGGCTCCGTCTCGCTCGACGGGGACCCATACCACCGCCAACAACTACAGGTCCAAGCGTATGGGCCTAGGTCAAAACTCTGACACCGAGGAAGAGACCGGCACGCCCCGATGTAACCCACGGCCACGACGAGCCATATCTGAGGATTCACATCAAGAACAGCGTCGGGCGTACCGGTGCTGTTCTACCTAACCCTCATACGAACACCGACAGGCGCGTCAGTTCACCACGACGTCCGCCAGGACGGAGTGGGGCGCCATGACCGGCGGATGACGCCTGCGCATGGCGCCAGTGACGGACAGGACCGCGATGTGGAGCCATCCATGTTGACATCTACAGGGTCGACGAGACCCGCATGACGGAGAAGAAGGACCCGGCGATCCTAGAGGCCTTCCTCTCTCTCGTTCTTCTCCTTTTCCTCCGCTATAACCCGCGCTTTCTCTTGGCCTATAAAAGAAAAAGCAGACTGATCGACCCATCAAGATCCGATACAGATCCACACAAGACCACAACACGAACATACAGCTGAGCAGCGATCGAGCTCTCAGCGCCCACTCATTCCTTTCACCAGAGACTTGGGATCCTTTCCCTCTCTCGTCCGTTTGGAACCCTACTACAAATTTTCGGTGCTAGTAACCCGACCAGCAACGACGAACTGGACATAGAAAGTTTCTGCCCGAACTAGTATAAACCTCATGTCTTCTAAGCACACCATCCGAGTCAAACGCGCAAAAATACAAATTTACTAGTTGGAAAAGAAGTGACTTATTTCAATTGAAAGATACTACTTTGAGCCTGTTCTTCCCTAATCTCCAGTTGAGCTCAGATAAATGATCCCGGGTTCACAACTAGGAAGGACTCGGTCATGGGCACAGAAAAGATGACCAATTCAAGGAAAGACGGCTTCGAATCCTCCAATAAACTACAGAACCGCCGCTCATATAATTTTCAAGTCCCTCCCGTAACAAAAATCACAGAAAGCCACGCAAAAAGGGGAAGCAAAATATCTTACCTTCTGGCCGTCGCCGAAAGGCACAGGCCTGGCGAGCCTGGCATAGATCTCTTTCTTGCCGGCCCGCCGCCGCCTCCGCCTGCCCTCGTCGCCGCTCCCGACGAACTCCATCAGGTAGCTGTAGTTCTCCGGCAGCTTGGCCTCCCAGACGAAGTCCGCCCCCGCCGCGCCGCGGAACGCGTGGTTGAGCCGCGCGAGCCTGCAGATCTCCGGCGGGTCGAGCCGGAGCAGCACCTGCGCGGCGCAGAGCTCCGGCAGGTCGCCCAGGCCCACAGCAGCAGGCCCGGCACCGGCAGCCGCCGCCGCCGCCTCGGCTCCGTCCATCCCGAGCAGTACCGACACCCACGCCCCCATGCCCCCGCGCCGCCTCCAGTCGCAACGATTTGTTCTGACCCGGCTTCCGCAGATGAAACCCGATCGACGGATGCCCGGATCAAAGCTTCTCCGCTACCTTCTTGCCTCCACGGCCCGCAAGCCTCGATCCCCAATCGCGGCTACCGCGGACGGATGAAACTCCACGGCATGAATGCAAATCACCCCGCGAAATCGCTGAACGTGCGTGTGCGGTGGTCGGCCGTCGGCGAGAGAAAACCGCTAGCTTTGGGACCGGGGGAAGAGGGGGGCAATTTAAAGAGGATGGTGGGACGCCAAGATAGACAGAGGAGGGGGTCGTTGATTGCAATGGATATATTGCGTTATCTTAGCCAAACGCTATTAGTACCCCTAATAATCATAGGTAATCCCTTTCTCAGGGACCTTTCTGTAACTATGTGTACTAACACGGACCAGTGCGGAGGGTTTATTTTGCAAAAAGTTAGGATTATTATAGTACTAATCTGGGATTTTGTCATTAATGTTAACAGATTGGGTTAACCATTCGTGGGCCGCGGGCGTCGGGAACAGCCATATCCGTGAACGCGGTCCATACACCGGGCGGCTGTCTGGCGCCTACGTGGCCACGCGTCAGCGATCGGGTCCATGCGCCGCGACAAGTAGGGTAGGCGCAGCTGGTAGGACGCGGGAGTCGTATGGACTGGACACTTCCACAGATGCCCCCCACCCCCCGCTGGGCGGCTCATGACACAGGCTGGAAAGTCAGCCGCTGAGCCGCGTATCTACATCTACACTCTTATCTACCGTACGTATATACGGTTACAAACGTACTTAGTACTACTTACCCAGAAAAGAAATACTACGCTCCGTATTGTACGTACTATCCTGGTAGCTGTAAAAGGGGTTGTTAAATAAAACAGCTCGTAACTGCACGCGTAAACTGTGAGGTAATAAGAAGAGGAATGTGGTTAAGTATGCACACATGGCGTACGCTGTCGGCCTTATCGTCGTACACAACAGTCGTTGGGTCATTGGGTGACGGGTTGCAACTTGCAAGGTGCATGCAGCTGCACGCATACGGTATGCCGCATTTTTTTTCTCGCAGTTGCAGGGAGAGTCCGAGGGTGTCTCGAGAGTTCTGTTCCTGCCAGCGCCAAGCGTTCGTTCGACGGATTCTGCCTGCCACATGGTTGTACGTTCATCGCTGTTTAGTATTAATCAAATCAGTGTCAAGTGTGTACTATAGTAACTAGCTAGTGGCACTATCAGCCTGCGTATCGGTAACTCTGGGTCTGGCTTACCGTGTACCACTGGTAGTAGGAAATTAGGAATCTGGAAAGGATCAATTTATCCGATGTCATAATCCAATTCACGGATTCAACAAGTTTTGCATGTGTGGTCCTTTGTGTACGCTAATGTAGTTCAGTACCACTAGGCAATGCTATACAAAAATCGTCAGCAACCCATTCGACGATTTTTAGCCGTCTAGTGGAGATACGTACCATGCTTGCTCATACAAAATCCACGTTGTTTTCGTGCAAACAAATCAAGCGATTAGCTAGGTAAGAGATCGCCAACGGACCGGTCATCTCCGTCACTAGGCCCGGCAGCCAAGAATTAACGTCGCTCTCAGCTGCGATAAGTAAAACCAGATGGATCGATCCAGCCAGCCATACTAGGATTCACACTAGTTTTATGGCAACCTTCGCGCTCCCCCGCCGCGGTCTCGGTTGCGTAGCAGCGAGACGGCAGCCGTGCCTGCCGAGTGCCGAGCAAGACAGGTACGGCTATTCTAAAGCGGAGCTCGCCCGACGTGGCGCCGGCCGGTGGTGGGCACACGTCGCGCGCACTGGCGGCCATCACGAACTGTTTAGCAAAAAAAAAAAAAAGTGTTGGCTGGTTCGCCGTGCACTTCTACCGTGCGCAAGCGCAACTAGCGACCCGCCCTCCTCCCGGCACGGACCGGACAAGAGACGTGACAGGTCCGCCCGTCCATCTCGAAGGTCCGATGCATCGCCTGCCAGGGTCACTTTCGGCACCTGTGATGTGTGTCTTCATCGTTACTGTCGGTGTCATGAGCCAACAAGTAAATTTGTACAAGTAAATTTGTATATTATGTGTCTGATTTAGATGGTGTACTAAGAGGATACAAGGGTTATATTGGTTCAGGTCGAATGTCCCTATGTCTAATTTGTTGCTACTGCTCGTGTTACTGGCACGAAAAAATTCGTATAGGGGTTACAAACGGGCAAGAGAGGGACTGGTTCCAGGTCTCTGGTGATGTGTTTTTCGTGATGAGGTGCGGTGAACCAATGCTATGTGATGTACTTGTTCGATAAATTGGTCCCCCTTCATGAGATGTCTACTTTCCCTTTTATAGGTCAAGGAAAAGCATAAGTTATAATGGAAAAAAAGGAGAACGAGAGACCAAGGAAGTCTTCAGGGTCGTCGGGCCTTCCTTTCCTCCGTGCGGTCCCAGCTGACACAGCAGGCGGTGACAGAGACAGCTCCACGTTGGTCGCCTGTCTTCTGACAATGCCATGCTCTGGCGTTGCCAGCGAGTCGTAACGTCCCACCTCGCCTCGACGGGCAGCACGGCCGACCAGCGTGCTGATCAACGGCCGCACAGAGAGTGGGCAGCATAGTGACCGCGCGTCCGTCACTATGGGCGATATGAGTTCCCTAGAATGACATGTCACGGGGACGGATCGTGTTGAGATGTGACCGCTCCCTGCACAATGCTAGAAGTTTGACCTTGGGTCATACTTTCTTGCCCATAGTGGTTGGCGGCGGCGTGAGCTCCCATTAGGAACCGTGTCTGAGGGATCAGGCGAAGCGGAGCCCATCCCTTAGACGTCGGACGAGGCAGAGCCAGCCCTGCGACGTCGGCCGAGGTGGAACCAACCCTCGGGGGTCGGACGAGGCGGAGCTAGCCCTGCGACGTCGGCTGAGGTGGAACCAACCCTCGGGGGTCAAACGAGGTGGAGCCTAGCCTCGAGAGTCAGCCGAGGCAGAGCCAGCCCTTGGAAGTCGGCCGAGGCGGAGCCAACCCTCGGGGATCGGACGAGGTGGAGCCTACCCCCGGGGTCAACCGAGACAGAGCCAACCCTCGGGGGTCGGACGAGGCGGAGCCTACCCTCGGGGGTTAGCCGAGGCGGAGCCAGCCCTCGGAAGTCGAACGAGGCGGAGCCCATGGCCTTGGTGGTCGAACGAGGTGGAGCCCAGCAAGAGGTGTGGTCACGCTCTTGACCGCTCGGATAAATCAACGTTGATGGTTATTAGCTCCTCCTCCTCTTCGGATACCCTAGTATTGGTCCCCGACAGTAGCCCCCGAGCCCCCGGGTGATTAGGTTAGAATCGTCTGGGGGATTTTTCGACTTGGCAGTGGGTGCACGCGAGCGCACCTGGTGGGTGTAGCCCCCGAGCCTGCGGAGGAGTAGAATACTCCTTCGGAGGTTTTTTCGAAAGTGAGGACTTTGAGAGCCCTGGTCTTCTTTTGTCGCCCACGGCGTGTCCTGGGAACAGTGATTCCTTCTTGCCGAGGTCGGACCCTTCGCGGGTATGGCCGTGAGATTTGATGGTTCATTAGCTGGATAGTTCGATTGGGGTCCCAGCATCCCATTCGTGATGATCGTGGGTTGAGATGCCCGTGGCGCTCATGCGCCTAGGTACTGGCCACTTGTAGGCCCATCCCTTCCCATCCCTTATCGTAAGGGTGCCTGGAGCGGCTGTCGAACCCGTTGATAGGCCAACCGTCGAACTCCTAGGCCTAGACGGGCCATAGAGGTGTTTTTTATCCGTATTCTTTCTTGTAACGAGTTGTGGCCTGCCCGAGGAGGCGAAACGTCCGACGAGTCTTCTGAGGGAAAGGATAGGGATTATGTGCACATATCCCACGAAGTGACGTTGTGGCAAATCATGGCAGGCATAGAGATCTAGGTGGACGGTTGGTTTCCTCGCATCCATCGCCCCTATAAAACCAAAGGGTTTGCCCCCAGGGTTTCATACCTTGCCTTCTTGCCTTCACATCTGCAACCTCCGTCGCCAATCGCCTAGGCTTTCCGCATCTGCGTCTCAGCCACCGTTGAGCTCACATCCACCCTCCCCTATCTTCCAATGGATCTGTGGAGCCGCTCTGACATCACCTTCTAGCGTATAGAGGGCCTCGTCTGTCATGGTCTTCTCTGCGCGCGAACCGTAGCCAAGGAGTGGCTGCTGCCCGGCAAGGAGGACGTGCCGTCGCCGCTCGATGGCTACGTGGTGTCGTTCATGCACTTCCATGAGTGCAGGTTCGCTACCCCTGCTCATGGATTTCTTCAGGGGTTGCTACACTACTACAAGATCAAGTTGCAGCACCTCAATCCCAACGGAATCTAGCACATGGCGGCGTTCATCGCCCTGTGTGAGGGATTCCTAGGGATTAGTCCCCACTTTGATCTATGGCGGCACTTCTTCGCCGTCACCCTCCAGAAGAAGAGGGAGAAGAAGCAGGAGCTGAATACGCCGATGCGATGCATCAGCATCCACCTCCAGAACACCTAGGTCGGCGAGTACCTATCGATGCGGCTGTCGACCTCCAACAAGGGGTGGAATTCGCATTGGTTTTATCTCAAGAACGATGCTATTGCCCCCCTACCAGAGTTCACCGGGCGCCTAATCGAAGAGGCCTCGGATTCGTGGAGGAAGTGGGGTGTTTTGGAGAAGGACAAGAATAAGATCTGAGACCACCTCACCGCCATCCGCATCCTAAAGGAGAGGGGCCTAAAGGGGTCGGGCATCATCGAGGCCTACCACGTGAGGAGGGTGGCGCCGTTGATGAGGCATGCGCTTCCGCTGTATGCGATGGCGCTTGAGCATCATTCGATGGGACGACGCTTGCTGAGGGAGCGCTCTCCCATTTCGAAGTCATGCAGCGCATCAAGGAGGCGATGGAGCCTTCATGGGACGACGCGGACGCCCCCCTTGATTTCATGTACCCGGTGTCGGTGCATTCTTCGATGCGGCCGGAACCAGGCCATATCACTTTTGTAAGTTTTCCTTCCTCATGCTTCCTTTTCAATTGAACTCCTGGCCCCTTGATACTAACATTGAGATGGGGGGACCAGCCGAGGGACCTCGTCCTCTTGGATCACTCAGCTCCATTACCAAGGGATTCATCCGTGAGGGTGGCGAATCACACCGAGGGTGAGCGGCTTAGGAAGGCGAAGGAGGACAAGAGGAAAAAGAGGCAGCAGAAGCTGAGGTCGTGGGAGCGAGGGGAGGACACCGACAGTGACAATGATGATGATGAGGAAGACGACGACGAGGTAGTCGACAACATCGAGTGGGATGTGCTGGAGAGCGAGGATGTGCTGATAGGTATCCATTCATCCTTGTAGGAGTCGAGGCCCTTCCTGTTCTATGGAGGGGAGGGCGCGTCCGTGGGGCCAGCGGAGACGGGCTGGACAGTCAGCCTGCCCCTAGGAGCCAATAGGGGTAGGCGGATCTATCACGCATGCCCAAGGTGCTAGCGGAGGCGGGTGGCTCTGCCATCGTGCCCCAAGATGTGAGGGTAGAGAGCCCCTCTGCCCGGGAGCAGGGGGCGGGCTTGAAACAGCCCCGCCCCGATGAGGTGGAGCAGGGGTCTAGGGGTTCGCCCCCCAAACATATCTGCCAGCCAACAACGCCGATGTAAGTCACCAGCTCCTTGGTTTTTCTCTATTTTCATCGTGACTTATGCTTTTCGTTCCTTGCAGCGTCGTGAGGCGGCATAATCCTTTAGCGCTGGCGCCGAATAAGAGTGTCGCCCTTCAAGCGGGGCGACAACCGTCGGTTGGTGTCGCACCCGTTTCGGGTGGGAGCGGCGCCGGTGGGACTGTGTCACCTGTTGGTCAGGCGCCGCCTGCGGTGGCACCCATGCCTTTGGCGGGACAGCGAGCATAGGGGCTCAAGGGATGCCTTTGGAGGTCGCTGAGCAGCTAGCGATGGAGGCGATACCGCTACCGACAATGGGGGTGGCCGGTTGAGGCCCTGCCGATGTAGGCGGAGGTGGCGGTGGCTATGATAGGTGGGCCACAGCCAAACACAAACACGGCGGTGCCCAAGGCAGTAGTGCAACCCATGCCACTGATGGCCCAAGTGATGGCGCCCGACGTGGGCCGGACAGAGGGGGCATGGCCGAGGGGTCTCCGGACATTGTGGCGGTGGTAGAGAGGACCAACGAGGAGTCGTCCCTAGCGCTAACATCGAGAGGCAACCACTCGTTGGCGTGGGGTGAACCCCTGCTCTGGTGGATGAATCCGGAGGACCCGGCATCGACGCTCTTCACCCTCGATGATGCCGCCGAGAGCAGGGAGTGGGAGAGTCTTGACGTGGGAGTCACGTCCGTGCTTGAAGCTCTAGACCATGCCTAAGGTGCCTTGGCCAACATTGTAATTCCCGCTGGTCGGGTACTTGCTTGATCCTGCTTCTCGCTTTTTCCTTTCTCCACATATTTTTGTATTCTAACCATCATCTTTTTTCAGCCCCTTATCGCTTGTAGGGTACCTAGGTGTGGCAGAACCGCCTAATCTAATGCCTCCCAAGAGTGCTCGTCTTCCATTAGACACTAAACACTCAGGGGAGAACACTAAATTACTCGGTTTCATCGGGCACACCCCAGGGGAGAACCCAAAAATCCACATTTTTGCCATCAGGATCACAAATAAGAGAATAAAGCTTACAACATTCTTAACTATTTCTTACATCACTGGTAATACAACATCAGAGTATAATAGTTATGGTATAACAGTGGAATGTAATCATATTATCAGAGTATAGGATTTATTATTTATAATAGCGGAACATGAACATGTTATCAGAGTTATGAACAATTTAATTCAACAGCGGAATATAAACGGGTTATCAGAATTACAACAGAAATAAATGACAGGATGAATCATTGATATATAAACTATGACAATAGATTATAATACTTTCATTTATAAAAGCATTTGGTGAGAGTTATAAATAAAAACTATAATCGTAGCGTAAAGGAAATCCTCTCTAAGCCCACCAGGAGGAATCCACACACAAAGGTGGGTTCAAGCCTCCACCTGTCACCTGCAACAGGGGGATTAAAACCTTGAGTAATCAATTGTACTCAGCAAGGCTTACCCGACAGGAGGAAAGAAAAGACTCCAAGGATATGCAAGGCTTTCTGGCTTGTGGGTTTATTGCATTTGCAGAAAACATTACTAAGCGTGTGTCCTTATATTTGATTTTTATTAATAGTCACATTGGTTCATTAACTAACCATTCTATGTAAGCACCTGTGCTACTTTCAAGTAGGTGGTAAGCAATTAGATTTCCTTTTTCCATCTTCCATCTTTTATCTTCAGTTCTTACTACGGTGCTAGAGGTAAGACAAGTCGTACCGACTCAGCGGCGATTCACGAACCAATGTCCCCAGCTGGGTACTCCAAACACACACGCTCCGCTTGTACCCCAGGCACAAGAAGGACCAACCCATCTATAAGGAAATGGACCCTAGGCCCATTTACTTTAGATTTTGGTGTTTGATGACCAACACAACCAAATTGGACTAATGAATTTGCAAGTGATTGTTTTGTAGTTCAATAGGATGCCAGATGTGACTTGGACAAAGGCGACGTGATGATCCGATGATCAACACCTCAAAGAAGACCTTAGGAGCACAAGAGAAGACCTAAGATATCAAGCAAAGTCCAAGCACGAAGATAGGAACCAAGCCGCACGCAAGATCATGAAGAAACAAGCTCACAAAGGTGATCGGACGCTGGTCCGGACGCTGGAGAAAAGTGATCGGACGCTCCGATCAGGAGGATCAACAACAGCAGTAGCGACCGGATACTAGACCGGACATTGGCGGCAAACCAATTGGACATAGGACAACAACGTCCGATCGAGTACAGAGAGATTCCAGAGTGGCGAATTTGCGACCGGACGCGTCCGGTGGCATGTGACCGGACGCAGGCAGCATCCGATCAGTAGATCGCAGCTCCAACGGTCGGGACAATCGGACGCGTCCGGTCAGGACATGATCAACGTCCGGTCAGTAGCAGAAAAGCGGGATTTCATCCTCAACAGCTACTTTCTCAGTGGGGCTTATAAATACAACCCCCAACCGACCAAATGAGTGAGTGGAGCTGAGGACACATACCAAGGGTGTTGATACACCATTTTAGTGATCTCCACTTGCATAGTGCTTAGTGTTTTATTAGGTAATTAGCGTAGGTGCTTTGCGAAGTGCTTAGGTTGATTAGACCACCGCTTATGCGCTTGCTCTAGGTTTAGGCCTAGTGTTTAGTGAGGTTTGCATACCTCTTACCACTCGATGCTTGCGCGCACCATTATTGTATATCGGAGGGGCTTGTAGTCTTGCGATATCACACCAACCGCGGTTGTGGTGTGGCCGCCACCGTGTACTGGAGGGAACAAGGCCCGTGGCATTTCGGCCGGAAGCTTGATAGTGAAGACGGCGGGGAGAATCCAGGAGAGGCTTGCCAGAAGGCACATCGGAGACCCACTTACACGTGGGGAAGGCCCGAGGCTATCCATAGAGTTACCCAACCGGAAGCTTGGCCCTTGCATGGGATTTCTTGCGAGGGGCTCCAACGAGGACTAGGGGGAAGCTTGCGTGCTTCTCGATACCTCGGTAAAAATACCGGAGTCGTCGATGGGAGTTTGCATATCTCTACCTTGCTCTTTAGTTTCTGCATTTACATTGATTGTATTACTCCTTTTGTGGTAGAGATAGCAACACACTAGCAAAACCGTAGTTGCACATTTAGATAGTTTATATTTTGCATAGGTTTTGCTAAGGTTAGAAAAAGAGGCCATAGTTTAGAATTAGAATTTTAAGTTGTCTAATTCACCCCCCCTCTTAGGCGTCATGGTCCCCTTCAATTGGTATCAAAGCCGGTTGGCTCAATTTGGACCTTTGGCTTAACCACCATTGAGCCGATGCTATTTAGAGTGGTTGGGATATATACCTCTAGGCCTCCGCACTTTGATGGCACTAACTTCCCCTATTATAAAGCTAGAATGGCTTGCTACCTTGAGGCGGTTGATTTAGGTGTTTGGAGAGTCACTCATGACGGAATGAAATCCATTAAGAATCCTGAAAACCCCACAAAGAGTGATGAAAAAGAAATGCACTTCAATGCTAGAGCTAAAAATTGCTTGTTTGAATCTTTTAGTATGGATGTGTTTAACCAAGTGTTCACTTTAAATACGGCACATGAAATTTGGTTAAAACTTCAAGAGCTCCATGATGGCACATCTAATGTTCGTGATCAAAAACATTGTCCAGCTAAACAAAATTATGATTCCTTTACAATGAATGATGATGAGCTTGTTCATGATATGTATTCTCATTTGAATCTAATTATCAATGAGCTCCATTCAATAGGACTAACAAAGCTAGATGATGCGGACATTGTAAAGAAGATCATCTCCATGCTACCACAAAAGAAATATGCAAGCATCATCACCATCCTTCACAATATGGATAACTTGAGCACCATGACCCCGGCCATAGTCATTGGCAAGATAGTGGCATTTGAAATGTCATGCAAGATGGGTCAAGAAGAAGCCTCTTCATCTAGCAAAGGCAAAGGTCTCGCATGTGGCGAGAAAAAGAAGATGAAGGGCAAGCAAGTTGAGACAAGCTCAAGCTCAAGCTCCTCAAGTGAAGATGAAGAAGAAGATGAGGATGATGATCATGATGAATACTCAAGTGATGATGATCAATCTTCCTCCTCCACCTCCGACCTTGATGAAGAATCAATCAAACTAATCAACAAGGTGGAGAAGATGATCCAAAAGCTCAATGTCAAGGGTGTACCCATCCAAATCCAAGATCTCATTTTCACAAATCAAAGAAATGAGCAAAGAAAGATAGGATGCTATGGATGCGGCGAGTTGAGGCACTTTGTGGAAGCTTGTCCAAATAAGCCCACACCCAAGAAAAAGAAGAAGGCATGCAAGAAATAAGCCCTCACATCAATAAGGACATGGGATGATTCTTCAAGTGAAGAAGAACACCATCACAAGAGGCGAGGGCACAAGCACTCATCATCAAGCTCTTCTCATGTGTGCCTTATGGCACGAGGTAACGAAAGCTCATCCTCTAGTGAGAGTGATAGTGATGATGATATGCCTTCTTATGAAGAAATTGTGCAACAAAACCTTAATTATGCTAAAGTTTGCACTAGTCAACAAAAGAAGCTTGGGAAAATAAAAGAAAAGCTAGATAGTTCACAAGAAGCATACAAAACTTTGCTTGAACAATATGAGAATTTTGCTAATCTTAATGTTCAACTATCTACTAAAATTGAGCAACTTGAGGCTAGTGCAACAACAAATGAATGCACAATCAATGATGAGCAACTTGTAAAGAAAATGAAAAATTAAAAGAAAAGTTAGCTAGCTCACAAGATGCATATAAAAGTTTGCTTGCTAAAATGGAAACCATGTGCAAATATTGTGATGAGCTAACTAATAAAGTTGCTAATCTTGAAGCCGTTAGTACAACTCCCACTATGGCATCTAAAAGGAAAAGTTCTAACATGTCTAAAAATGATGCCTCTACTTCTTGTAATGATTTATGTTTAGACTCACCTTTGTGCAACCAAGTTTGTGTTGAGAAAGTTATTGTAGATACATGCACATAAGAGGTTGCAAAGGAGAATGAGCAACTCAAGCAAGAAGTAGCTCACCTCACCAAGGACTTGACTCAAGTGAAAGGCAAGGCGAAGCAAGCCCAACTTCATCAAGATAACACCGTCAAGGGAGTGAAGAAGCTTGATGAAGGACAAATTGTGGTTTGCTATGTGTGCCACAAGGAAGGTCACAAGTCCTATGAGTGCAAGGTGAAGAATGGGGGCGGAGCAAAGAAGAAAGAGAAGAAGCAAACAAGCAAGCTCTCCAACACCTACACCAACAAGGTGGACAAGAAGGCCTCCACACCTTATCTCTTGAAGAAGAAGAAAAATGACAAGGTGGTAGCCATCAAGGTGAACAAGCAAGCCAATAATGGGGCCAAACGCTTTTGGGTGCCAAAGGAAATCATTTCTAATATGAAGAGCACCAAGAAGGTTTGGATCCCAAAAGGGAAGTGAGAAGTCCTATGGACTTCGAGAATTTGGAGACTTGGCAAAGTGTGGATGCATTTCATGGGGTGCATCATGATGGACAAAGACATTGCTAAGTGGGTTAGTGAATACTATGGACCCAAATTCCCTTTCCCATGTTAGGTAACTAGATTCAATTTATTTTAATTGGTATTAGATTTGATTTTTCCTATAATTGGTATCTTTTAGCATCTAGTTACTCTTCATGCCTAGGTTTGCATTTGCATTCTTATATATTTTGTCATGCATACACTAGGTATTTCATATGGTAGGCCTGCTCGGTTTCATTCTTATTCCTTGGAGCAATCCTACATGGTTTAAAATTGTTTAGGAGCATAGCACATAGCTTGTCTTACAATTGTTCATCTAATATGTGCCAAAGTTCAAATTGTAGATAATCTCTCTCTGATATCACCTTTGAAAATGACTCTCACATTCATGTGATGTCATGTTTCAAGTGGTATTTTTTATTCTAAAATTGATGTGCATGTTTCCTACAAGTATTCCATACTTGTGTGCATAAATTTAGGGAGAGGTTACTCTACAAGTTGGATGCTTTGAGACTAACACCTTTTTAAGCTTATCATGTGTGTAGTAGTCTCATTGCAAGGAAAATGGGGTCCCCAGAGTTAAGCATCATACTTCAAATATCCACCACCAATTGCAAGTGGTAGAAATCAAATTGATTTCTACATGTGGTATTTCTAAACCAATATCATCATGTTGATTTCATTTTGATATTTATATGCTTTCTCCGTGCATTATATAGATTAAATTTCCTTGTGCAATACTTTGCCAATTATGCATATGCTTTGCCTTCTATCATATGTATGCATATATTTAGGGAGAGCTTAGTCTATATAATGTGAGAGTCAAATTTTGTGATCTATTTCACTCTATACACAAAGGATCACAAAGTTTGACCCTCCCTTGTGCTACTAATGTCTTCCTTTTTGGTGTTTGATTCCAAAGGGGGAGAATTTAGAGGACCAAAAGCAAGCATTAATTTGTAGTAATGGTCCGAGAAAGGAAGGATAATGGATTATGGATTAGCCTATGTAATGGGGAGAATTTATAGGAAGCAAGGCTTAAATCCATAATACCACATGGGGACATTTGCAAGGGTAAGATAAGTTTTCAAGTAATCTTACAAGTAGTATCTTTTAGCATCATATAACCTTGTTCCTTGCATTGCATCCTAGCAAGTAGATAGGTTTTAAATTTATTTTTTATTATTTACTTACTTTGGTCGTGTTGTCATCAATCACCAAAAAGGGAGAGATTGTAAGGAAAATGGACCCTAGGCCCATTTACTTTGGATTTTGGTGTTTGATGACCAACACAACCAAATTGGACTAATGAATTTGCAAGTGATTGTTTTGTAGTTCAATAGGATGCCAGATGTGACTTGGACAAAGGCGACATGATGATCCGATGATCAACACCTCAAAGAAGACCTTAGGAGCACAAGAGAAGACCTAAGATATCAAGCAAAGTCCAAGCACAAAGATAGGAACCAAGCCGCATGCAAGATCACGAAGAAACGAGCTCACAAAGATGACCAGATGCTGGAGAAAAGTGACCAGACGCTCCGATCAGGAGGCTCAGCAACAGCAGCAGCGACCGGACGCAGAGCGGCGAATTTGCGACCAGACACGTCCGGTGGCATGTGACCAGACGCTGGCAGCGGTCGATCAGTAGATCGTAGCTCCAACGGTCGGGTCGACCGGACGTGTCCGGTCAGGACGTGATCAGCGTCCGGTCAGTAGCAGAAAAGCGGGATTTTGTCCCCCAATGGCTACTTTCTCAGTGGGGCTTATAAATACAACCCCCAACCGGCCAAATGAGTGAGTGGAGCTAAGGAAACATACCAAGGGTGTTGATATACCATTTTAGTGATCTCCACTTGCATAGTGCTTAGTGTTTTATTAGGTAATTAGCGTAGGTGCTTTGCAAAGTGCTTAGGTTGATTAGACCACCGCTTATGCGCTTACTCTAGGTTTAGGCCTAGTGTTTAGTGAGGTTTGCATACCTCTTACCACTCGGTGCTTGCGCGCACCATTATTGTACATCGGATGGGCTTGTAGTCTTGCGAGATCACACCAACTGCGGTTGTGGTGTGACCGCCACCGTGTACCGGAGGGAACAAGGCCTGCGGTGTTTCGGCCGGAAGCTTGATAGTGAAGATGGCAGGGAGCATCCGAGAGAGGCTTGCCAGAAGGCACGTCGGAGACCCACTTGCGCGTGGGGAAGGCCCAAGGCTATCCACAGAGTTACTTGACAAGGAGCTTGGCCCTCGAGTGGGATTTCTTGCGAGGGGCTCCAACGAGGACTAGGGGGAAGCTTGCGTGCTTCTCGATACCTAGGTAAAAAGACCAGAGTCATCGATGGGAGTTTGCATATCTCTACCTTGCTCTTTAGTTTCCGTATTTACATTAATTGTATTACTTCTTTTGTGGTAGAGATAGCAACACACTAGCAAAACTGTAGTTGCACAGTTAGATAGTTTATATTTTGCATAGGTTTTGCTAAGGTTAGAAAAAGAGGCCATAGTTTAGAATTAGAATTTTAAGTTGCCTAATTCACTCCCCCCCTCTTTGGCGTTAGGGTCCCCTTCGCCATCACCCTCCTATCCTGGGTGTCCAGGTCCCTGTTCAAACTGGGACTCCAAGCCCTCGCCCCTGAGTCCCGGACTCAGTGCGGTGCAAGGACCTCCTAACTAAAAATCACCCTGACAGTCGGTCCGGAAAGAGCCGGATCCATGATAAGAGAGCAACAAGTCTTCCAAGCGCCCATACACAAGTATGTGCTCGGGATAATAAGTCGGTGACTTTGCTTAGCGTTTTATGCAACGGCCGGTCCTTAATCGACACAGATAAGGAAAGTAGTGTAACCAAGCTATGCCCTGCATCCGCGGTGACACAACCTCTTACACCCACCAATACCCAAACCATATCCTTGCCCGGTCACCATTTTTCCTTTCCACCATTTATATTTTCCAAGTGATAATAATACAGTAATATATTTCCTATCTCTCGTGAGTGACAAGCAATCACTCGACTTCTACCGAAGTCCTGTAGCATAGCAATCTACACGATCCTGTCATATTAGTAAGACTCGTGGGATAAAGATATATATATATATATATATATATATATGCAAGTGGGTTTCATTCAACTCCTTAAAACTTAATGCACAAATATAATTTAAACTATAGAAAAGTAGGGGTTATGCACCAAGGCTTGCCTAGGTAAGATATATATTAAAAAGTTAGTATCTGTATCTTTAGATCATCCACCATCAATTGAATAGAAAGTCCATTGCATCATCTCCTAGAGAGGATACCATTACACCAGTTTCGGATTCCCAATTATCCTTCAATTGATCCGTTGATCCATCATCGTACCTATATGATATGCATTGATGTAAATAATCAACGACAACCGAAATGCTTAGAAACCCGATCACGCCTCACAAGCTAACGAGATAGCTCTAACGATGGTCTACGTATCCATGTTGTCGAATAAGGCGTCATCAAACCCAAGTTGTTTCTTTATTTTATTCTATCAATTTAATCTTTATTCGCAATAGGACATCATCATCTATTTAGCAAACTAATGATTCCGAAGCTACAAAAATTATAGTGAGTACCTAATATTGCTAGAAGCCTACTGCACAAATTTTAGATTCAACACTATTACCAATTTATCACAACAATTCCTACAAATTTATATTTTTACAATATTAAGTACCTTAAATTAATTATATAGCTTCC
This sequence comes from Miscanthus floridulus, assembly GCF_019320115.1. Classification (NCBI taxonomy): domain Eukaryota; kingdom Viridiplantae; phylum Streptophyta; class Magnoliopsida; order Poales; family Poaceae; genus Miscanthus; species Miscanthus floridulus. Next base: position 123,496,457 of record NC_089581.1, read on the forward strand.
AAGAATATTATCACACTATGTGAACAAAATATACTAACAGATAGATCATAATTTTAGGAACTAAACAAAACTGGTTTCACCATTTTTGAACACCTACTAAAATTTATATAGATTTTACAAATTTATCCCCGAACTAAATTAGCTAATTGTTTTAGAAATTAAAGGCCAGCGGCCATCAACCGGCCCATCGGCTCGTTCGGCCTGATCCAGCAGCGAGGCGGCCCGGTGGGCAGACACACGCAGGCACGGGCGGCCCAGGCGCTGGCAGTCGGCAGTAGGCCAACCCAGCAGCGCGGCGCGGCCCACCGACTAGAGAACCGGCCTAGCCTGAAGGCGCACAGCACGGCCCAGGCCTGCCCAAGCGATGTGGTGAGCCTAGGCGGGTGCGTGAGTGGCCACCAGCTGGCCCACGTGGCCAAGGCAGCCTAGGCGACGGTGGTACCATTTTACGAAGAAACCCCTGAGCTCTCCTCAAATTAACCCACGGTACAAAGTCATTATTCCTAAGAGTCACGTATTTCGCACTGAGAACCCCGTATGAACTTTCCACTTGGATTCTTACCCTTCACACCTTTTCTCCTTCCTCCAAAAAAGAGCACCAGTAGGGGAGGCCATCCGTCGGCCAAGGGAGTAGCTCGTCGGTGGCGTGCTGTTGTGGGGCGGCGCGCGGAAGCACCAATGGCTCTGGCCACACCCATGGATGGCCACAACACGGCTGGACGGTGGCGGCCATGGCGCATTGGCAGAGCACTGGCATAGCCACTGCATGAGGACCATGGAGGAGGACACGCTTGGAGGGAACAACGTTAGGAACAGCCGTACTAGAGTGGCATGGAGCTCTGTGGTGGAGCGGCATGGGTCCGAAGAGGGGCACGGCAGTCGCAGCACTACGAGTTGCAGTCCAGCGTGGGAACCAAGGGGTGCGTGCTCGTAGGGAGATGGCATGGACAATGGTGGTGCCTGGGAGGGAAGAGGAAGGGCAGCGCTGTGGCAGCGGTGCTAACACCAAGATGCAGGGCACAGGTGCCGTGGTGCCGAGAGGGCGGAAGACGCGGCAACGATGGTGGAAAGAGGCGCGGGAAGGTAGTGCCGATGGATGGCGGTCCACCATGGACTGAGGTGGCACGATAGCCATGCACGGCCGTGGCAGAGGAGGTAAAGGAGGGGTGCACCATGGAGCAGGGCGCAGCAACATAGCTCAGGCATGCCTTCACGTGTGGTGGCCAGCGCTAGAGCAGTAGCGGAGGAGCGAGGAAGGGGCAGCGGTGTTGTTGTGGGTGGGACGCATGGAGGAGCAGCAAGAGCGCTGGCGCGTGGCCATGGGAGGAGCGGCTATGGTGGACTGGAGCAGAGACGCCTCCTCTTGGCTACAGAAAAAGAAAGGGAAGGGAAGCAGCGCTAGGCTCGGCCGGCTTGGAGCGCCACGGCGACAGCGGGCCATGGCGTATGCGACAAGGTGCTTGCGTGCGTGCGTTGCTCAGGCGGTAGCAGCTCAGCTCAGAAAAGCAATCAGAGACAGAGACAGACAGAGGCAGCACGACATGGTTAATAGTTCGACAGGACAACGGAGATAGGGAAGAGTAGTACACGGCAGCAGCAGATCGACGGGACGATGCGAGCAGCAGGCCATCCATCTTTCTTAAAGGCAAAAGACAGCGGTCGCGTAGCAGCAGCAAGGACGCTTACACAATGTGCCGGTCGTAGGACAATAGGGGCATCGATGAAATGGCGTATAGTTGCACTACCGGACGAGTACGCTGCACGTCAGAAAAATAAATGAAACTACTATGCTCTCTCTCATCAGTTCGTACTTATCAAAATAAACCCATGAGTATATATATATCGTTCTATTTATTAATGGATTTATTTTATTTATAAAAGTTGTTTTTCATGCTTAATCTAATAGAACAAACCATTCGCCTGAATCGTCGTTCGACATTCCTAGATATTTCTACGCACGACATGATTTAACTTGAGCATTTATTTGAGTCCACGAAACTAAGTCACACAGGATTCGCTTATCGCGTCAAGTATGTTTTAAATCAAAAATCCGAGAAGCTCGTTTCAAAATTTTGACTTAGGCCTAAATCGTGGTACTAAACAAGCTCGTAACACCATGGGTGTTACACTAGGACCACCTCGTCGAGGAGGCGTGGCTGTGTGGGGAGGTGATGGCCTAGCTTGCTACCGCCCAGCAGAAGGTGGCCGAGCTAACTCCCATTGTCAAGGAGGCAAATAGTCTCCGATTACGGGTGGTCGTGGCCCGTCATCATGCAGACAAGGCCGAGAAGGCGTTCGAGGCCCTGTCGATGAAATCATAGGAGGACAAGGGTGAGGCCGCCAAGGTTAGGAGGGAGTGGGATGGGCTACTCCAGAAGGACGCCGAGACCCACCGGCGAATCCTTGACCTTCTACCCAAGGTTGAGAAGGAGCGGGAGCTAAGGAGAAGCTTGGGGCCCTAGAGAAGAAGGCGAGTCTAGATGTTGCGATGGTCGCCCGACTACACAAAGAGTGGGACAAGCTGCTCCAAACCGCGGAGAGGCTCCACTCATAGCGTGGCACGGCTCGCGAGGAGCACGACCAGGCCCCCCGAGAGCGCTACAACACGCAGTAGAAGATCGGCTCCCTCTAGGCCGAGCTTGGACCAACGATGACCTAGAGGCTGGAGGTCGAGGGCGTCTCTATCGGGCTAGCCACAGACCTCGGTGAGGCGAGCAGGAACCTTTTGGCGGAGAGCGACGAGCTCGGTATCCTGAGTGCCACCCATGGAGTGGTCTATGATGACCTAGAGGTGGTGCGGTCGGAGGGGACCAGTTCGCTCATGACTCGTGCCATCGAGATCATGGCACGAGTGCGCCAGCTCGAAAGGAATGCCCTTCATGCTGGGGTCCATCTGTTGACACCGTTTTTTTGCACATGTCAAAATGATCAGAGGGGGCTAATCGGCAGAGGAAAGTTACTGTGTACGCTGACAGCCGATGAAAATCAGCTTGTAAAGATGGTTGCCGATGAATGGTGGTGATCGATGGAAAGGTTGATTTAGACTTGGGTGTTGCCGATAAGGTTGGAGATGTTATTGTCGATGCCGATGAGGGAAGGCTTAAAGACTACTGCCGATAAAACAGGAAGTATGCCGATGGAAAGAAGGTCGGTGAGATTTCCATCGTAATTGAGGCGGACAGGGAAATAGATAGGAGTTGATTTCCTTTTCTATATTTGTTAGAGTATGATTCATGTAAGAGTCACGTGTTTCCTTAGATATGGGCTTGATGTCCTAGTTGTGTTTGGTTATGTCTCTTTAGATCAGGGTATAAATATAGAGTGAGGAGCAATGTAATTTGGGATATCAATCAATATCAAAACCAATTTTTACTCCTATTTGCATCTACTTATTTTTCGGCGACTTCGTCAATTTGCATATTTTCCCTTTTTTACGAGTTCTCATTGATTCGGTGAGTTGCATCGCTTCAGTGTGACCTTCGATGATTCTCGAGTTCCGTGTGAGTACCTCTTGGCCGTGACTTCCGGGCGTATCGCTGTTGTCAGGACCAAAGTGCTCGTATCTTCATCCTTGTCGATTAACAGGTCAAATCGACTGGCACGCTTTGGATATCAATTCGGGTATTAGCCCTTTGTGTTTGCAGATCCACTTTTTGCATCAACACATCTTTTGGCACGCCCGGTGGGACCAATCAATCCGATCAATATGTTCAATTCCGAGATCAATTCAGAGAACATTATCGCGGTATCAGAAGAAGATCTTAAAGAAGAGCAGAGGCAGGCTATGGAAAAGGCTGTAGAAGAATACAAGCAGTTTTGTCTGAAATCGTTTAGCCTGAACAAGAGTGGACAAGTCATCCAGAAGCAAGATTTTCCATTGCCTCGGTAGGTTACCTTTGACTCCAATCCTGGTAAACTTCAAGAGATGGTTAATTCTGCAGTAAATCATGCTTTGATTAATCATTCCAATGTGCTGTCCAATACTGTTCATAATGCTGTGGTTCGAACTCTCAAAGAAGGACAAGCGTCACCGCATTACGTTGGGCCTGCCTATCACCAACCAGAGCCGGCATCTGTTAATACTCCATCGGCTCCCTCGGCCATTATGGGTATAGAAGTTACTTCCCCTCCAGTATCGACAGGCTTACCGAATGTTCAATCTACACCGATACGATCAGATCCAGTACTACCAGGAGGACGAGTTCAGCTTAATACAGATCTATCGGCATCAGCTATGTCATGCCCTGTGTCTCAGAATAGCCATATTCCTGCTAATTGGTGGGGATATGGTATGCCTCCGGAGTCATCTGCTTTCAATCCTGGGTTACCTCAAGTGTTTGATGCAGTAGGAAAAGCTCCTATACCTTCGGCTATTTCGCCGATGGCTCAAGTGCCTCAATATTCCACAGCAACTACTGTGCAGCCAACTCCAGGAGGTTTCCTGATGCCTTTGGTTCAAACACCCAATTCAAGTCCATCGGCAAGCTTATTGCCGATGCAGCAGAAAGCCCCTGCTATGAGTCAAACTGGGGTTCAGTTCATGCCTTAAGCTGGTTATAATTATCCAACAATGTCAGCAAATTACCAGCCATCGGTAAGTTTTGTACCGATGAGTTCTAATAATGGTTGGTCAGGATAGTTACCTGTTCAACATACAGTTCAGCAAAATCAACAGGTGGCAGGGATTCAACAAGGTCATATGCAAGCTGGTTTCTAGAATCAAGCATCGGCAGCTCAGCTGATGAATCCTTTCCAACAGGTTAATGGACCACAAGTAACGGCAAATATGCTGATTGCTGGAGATCGTGGGCCACAAAGATATGTGGAGGGATATCAGCAGGCACCTCCCATAGAAATTCAGCCAGTTCATCAGCAGGAAGCTGATGCTTTTTGGGCCGATAAGATAGCAGAAATTATGAAGGATCAGTTTGGGATAAAGCCCAAGGTCAATACTTATTCTTATCGGATTCCATACCCTCCTGCATATGACCTAATTCCTCTCCCAAATCGGTACAAGGTACCAGATTTCACTAAATTCTCTGGGCAAGATGATACATCAACAATGGAACACGTCAATCGCTTCATTATTCAATGTGGAGAGGCAGCCAGCAGAGATGAATTAAGAGTTCGATTATTTTCATCATCTTTGCCTGGATCGGCATTTACATGGTTCATTTCATTACCACCAAATTCTATTATTACTTGGGTCGATCTAGAAAAACAATTTCATAAGTATTTCTTTTCTGGAATCCATGAAAAGAAGCTTACCGATTTAGTAAAATTGAGACAGCGTAATGATGAATCGGTAGAAAGCTTTATGCAAAGGCTACGAGATGTAAAAAATAAGTGCTACAGTCTGGTGCTGGATGATCAGCAGCTTGCCGTTTTGGCTTTCCAAGGGTTATTGCCACATCTCAAAGACAGATATGCTTCTCAGGAGTTTGAAAGCCTCAGTCATCTCGTGCAAAGGATCTCTGATCAAGATACTAGGGTTTTTGAACCTAAAAAGAATTGGAGTAAAAAAGTATCATTTGTTGAAGAAGTAGGAGATTCTGATTCTGATGAAGAACTAGTTATCAGCTTAGCTGAGTGGGTTAAGAATAAAAAGCCGATATCTTGTCCCTTTGGTCAAAAAGAGCCAGAAAAGTTTACCTTTGATATCACCAAGGCCGACAAGATATTTGATCTTCTGCTTCAAGAGGGCCAAATTAAGCTGTCACCTAATCATGTGATCCCATCGGTAGAAGAGTTGAAGAAGATCTTGTACTGCAAATGGCACAATGCAACTTCACATAGTACAAATGAGTGCAAGGTGTTCAGGCAATAGTTACAATTGGCAATAGTTAAAATTGATCAACACCCTTTTCCAGCAAATATGTTGGAGGCCAATGGGAAGACCAAGGTATTGACGTCAGAGGCTGCTGAGAAAAATGCATCAGTGGATCCCCAACATCGGATAACTACCGATGATGCAAAAAGTAAGGGTTTGCTGGGAGAAAGCAGTAGTTCCAAAAATCCTCCTCGACCTGTCATTGTGATTACTCATCGAAGGCAGCAGGAGAGTTGGCGTCAGCGAAATGACCGATATCGACAACAGCAAGAAGAGAGACGCCGGGAAGAATGGCATCGGCATAAAGATCATTGGAGGTGCCCGTTTTTCATCCATTGCTGGGAAGAAGGTATTAAATTGCCAACTGTTGAAAATTGCCCTGAGTGCAATGGTTATTATGGGGTCAATCGGTCAGAAAGGAGGTTTCAACCTGGCGATCAGGGTTTATTTATTAATGAGCCGATCAGAGGCAGAGCATCCGTGCATGATCGGCTGGGGGGCAGACTAAGTGTACATGAGAGGCTTGGTAAACGCGCTGGATATTTTCCAAGGAATCAAGAGGAGCTTGAGGAGATGGCAAACGCAAGAGTTCCCGATGAAGAAATATTCTATAGGGACCCTAATATATGCCATGTAGAATCAACTAGGACCTGTTATCAGCCAGTTTGGAAAACCAAGTTTCCTCGATGGTGCCCGGAGGGTCTGACAAAGACACAGAGAAGGAGGATGCAACGTGAGCATCAAGAGGATTTATACCGAGAGGAAAATTCCTCCAATGAGAGGTCTGGTCATCAGCAGTGGCAGGTAAAACACAAAAATAAGGGTCCATCGGCAGATGTTAATATGGTATTCATATTGCCGATGGAGTTTTTGGCACTATCTGATAATGAGAAAGAAGTTGTTCTCTCTAATCAAGTAGCTCAGTTGACACTAGATCCAATGATGGCTGTTTTTGAGAAACCTACCGATGACGAGAGATAGCATCTTAAAGCTTTGTTTGTGAAAGGCAGAGTTGATGGGCAGCCTATATCTAAGATACTCATTGACGGAGGGGCTGCGATTAATATTATGCCTTATGTGATGTATCGGAAACTTGGTAAGGGAGATCAAGACTTGACCAAAACCGATATGATGCTGAAGGATTTTGAAGGCAATGTGTCACCGGCTAAAGGGGTAGTATGCGTTGAATTGACCATTGGCAGTAAAACCTTGTCGACGACGTTCTTTGTTATTAATGGCATGGGTGCATATAATCTGCTTCTTGGGAGGGATTGGATTCATGCTAATTGTTGTGTTCCTTCTACAATGCATCAATGCCTCGTACAGTGGATTGGGGATAAGATTGAGGTTGTTCCTGGTGATTCTTCTTATATCATCGCATCGGCAGAATCAGATACTTATGAGCGAACTAAATGCATATCAGGAGAAGTTTGGGAAAAAGAGTTCCTTAGAGTTGCTGACTATGAAATTCCACCGATCCAAGCAGTCGGTTCTGAAGAAGAATTTTAATGGATAGGTTTGCCGATGATGGAAAATTAGGTCAAGGGTTCACATCGGCAGATGATTTAGTAGAAGTAGATATTGGTGATGGCGATAGGCCAAGACCTACTTTTATTAGTGCTAAGTTAGATTCCAAGTGTAAGCAACAAATGACTGATTTGTTAGAAGAGTATAAAGATTGTTTTGCTTGGGATTATACTGAGATGCCTGGATTAGACCGATCGATAGTTGAACATCGGTTACCTATCAAATCTGGGTTTCGGCCACATCAACAGCCAGCGCGCCGATGCAACCCTAATGTACTTCCTGACATTAAGGCCAAAATAACTAAATTAATTGAGGCAAAGTTTATTCGGTAGTGTCGATATGCAGAGTGGATCTCTAATGTGGTTCCTATTTATAAGAAAAATGGAAAACTTCGTGTTTGTATTGATTTCAGGAATCTCAACAAAGCCACACCGATGGATGGCTATCCAATGCCGATTGCCGATTTGTTGGTTGATGCTGCAGCCGGACATCAAATTATCAGCTTCATGGATGGTAATGCAGGTTACAATCAAATATTCATGGCTAAAGAAGATATTCCCAAGACTACTTTTAGATGTCTAGGTCATGTAGGGTTGTTTGAGTGGATAATCATGACGTTTGGTTTGAAAAATGCCGGCGCTACTTATCAAAGAGCTATGAACTTTATTTTTCATGAATACATCGGCACATTAGTGGAGATCTACATTGATGATGTAGTAATTAAGTCTGGAGATATCACAAAACATCTAGCCGATCTACGAAAGATACTGGAGTGCACAAGGAAGCATGGATTGAAGATGAATCCTAATAAATGTGCATTTGGTGTATCGGCAGGTCAATTCTTGGGTTTTATGGTGCATCAGCGGGGCATCGAAATCAGCAGGAAGTCTATTGATGCAATTAGCAAGGTGGTTGCTCCTACCAATAAAACTGAATTGCAATCTTTGATCGGTAAGATTAATTTCATTAGAAGATTCATATCTAATCTGTCGGGTAAGATCAAGGCTTTCAGTCCATTACTTAAATTGAAAGCCGATTAGGAATTTGTATGGGGAGCTGAGCAACAGTTAGCCCTAGATGAAATTAAGAAATATTTAATAAATCCTCCAGTGCTAGTTCCACCTCAACACGGGAAACCTTTCAGGTTGTATTTGTCAACTGATGATACCGTTATCGGTTCAGCTCTTATTCAAGAATTTGAAGGGAAAGAACGTGTTATTTATTATTTGAGCAGAAGATTAGTGGATGCTGAGACGAGGTATTCGGCCATCGAAAAATTATGTCTGTGTTTATACTTTTCTTGTGTCAAATTAAGACATTATTTGTTATCTGCCGAATGTACGGTCATATGCAAAGATGACGTAGTCAAGTATATGCTGTCGATGCCGATATTAAGTGGTAGAATCGGCAAGTGGATTTTAGCATTATCAGAATTTGAACTACGTTACGAATCGACTAAGGCAGTTAAGGAGCAGGTTATGGCTGATTTTGTCACTCAGCATTGTAATACAGTGGACTCTCTGGAGGTTGCTCCTTGGACACTTTTCTTCGATGGGTCCACATGTGGTGAAGGAGCAGGTATCGGCATTGTGTTGATTTCATCTCAAGGAAGGAAGTATGAGTTTTCATCGCCGATTGTTGCTACATCGACAAACAATCAGGCTGAATACCAAGCCTTGATAAAAGGGTTAGAATTGCTGAAGGAGATACGTGCCAATGCTGTTGAAATCTTTGGTGATTCTATGCTAGTTATAAATCAATTGACTGGGATTTATGAATGCCGAAGTGAAGTTTTAATTTTGTATTATGAAAGATGTTTGCAATTGTTGAAAGGGTTTAGAGATTTTTGTCTTGAACACATTTCTCGGCTGCATAATGAGGAGGCTAATCGACTAGCTCAACATGCTTCAGGGTATCAGCCTATTCAGGAAGTGCTAACATCGGCAGTTGATACCGATGACTGGAGGAAGGAGATTGTCGATTATTTAAAGGATCCATATAAAAAGGTTGAAAGACGTATAAGGTTCCAAGCTACCAAGTATGTGCTCCTCGATGATGAATTATATTATCGAACTATAGATGAAGTTTTACTTAGATGTGTTAGCAGTGATGAATCGAAAAGCTTGATGGGTGAAATTCATGAAGGAGTGTGTGGGGCGCATCAATCGGCTTTCAAGATGAAGTGGATGATCAGAAGAAATGGATACTATTGGCCGACTATTCTTGAAGATTGTTTTAAATATTTTAAAGGGTGTCAGGGGTGTCAAAAGTTTGGTAATATTCAAAGAGCGCCTGCATCGGCTATGAACCCTATAATCAAACCTTGGCCGTTCCGGGGATGGGCTATCGATCTTATTGGTCAGATTTATCCGCTATCGAGCAAAGGACATAAATTTATTCTGGTTGCTACCGATTATTTCACAAAATGGGTTGAGGCAATTCCTTTAAAAAAGGTGACATCGGCTAATATGATCGATTTTGTGAAAGAGCGTATTGTTTACCGATTTGGTATTCCTCAGACTATCACTACCGATCAGGGTACTATGTTTACATCGGGAGAATTTGATGAGTTTGTTGTAGGTATGGGAATTAAAGTTTTAAATTCTTCTCCATATTATGCTCAAGCTAATGGTCAAGCTGAGGCTTCTAACAAAGGGATCATCAAACTCATTAAGCGCAAAATTGAAGAAAATCCTAGGAGGTGGCATATAGTATTAAATGAAGCCTTGTGGTCATATCGGATGTCATATCATGGTGCAACCAAAGTAACGCCTTATCAGTTAGTATATGGACACGATGCAGTATTGCCTTGGGAAATTAAAATTGGCTCTAGGCGAATACGTTCTCAAAATCAGCTGGCAGCCGATGATTATGATACTCTTATGAAGGATGAGTTGGAAGATGTGGTGGGTCATCGGTTAAGGGCTTTAGTTAGCATCGAAGAAAATAAGAAAAGAGTAGCCAGATGGTATGACAAGAAGGTGAAGGTAAAGGAGTTTGCCGATGGAGATCTGGTCTGGAAATTGATTTTACCGATTGGGACTAAAAGTTCAAAGTTTGGAAAGTGGTCTCCTAATTGGGAAGGTCCATATCGGATAAATCAGTCTGCTCCTGGTAACGCATATATTCTAGAAACCCTCGAAGGGGTTGTGTTTCCCAGAGCATTAAATGGAAAATATTTAAAGAAATATTACCCTAGTATCTGGATGGATGCATAAAAGTATAAGTGTCGATAACAGTCCTATCGGTTAGAATTATGCAAGGATGTCAATGTCTCATAAAGTGCCGATGCAATAAACAAGATTTACAAGTTTAACAAGGATTGGATAGCTAATATCGCACGCAGGCGAATCTGGTCGGCTTCCTCCATTTCTTTGATGTCTTCATTGGCAGCACCCTCCACAGGCTTGAGTTTTTTCTTCATGGCCAAAGCTTTGCAAGCCTAGATGTCTCTTTCTTGCTGAAGGGCCTTGATGGCATTGGGTAGCTGGCTTTCTTCTTGTTGAGCATGAGTTAAGGCTGCCTTGACTTCTTTCAATTCAGCCAATAGAGCCATCTTCTTTGCCGATAAATCTAAGATTTTCTGCTTAAGTTCAGCGCCCGAAGTCTGCAAGTTGCCGATGCCCTTGTGCTTCTCATCGGCAATTTGTTTCAGTTGTAGCATCTCTTCTTTGAGTTGAGCTTGAGCTGCTCTATCGGCAATGCGTTGAGCAGCCCATTGATATTGCAGTTGGCGGCTTTCTAAATGGGCTGCTGGGAAGAGTACTTCTTCAACATCGGCAGGGACCTGGCCATGGATTGTTTTGAAAATTGCCTTTGCGGGGTCTGAGTCATCTACCAGTTGGGCGGTATCCTGCTGTAGCAAGTTCAGGAGAGCTTCCAACTTGGACTTAATTTCTGCCAATATTGTTCCCAGTGCAAGGGAAGAACTTGTTTCCTCTCCATCATCGTCGGAAACGTCAATGGCGAAGGAAAATAGGCTGTTTGGGGAGTCTTGTTCCTGAGGAAAAGAAAAAGAGTTCAGTTAAGGATAAGTATGAATATTATAAATCGACTAGGTCAATCGGCTTACCTATTTCAAGGCAATTTCCTGTGCTTGGCTGGAGGAAGCAGCTTGGAGTATGCCGTGTGGAGGATCGGTTGAGCTTGCCGATGAGATATCCTCTGTGGCCTCATCGGTGGTTGGCTCTTGGGGTATGATGACCGATGGTATGTCCCGTATAGGAGGATTAACTGCTTGCTCAGTTGCGTCAACTGATTCTGGCCGGATTGCAGACATTGGGGCAGATGTGGGGATCAGCTTGGACTTCTGTCGTTTTGGCTGTGCCTCGGCATCTGTTAAGGCTTTGCGTTTTGCTTGGGCCTCAGCAACGGTTGGCTGGGGGGCATCGGCACTTGTTGGTTGTGGAGCTTGGACATCTGGTATGCTTGCCGATGTACCCATTTGTTGCTGCAAAACAAGTGTAAGGTATGATATTTAACAGATGAAATGTAAAATCGAAGGAATACCTCTGAAGGTTTGTCAGAAGTAGTGGTGCTTGATGTCAGAGGAATTGCCGATGACGATCCAGCAGCGGTTCTTACACCCTGATGATTAATGTTAATACAGTTTGTGATCGGCATGAGTAGAAATAAACAGGGTTGTTACCTTGAATGCCTTGATCAGGGTTGTAGCAGCAGCCAATGGAGTGGCCCTAGCTGTAGCCAATTTGGACTTGGAGGTGATGGTCTTGGCACGGGTCTTCTGGTGAGTCAACGTAGCTAAGGTAGGGGCGTTGTAGCCGATCGGTGATATCGGGGAAACAGGCTGAAGATCGAAGGGTTTCCCACTTTTACTCATAGATGGTGCTGGGTTGTTAACCTGTTATGAGAAAGCTAGTTACCGATATATGAAAGGAAAAAGCAGAAGGGAGTTAAAAGAAACTTACTACGTCGTCAGGGATGGCGTATTCAGGGTCGATCATGTGCCGATATGTGTGAGCAGATGTTGCAAACAGTTGTTCCTTCCACTCTCGCCACCATTGCTTATATGACTCGATGATGAAAGATACTCGCGTCCAGATGGATATATCAACATCTGTAGTATCGGCATTGGGGGAAAGTCGCACTACCTTGTTCCAATCTGTTCCGCAGGTGATTGTTTCTCTGGTTTTGATCACATCGGCAAAACAAAGTTTGATTGGCAGTTGCCCAAAAGCCAATTGACGGGATATTGCCGATGGGTTGTAAAATTCATACGTAATATGGGTGTTTTCCCGCTACCAAATGTGTTTACTGGAATTGCCCTGGGAGTAATGATGGCCATCATGAGTTCATTATCCTGATTCAGAGTGTCATCGACAAAGTTGAAAAGAAGGGGAAATCTATTTTCTTCGTCAATATAAGGTACCCAGGCCCTATGATCACGAGAAAGACCATTGTAGAAGCTTTGGAAGAATCTGCCGATCTGGTCTTCATTGGCCTCTGTTCTAGGAAGGACAATTATGGCTTCACCAAAATTGAGGGGTGAGCGTGTTGCCGATTCCTCGTCCCCCAGCACATGGTCTTCAGCAATTTCTCGTGGGAATTGTTGGGCAAAGAAGTCCCATTGCAAATGTTTGTGCATATGGGCATTCAGCCACATGTTGATAAACCACCACGGGCCTCCTAAGTTGCCGATGGGTTCGCCAAGCAAAAGTTTCTGAGACACTTGATGAAGAAGATGATAAGTGGAGCTCAGAAGGTATCGGCCAAGAGGGAACCTTACACCATTAGCCAAGAGTTCAGCTATGGGGAGGACGGCGTTGGTTGGTCCTACTGATCGACCATAGAAGATAAATTTTTCTAACCACATATTCAAGAATGTGGCATGTTCCCTCTGGTTAACTGTCCCAGTCTTCTGGCATTCTTGAATGTATCCCGTCTAACCGCCGATGTTGCGGGTATTCACCCTATATTTAGATTTTCTGCCATAGATGGAGCCTTCATCGGCAGTTGAAATATCCAAGCCAGTGAGCATGTGGACATCGGCAAGTGTGGGAGTAGCTGGGCCATGTCTAAACATAAAAGTATTTGTTATGTCTGACCAGAAGTAAGCAGCTGCAATCATCATTGACTCATTCTTTTGCATATCGGCAATAGATAGCCTAATGCATTGGTCTAGCTTCCGTTCTGCCCAGTATACTTGCATCGACCTATTGACCCTTAAGTACCAATCTTTCCACCCTTTGGTGGTTTTGGGCCAAGATCGGAATGTATCTTTCCATAAATTTAGAGAGAAATTTTGGGCTCTAAAGGGGATTCTATTGACTTCTGCATTAATCAGATCGGTTGGATCTGGGTTACCCATTGGTCCTAGGCATTGGACATGTGGCTGATCGGTTGGAATAACTAATTTGTTGCGCAGTTCCTAAGTTTAGAGGATCTGAAGAACAAAAGAAAAGAAAAAGTTACCAACTGTATGAACTCGCAAAGACCAGAGGAATCGAGGTAAAAGGTAACGGAAGTGGAACAAACCGTAGGGACGTCGAAGTTGATTGCCATTATCTTGAGGTAGATGGGGGCACGAGCCGGAGACTCGAGGTTGACGCTGGAGAAAAGTTCTTGTTGGTTGAGGTCACGCAGATGTTCGTCGGAGTCGCCGCCGGAAAGTGAGAATGTCAAAGATTGGGGTCTGAGGGTAGAAGACGAGTGTTCCGGAGAAATCTATTTATAAGCCGCTTGGAGTAGGGGTATTTTGGACTTATCTCTATATCGCGCGCATGTAGGTCGAGGTGGTTCAGATGGATATGGTAACTGTTCGCACGATCATCAAGGGATTGTACAGATGATTTGATGGCAAGTAATCATGACTTGGAAGAGATATCGGTACAGGATATTTTAATTCTGAAAGTTGCGGCATTATTATGTTAGGATCTTGCCGATGGATTATTGTTTCGGTATCTTAACCATAATCAAGGCAAGAGTGATTGGCAATTGTGCGATATTTACTGAGGTGCATGAATCAGGATTAGATTTGATAACAGATCAAGTTTTGGCTTGAAGGATGAGTTATGGTAATTGGGCGAAGGCAAACGTTATCTGGAGTAAATTTCAGAGCATGAATGGTTTTATACTCCAAAATTGGGGGGCATGTGTTGACACTGTTTTTTTGCACATGTCAAAATGATCAGAGTGGGCTAATCGATAGAGGAAAGTTACTGTGTACGCTGATAGCCGATGAAAATCAGCTTGTAAAGATGGTTGCCGATGAATGGTGGTGATCGATGGAAAGGTTGATTTAGACTCGGGCGTTGCCGATAAGGTTGGAGATGTTATTGTCGATGCCGATGAGGGAAGGCTTGAAGACTACTGCCGATGAAACAGGAAGTATGCCGATGGAAAGGAGGTCGGTGAGATTTCCATCGTAATTGAGGCGGACAGGGAAATAGATAGGAGTTGATTTCCTTTTCTATATTTGTTAGAGTATGATTCATGTAAGAGTCACGTGTTTCCTTAGATATGGGCTTGATGTCCTAGTTGTGTTTGGTTATGTCTCTTTAGATCAGGGTATAAATATAGAGTGAGGAGCAATGTAATTTGGGATATCAATCAATATCAAAACCAATTTTTACTCCTATTTGCATCTACTTACTTTTTGGCGACTTCGTTAATTTGCATATTTTCCCTTTTTGATGAGTTCTCATTGATTCAGCGAGTTGCATCGCTTCAGTGCGACCTTCGACGATTCTCGAGTTCCGTGTGAGTACCTCTTGGTCGTGACTTCCGGGCGTATCGCTGTTGTCAGGACCAAAGTGCTCGTATCTTCATCCTTGTCGATTAACAGGTCAAATCGACTGGCACGCTTTGGATATCGATTCGGGTATTAGCCCTTTGTGTTTGCAGATCCACTTTTTGCATCAACACCATCAATCCTTCGCGATTGCTCGTTCTTATTATGGGGACAACATCGACTTGGAGATGATGAGCCTCGGCTTCGTGCCTGGCTATGAAGCCTATGAGCTAGATGAGATAGAGATGGCGGTGGCTCCCCTTTCACCGGATCTAGCAGACAAAATAGAAGACATAGTTCTCCCCTAGAGGGGTTAGTTAGTCAGATAGGTCGAGTAATTGTTCATGTAACAAGCAGACAAACTTTGACCCTTCTGTAGTATCGCACAAACTTATCATTTTGACCCTTCCATTTGTTAAGACCGTAGGGCCCAAGGTGTAGGAGGGAAACTCTGATCATGCTGGTGAGCAAGAGTGCCGTAGCCATAGGGGCGTAGGTTTCTCGTAGTTCAACTAGCCATGCTCAATCATTTGTTTCTGTAGACCTTGCCACTTAGGTTTTAACATGAGGAAGAGGTTGGGCACGACGACTATTTTAGAAAGGGTGTATTTATATCCTTATCAGCCCCCGAGTGAGATCTGACCCCGTGTCGTTGCTAGGGTCAGGTGTCACTAAAGATCAAGGAGAGGATAGCGAATTTTAGTTGGAGAAATCATCTCTTGTTTTCATACATACCCCCTCCCTAGGATCCAAGCTATCGTTCTACGACTGCGCATTTGGTCTCCTTGAGAGTCTAACTTTCATTGAGCCCACGCTCGTAGCGGGGATTCGATCAATGGTTGGCTCGACTTTGTGATTGTCATCCCATCCTTGGTTTCTACAACCGGAGGGGTTGAGCTAACGTCACTTGCCTCGATGGCCCAAGTGACTCACTCGGTGAGCTCGCTAACGGGCATGCTCGAGTGGAATCTGGGTCTGTTAGTCATGATAGGCTCGGCAAAGCCCTCATGTGGCATTCCACTACTCCTTAACCCGCCTTCTAAAAGATGCCCCCTTAATAGGGATTCTATGGGCTCGGCTAGGAGTTAGGATTGAATGAGGAGCTAGAGATGACCCTATCCGCTTCTAGATAGGTTGGGCGAAGGCCGCTAGGGCTCATCTGCATTTTCTCCCCTGGCTCTTGTTCGACATGAGGTGGCCTCGGGCCCTCCGTGGGCCGGCCTTCGAACCCTGGTCTCCCGATTTAGGGTCAGGCAGCTCGAGCCCCCGAGCCCCGTGGGGCTTTAGTAGGGGTCGGGCGTGTTTCATGCGTCACCCTACCCTCGGTTTCTGCAACCGGAGGTGACTTGTTGTTTGTCTATGACCGCGTGTTTGGTCTCTTTGTGATGCTGAGCTCCTGAGCCCCTGCACATAACAAGGGTCCAGTTGGGGGTCGGTTTGTCTTGTGATCATTGTCCCTCATGCGTCCATTCGCTAGAACGGAGGGGTTGAGCCATGTCATGCTTTCCTCGCTGGACGGAGCATGGTGCTCGGTGAGTTGTTAATAGGCTTGTTCGAGTGAAGCCCCGGCATCCCCTTCGTGGGGGCCCAGTTTGAGGTCAGCTGGTGATTGACTCTAGATTCTTAGTGACTGGTCCATATAGTTCTCGGATCCGTTCGACCGGTTCAAGGGCTCGATGCCTTTCTTTAGGGAAAAACCATGAACCTTGCATCATCCAAGACTCGAAATGAGGGTCGAGACGCCCAGGGCACTTCGCACGCCTTTGGTATTGGCTGCTAGCGGGCCTGTCCTTTACCTCCCCTCACTCTAGGGTGCCCTAGAGCAGCCGTGAACCCACTGGTGGGCCAGCCTTCAAACTCCTAGGCGTTAATGGGTCATGGGAACGTTTTTAGCTCCATATCCCACTTACCTGCGGTGGCCTATAGCCTTTGAAGGTGAACCATCGCTTGGCTGATCCTTCACAGGGAAGATTTGGGTAGGCATGCACTCGTCTCTTGGTTGCTTCCTGGAGCTGTTTGGTCGACCTGGGCATAGGATTTATTTCGATGGTAAGAGTGATGGGTTCGGAGAGCTCTTACCGGACATGATTGAGCAGGATCTAGGTCCATTGTTCACGATGGGGTCGGCATAACCCGCATGGGGCGTCCTGCTGCTCCCTATTTATTTCCTTGCAGTGGCCAAGCCGTCCGATCAACTTGTGTTACCTGCTGAGACAAGACTTTCTAGACATGATCGAGCAGGATCTGGGTCCATCATTCACAACGGGGTCAGCATAACCCGCACAGGGCGTCCTGCTGCTCCCTATCCATTTCCCTACAGTGGCCAAGCCATCCGATTGACTTGTGTTACCTGCTGAGACAAGACTTTCCTATGGAGATAGAGGATGAGGATATCTCGCGCAAGAATTTAGTTAGACAGATAAGCCAGGCAGAGAACATGTAATAAATGGACAAGCTCTTAAACATTGTTATAGCAAACAACTTTTTAGCTCCTCTCCCCTTTTTGTATAAAAAGATTAGTGCATTCCAACCCTTTTTGCTGTTAATGCCATAAAAGCTCAGGATACGGGTGAGCCAATTCTGATCACGCTGGTGAGAAAAGACGCCATAGTTGTTGGGGCGTAGGTTTCCCGAAGCCTTACCAGTTATACTCAGAGCATGTACCCGCAAACCTAGCTCCTAGGTCTTAACGTGAAAGGGGGGTCAGACACTGAGAATGTGTGCTAGGCGGATAGACTTTTAAACGTGTACCGACCCTTTCCATGGCTAAGGCCCAAAAAAGCTCAGGGTGCAGAAAAGAAACTCTGATTACGCTGGTGAGCAAAGGCACCGTAGCTGCTGGGGCATAGGTTTCTCATGGTCCGACCAGTTTTACTCAGGGTTTATTTCCACAAACTTTGTTTCTGGGTCTTAATCGTGAGAAAGGGTCGACGTATAGATTATCTACTGGACAGATATGCTCTTATTAGTCCCCGAGTGATGCTCGACCCCCCGTCATTTGCTGGGGTCGGGTGTCACTAAAGATCAGGGAGTTCGATAGTGAAACTGATAATAAGAGAAAGTGTGGGTTTATTAAGGATAAAAGTGACATAGTTGCTCAATGTTCTAGGCGTTGATGAAGACCTCGCCGCTGACGATTTTGAGCTTGTAGGTGCCTAGCCAAAACATCTCCATGACGATGTATGGTCCCCCTATGGTGGGGAGAGCTTTGTGGTGGTCCTTGCTGCTCTAGACGAGGCAGAGCACCAGGTCCCCGACGTTGAAGGCTTGACCCCGCACTCGACAGCTGTGGTACCAGCACAACGCTCGCTGGTACTGGGCCGAGCGAAGGAGGGCGACATCACGCACTTCATCTAGCTAGGCTCCGTCCTATGCTCCCCTTGTTAGAGCTTCTAGACAAGAACCGCTTCAAAAGAACACAGTCCTTGTACATGTGCTTGATGGGGAAAGCATGGTTTGGGCATGGCCCTTCAAGCAGCTTCTCAAAGTGGCTTGGGGTGTGCTCCATGGGCTTCTGGCCCCTCGTGTGGTCGACATTGGCCACTAGCGAGCTCCCGCGCCACCGCTTGTTCTTCCTTTTGTTGGGAGGCTTGGAGGCGCCTTCGTCGGCGTCCTCATCCTGCTTTGCCTTGCCCTTGAGGGTGTGTTGGCCAAAGGCCTAAGATCCCATCAAGTCAGGGCTTGGGCTTTGGTCCTCACTACTATCATAGCATCCGCCATAGCATGGATGGTAGCCATGGCTAGCCCCCTCCTTTGCATCGCCGTAGGCACGCCCGCGGGTGTCGAGGGTGTCACGGGCGTCGCGGTGGAGACCGAGACGCTCATGCATCGGAACCACGGTGCGTGTCTCACCACCCTATTGGGCCTAATGTACCAGTACGTCCTCATCAGGTTGTTCTGAGGGCACTTCGCATCTACGAGCATCGAGGGTGTCACGCACGTCGCAGTGGAGCTCGAGACGCTCATGCACCGCAATCGTCGTGCGCAGTCTTCCATAGTCAAAGCTGAGGAGCTAGTTGCTTCTGGGGGCACGGACCTCCGGTGTAGGCAGCTGCAGCTCCTTAGGTGCCTCGGCGATTGCGTTGAGGCTGATGAAGAGGAGGGGTTGTGTGGCAGCGGAAAGCCACACCAACTCTCCCTCCATCGTGATGATGAAATCCAGGTTCCCGAAGCGCACGCACGCACTTGGGACCCAGTTGATGTTGCAATTAGCCATCCGAGGCTTGGTGTTGATGTTGAGACGCGCAAAAGCCCCCCTACCTGGTGCGCCAACTGTTGGTGTTTTGAGTAAGCACCAATGAGTAAATTTATATATTGCGCATCTGGTTTAGATGGTATACTAAGAGGATACAAGGGTTATATTGGTTTGGGCCAAATGTCCCTACTTCTAGTTTGTTGCTACTGCTCGTGTTACTAGCATGAAAAAGTTCGTGTAGGGGTTACAAACGGGCAAGAGAGGGACTGGTCCCAAGTCTCTGGTGATGCATTGTTCGTGATGAGGTGCGGTGAACCAATGCTATGTGATGCACTTGTTCGATGAATCGGTATGGGGCGTCCTGTTTTCCCTTTTATAGGCCAAGGGAAAGAAAAGGGAAAGCAGGGGTTACAGCCGAAGGGAAGAGGGAAAAAGAAAGAGAAAATAAGGCACCCGGAGGTGTGTCGTCCTCCTCTTCGTGTGGGTCCCGCTAACCCTGTAGATCGTGGTGGCAGCGGCGTCGCACTAGGGTCCTGTTGGCACTGTAGTATACGTGTGGGCGTCGTGCGTTATTCTTGGCTTCTACCCTATCCGAGTGGATGGAATGGTCAAAAGGTCCCTGACAAAGGCCATACGGGGGGGCTGGCGGTACGGTGCCAGTCGACTGACGTTGGACGGTGGTTAGGTCGGGAGTGGCCATCACAGTGCCGGCCTATTGACGCGATGGGCGACGTGAGTCTCCCAACATGGCCCAGTCGCATCAGGACATGCCCGAGACATGCTCCTAGGCATGCGCCTCCACGTCGTAGCGGTTGAAACGGTTTGGGTCCCACCCTGGGGCCACTGCTTTTGTCCGATAGCAAATTCGACCCTAGGGAATGGACAAGGCAGAAATCTTGCCCTGGGGGCAGGGCGAGACGGAATCCGACCTTCGGAGGTCAGGCGAGGCGGAGCCCTCCCCGTCGGACCGGACGAGTCGGAAACCTCGTCCTCGGAGTTGGATGAGGCGTGGCCCGACCCCTGGGGGTCGGACGAGGCGGAAACCTCGTCCTCGGAGTTGGACGGGGCGTGGCCCGGTCCCTTGGGGTCGGACGAGGTCACAGTCGCGTCCTTAGCCATCGGATGGGCCAACGTGACGCTCATTAATCCTTTGGTTCGGATACCCGGGTATAGATATCCGACAATTTCGTTTCTGGTTATTATTAGGAATAATCTCGCTTCTTAAGAAATTATTTTTTAAAAAAATAACTAAATATATAAAAATATAGCAATATTTTATGAAACGTAATGAGGAATCGTTAGCTTAACTGTAGGATATGTTTTTTATAATAAATATATGTAGGAGGTAAAAGTATTGATTTGAAATATTTTCTATTAATCTAGTAAATTATTTTTTAGAAACGACTCCTCAAAAATTATTTGAGCAGTTATTCGGAATGGAGGAAGTAAGTAGTGATTCCTCAGTTTAAATTGTTTGTTGCAAAATTCGGAGTAAATCAAATCTCCGGCTGAGAATGGAGTCTTTTTCCTTGTCTGACGTGTACCTCTAAGGTGCATGATTTGGATATTATTAACATTATTATGTTTTGGAAGAGAGATGGCCACGGCGGTAAGTACGTGGAAGGTTAGTCGTGACGCGCTTCAACTCTACCAGCGATTATTGCGCTCAGTGTCTCATCTGATCATCCTTCTTGCCAAATTAATCGACAATGGAAACTATAAACTCTTCTGGTTTTTCTCGGGCGCGAGCCTAGTTACCTCTAGTATTTTATCAAGAGAAAACGCAATAATGCAAGTGATTAAAACTAACGCAGTTAGATAGGCTGTCTTTGATACTAGCATTTAGACTATGGGCTGCTGCTGTGGATGTAGCATTTAAACTGTCTGCTATCATACCATATACTCCCTCCATCCAAAATAAGTGACGTTTTTTACTTTCAGACATCTTGTTTGACCGTTCGTCTTATTCAAACTGTTGTGACGGAGAGAACTGGTACAGCTGAACCCACAGCGAAAGACTGCAGAACGAATAAGCTTGTAGTCTTTCGCTACACCATAGCGGCAGCTAGTGTAGCTTGAGAAAACAGTTTCTTACTACAGTATACCATATATTTAAAGAATTTAAACCATTTTAGGAGGAGAAATCCTACCAAACAAGACATGTGTCGGTGCAGAAAGTGACCAACTAGTAAATATTTGTAGTTTTGCTGTACGTTGTGATCGGAGGTGGCCTAGCACTCAATGACACAGGATTTATACTGGTTCAGGCAACGTGCCCTACGTCTAGTCGGGGTCGGTCGGTGACTTTATTCCTGAGCCCAGGTGCTCGAAGTCTGTAGTGGGGTTACAAACGAGAAGGAGAAAGGAGGGGGTATACAAGAGGTTCGGTTGGCTCCGACCGAAAGGGTTGCGGTCGGAACTTGGTGGTCCTGCGGTTGTAAGGTGTTGATGTCGATCTAGTGAGTTTGAGCTTCGTGAAGTCGATCTCTCCTTGTTGGAGGGAGCGCATCCCCTTTTATAGATGAAGGGGATGGCTTTACAGGTGAGAGGGAGAGAGTACAGATATTTCTAAGCCTTGCTGCCTACGGTGATGAAAACTGGATAATGGTTGACGCCCCCAATACTGTCGATGTCGCTGTAGGATGTCAGATATGCACAGGAGATCGAGCTAACTTCTTCTGGAAGGATGGACTCCAGTACCTGTAAATACTTCTTGATGCCTAGTGGCAGGTGAGGAGCCGCGCTATGTTCACCCGGTATGGCAAATCCTGGAGCCCATACTGCGATCGATGTCTAGAGACACGCGGGGGGTTTACCGTATGGGAGTTTCTAGCAGCCCCTACAATACTTTGTATCAGGGTGGCTGCAGAGCACTGTTTTGCGCAAGGTATGGTCCCTGGTACAGTGGTTTTGACTTGTGAGCCATGCCTTGCCTTTCTCCACACGTCTTCTGGTTCCTTCCGAACAGGGAGCCCCCGGTCGGATGGCTCCAGTCGGCTCTCAGTGCGCTGGTCAGAGAAGAGCGGTGAGCAGGCTTCCCACGAGCCCCGGTCGCGGGGTTAGAGTAGGAAGCAGCGTTTTGGGCCAAGCCTTCCGATTGGAGATACTGCTTGGAGACGGCTGGTGCCTAAAGCGAGTGCTCCGGTCGGAGAGGTGGGCCGAAGAAGTTGACGAGCGGGCGCCTGTTCTTAAGGGTAGACCTTCCGGTCGATAACCGGACTACCCTTCTAGCCCGCTGTGTTTTAGTTTTTTGGGCCGGCCCATAAAATATATGTTGTTTTCCTGGGCCGAGCTCGGGCGTGGAAGCCGGTCCTCGAGGGACCCCGGGTTTATGAACCCGACAGGAGCCCCTAAGCTCCCGGGCGATTCGAGCCAAATCGTCCGGGGGATTTTTTGTCTCGCTGGCGGGTGCGTGCGAGCGCACCCACGGGTGTAGCCCCCAAGCCCCCGGGTGGTTCGGGTGGAACCGGCTGGGGGGTTCTTTGTGTTGTGTCTGTGGGTGCACGTGTTTTGAGTTTTAAGACGTAATTTTGTTTAACCATGGCGTTGTTGTGCAGCCGAGGTGTTTTTTAAGCGCGGGGATTGGATTGAGACAGAACTTACTAATCTCGGTGTCGGTGTGCGTCGAGGATCAGGCGAGGAAGTTTAGTTTGAGACAAGCCCTGGCGTCGGTGCATGCCGTGAACGGAGATAGCTTAGTTTTGGATGCAATAGAGTTTGATCTTTGGCGTCGGTGTGCGCCATGGGATCGGGTAAGGTGGAGTCGCGAGGAGACCCAGGCGTCGGTGCTCGCCATGGATCGAGAGAGTTAGTTTTAGTTAGTGAAGCCGTTATGCGAGTTCGGAGTCGTGGTCCCAAGAGGCGTAGCCGGATGTCACCGATCCAGTCGACGCGAGTTCGGAGTCGCGGTCCCAAGAGCCATAGCTGGATGTCGCCTATCCTATCGACACGAGTTTGGAGTCGCGGTCCCAAGAGCCATAGCTGGATGTCACCTATCCAGTCGACGCGAGTTCAGAGTCATGGTCCCAAGAGCCATAGCCAGATGTCACCGATCCTATCGACGCGAGTTCGGAGTCGCGGTCCCATGGCATTTAAGCCCCCGAGCCTTGTCAGGCCTTCGTGGGGGTCGATGTGAGTTGTTTTGCGCTACCCCATCCGGTTCCTCACAACCAGAGGGGCTGAGTTTCGTCGCCTATCCCAATCGCTCGGGCTCGAAGACTAGCTCGGTGAGCTCGCTAACGGGTGTGATCGAGTGGAATTTGGGTCCGTCGTTTGTGATGGGGTTGGCATAGCCCTCTTGTGGCATTCCACTACTCCTTTACCTGCAATCCGGCAGATGCCTAGGTCATTCCGAAGACCGACCCGGGTGGCCTGATGGCCTCCCCTCGATGGAGATTTTGTGGGTCTGGTGAGAGGTTCAGGATCGAACGAGAAGGTTGAGATGACCTGGTTTGCCAGACCGGTCAAAGGCCACACGGTGCTCATCTACGGTTTTCTCCCCTAGCTCTGTTTGGTTGCTCATGAGGCAAGCCACCGTTTCGTGGCGCAACATGGAGCATTCTGGTGCATTTCGCTGCACGTGCGATGCTTAGTTCCTGAGCCTCCAGGCGGTTCATGCCCTAACCGTTTGGGGGGTTCAGGCGTATGAGATGAATGCGCGTATGGATGAGTGGATGATTTGTAATGAAACAGAGGGGCTTTTATTGTGTTTTACCTTGAAGACTACAGTGACGGGGTTCAAAGAGCTCCAGTCAGAAACGTCCGCCCGGGACCTACGCTCGTCAATCGTGGGTTAGCCCTCGTGTGAATAGTTTTTGTATTTAATGAACACATGCTCACCTTGATGACCTGAGAGACGGGGTCCGGAGAGCTTCAGTCAGAAATATCCGACCGGGACCCGTGCTCGTCATTCAAGACAGAGTTGGCATGGCCCGCATGGGGTGCCCCTTCGCTTCCTACCTATATCTTAGGTGCTTATCCTGAGTGAATCGATCAACTCAAGAGGCCGGTTGATCTCTCCTGGGTGACTCGATCGACTCAGGGAGGTCTAGTTGTCTCTTCTGGCAGAGATTCCTCGCTCTCTCTTCCTTCTTCTTTCTCACCGAGAGTGCCTATACGCTGTGGCAGTTCCCAAGTGAGAGGAAGAGTGAGCGAGGGGGAGGACTTACTGATCCTTTTGCGAACCCGGAGCATGATGTCGGATTGGAGGTGACGCTGGATCTGGTCTACGACGCCTCCTTTAGGATGGAGCCATGCGTAGACTTTCTGGCGGATCTTTTCTGGGCGAGCCTCATTAGAGGGGAGGTTACTCATGACTATGCTGGTGGAGGGTTCCGTGCCTGCAGCTGCTCAAGTTGGCCAGTTCATAAAGTTTGATGAGATTTCTTCTAGCCATGGCGACCTTACCTCGGTAGCGGTGCCCCCCCCCTCAGGAGCTGCCTTGACTGCATAAGAAGGTCAGGAGCTCCATGTTCTTCTGCTGAGCATCTATAGGTGCGATGCCCTTGAGGTACCTATTGTGTTTTGCCGGAGTTTTGAAGGAACGGAACCGAGCGATTTCTGGCGTTCAAGTGAAGTTGTCGAGTGGCTGTAGTCGTCTTAAATTTGTGGGGGAAGCCCCCGTATAAAATGTTTGTGTGCTTAATAGTTATAATGGTATTTTGTTTTCTGTGATGGAGTCACTCCGTTCGGGGAAGCTTGTTCCCTTTCGTTCCTTAGTTTCCCCTTAGCATAATTTTTTTTAAATTTCTTTCTTTCTCGTACCTACCCGTTTGTTCCATAGGTCGCAACTTTGTGAGCCCAGGGCATGGCCCGTGAGGCTCAGTCGGTTGTAGCCGTAGGAAAAGACGGGGTGCAATCAGTCGGAATTTTTAAAGCAAAGCTACGTAAGGTAAATTTAAAGGAATGAACTACCCCTTCATTAGGGTAGGAAGGAATTTCTCCATACAATAGTAAACAAAACAGAGAGGTAGTACTCAATATTTGTATATTTATGGAGCCCCCGAGCGACCCGGGTTGAAAGTGTTCGGGCGGGGGCGCTCTTACAGGAGCATGTGCTTTAACCGAAGGTGTTTAGACTGATTCTAAGGGAAAAATGATGTAGCTGTTCAATGTTTCAAGTGTTGTTGAGAACATTGTCGTTGTTGTCCTCCAGTCGGTAGGTGCCCAGTTGGATTACTTCAATTATCGTATAGGGTCCTTCCTAGGGTGGAGAGAGCTTGTGTTTTTCCTTCATTGATTGTTTTTATAATGCCTATTTTCCACAGGAAATAAGGAAGGTGTCGTCCCGCAAGTCCTACTTCCTCTGGGCGGAACACGCCTGGATGGCCGAGCTTGAGCGCCAGGTGGAGTCTGCTTGCCGTGAGTCCCAGGTCCAGGCGGCCGAGGCGGCCGCGTCGTGGGCGGAGGAGCAGCGTGTGGCAGAGCAAGCGACTGCGGCTAAGCGAGGGCTCAAGGCGGCAAAGGTCCACTAGGCGGAGACAGAGGCGGGGCTGTGGACGTCCCTGGTAAACACCGAGACAGCGCTCCAAGAGGCCTTGGCAGCCCTTGAGCCGGAGCGAGCCGCCCTGAAGTCGGCACAGAAGGCCCTAGAGGTGGAGCAGAGGGCCCGATCGGAAATGGATCGGGAAGTGCTCACGCTCCAGGACCAGGTGATGGGGATGGAGGACGCGAGTGCCCGGCTGCATGAACAGGCGGCTCAGCAGGCAGAGGATCTCTCCACCCTTGAAGCCTCTCACATCGGTGCATACCTTTTTGTTTTCTCATGGTGTTGATTTCTTTTCCCCCAGCCTGTTTCTGAGCTTGTCGCTCTTCTTGCAGAGCTGGGTGAAAAGGTGAAGGCGCTAGAGCGAGACCTAGAGATGACCAAGGCAAACTTCAGCCAGAATGTCGAGGAGCTAGCCAAGTCCCATGAAGAGCGACGCGCTCTCGAAGGGGAGCTTGGCTAGATCCGCAACACTACCCAGCTCATCGTCTCGGAAGTCTTCGGGTCGGCGCCAAGTACCAGCGCGCCCGTGGTTCAGCTGGCGGAGGTCCCAGACACGGCTAAGGACCTTGTCAGGAGCAGGCTATTTTATGGAGCGTCGGGGGTGCTAACCTCGGTGGCGACGTACCACCCGAATCTAGACTTTGCCACTATCTGCGGCGGGTATGCTGAAGGCCTGAGCATGGAGGACATCCAGTCAATCGGGGTGAGTCTGCTACCGCACGTGCGGTCGATGTCATAGCAAGTGGGTGATGGATGTTCACTGTCAAGACATGGCCCGAAGCATGCGTGGAGAGGATGCCTCCGAGCCTGCAGATAGCATGGAGCCTGGTTCAGGGGGGGGAACGTCGCCTCAGCCCCGATCGAGCTGAACGTCGTGCTGCCAGGGAGCGAGCAGCCTGCGCCTTCGTCGATCGCGCCGTCAGCAGATGCCACCAGGTCGGTTTAATACCTTTTTAAATATAAGTAGTTAGTAAATGTAAGAAGTTTAAGTTCGTGGGGGGGGGAACCCCTGTGTAAAACGTTTGTGTGTGTTTTTTAATGACTGCGATTGGTTTTTGTTTTTGTGATGGAGTTGCTCCGTTCGGGGAAGCTTGTTCCCTTTCGTTCCTTAGTTCTCCCTTAGCATAATTTTGTTTTAAATTTCTTTCTTTCTCGTACCTACCCATTTGTTTCGTAGGCTGCAACTTTGCGAGCCCGGGGCGTGGCCCACGAGGCTCGGTCGGTCGTAGCCGTAGGAAAAGGCGGGGTGCGATCGGTCGAAATGTTCTAAAGCAAAGTTACGTAAGGTAAAACAAAGGAACGAACTACCCTTTTGTTCAGGTAGGAAGGAGTTTCTTCATACAAAAGTAAAAGAGTACTTAAGGTAAAAACAAAAATAGAGGGGTAGTAGAGCCCCCTAGTGGAGCCCCCGAGCACCCCGAGCCAAAAAGTGCTCGGGTCGGGGTGCTCTTATAGGAGCGTTCGCTAAGTAAAGGTAAGACTGAAACTTAGGAAAAGAAGAAAAGACATAGCTATTCCAAGGTCGTCGGAGAGAGTGTCGTCGTCGTTGTCCTTTAGTCGGTAGGCTTCCGGTCAGATCCCTTCATGCTCCAGTCGTCTGGATCCTTGTCCGCTGCGCCCCCTTCTTCGGTCACTGCCTCCTCGCCTTTTTCTTCCTTTGGGCTACCGGCCTACCTCGGTAGACACCTGAGGAGCTGGCAGTCCTTGTAGAGATGGTTGACGGGATAGTTGTGGTTGGTGCATGGGCTCTCCATGAGATCGTGGAAGTGGCCTGGAGGGTCTTGCTGGGGCTACATGCCCGCGTGATCGGCCGCGGTGACCGAAGCGGAGTTGGCCGGTCGGCGGCGATCCTTTCTGTTCTTCTTTCCCCTATGTGTGGAGGGGCCCTTGTCTTGATCCTGGCGCTTGGCCTTACCTTTGTTGCGGCCCCCGTTGAAGCGCGGCAGAAAAGACGCTTGCTGGAGGTGTTGGACAAAGGTCCGTGGTTCTAGGCTATCAGGACTGGGACTCCGGTCGACGCTGCGCGCACTGTTCGCCTAAACAGTCGTTTAGCCCGTTTAAACACCGTGTAAACGCTACACAGTGGTGCGTCGTTTCCATTTAATCACCCGTTTACCCCGTTTAATTGGCCATTTAGCCCGTTTAATGGGACGTTTTGCCTGAATAATGGCTAAACGGTAGGTGACTGACTGTTTACCGTTTAGCGTTTAGGAAAACACTGCTGCGCGCATCTTGGTTTGGCCCAAGCCGTGCGTAGATAGGCGGTCGGCACAGGGCGGTCGTCAAGTCAAGACGAGGAGCGGTTGTGGCTTCTTGTGCCGCAATCGGGGGTTAAGACGATGACAGGGTGTAGTGCCACATCTGCTGCGTCCCTATTCCCCGGACGGGGAGCGAGGTCACGAGTCGGCGTCGCGATACGGAGTACTCCGCCTGTTGAACGGCGGTGGTCTCCAATAGTGCCCGGAGGTTCTGGTGGATTGCCCGTCCACGAGGGTGGTTCGGCTCGGGCAGGTCACGCAGGAGCATTGCCGCGGCGGCAACGTTCTGACTGGCCCGAGCGAACTGTGGGGGGGTCGGTCCCCTGAACCGGAGCGTTGCTCTGGGGCTAACGGGCGTGACCCCGAGCGCCGCTCACCGGTCTATGCGCACGGGGCGCAGTGTGGTGCGCCGAGCGCATTGGTGCGGTTGGTGGCTGATGCGGCCACTATCATCATAGATCCTCCCCGTGCTCACGTGTGAGCTCGGGGGTCTCCGCATGAGGGCCCAGTGCGGCATGGGTCCAGAAGGACTCCGTTACCCCTAGCGGCTGTTCTAGGGCGTCCGCCACAGCGTACTCCTAGGACCGACAGTGGCTAGGCGCCACGTCACCGATGCTGGAGCCATCGCTCCCGACGTCATCATCCATGATGTCGAGGAAACAGGTGGGAGCATAGCTCGCCATCCCCACGAACTCAGACATGAGAGGGTGCGGCGCCAGCACCTTTTGGAGTCCCCGGGTGTATGCGTCCGTGGAAGACGCGAGGCCATAGGGGAACTGGCCGTATGGCGGCTGCGACGGGTACAACGGTAACCCACCGGGTATTTGGTGGAAGATAGAGCGTAGTAAGTAAATAACAGCATGTATATTACTAACAGCGGGGTTTGAGCAGAGAGTTTGCTTGGAATGAAGCGCAGATGCCGCGCCATCAAAGTTGCGAGTCCCGGAGTCGATGGAGGACGTCCCTCCGACGGGTGCCGGGTCGCGAGCCTCCTTGCGGAGGTGGAGTACGCCGAGCCGGTCAGCAACGAAGTCCAGGCTCCCGAAGCGAAAGGCCTGGGCTGGCTCAAAGATGGGTGGAACCCGCATCTCGGCGGGCGAGAGTGCGGGGAACTCTAGCGAGCCAAAACAAATCATATCGCCCGAGCCTGCCACGGCGGGGGTGGCGGAAAAATGAGCCATCCGATGACCAAAAGACTGTGGAACGTACAACGTCTTCCCCACGGACGGCGCCAACTGTCGGTGCAGAAAGTGACCAACTAGTAAATATTTGTAGTTTTGCTATACGTTGTGATCGGAGGTGGCCTAGCACTGAATGACACAGGATTTATACTGGTTCAGGCAACGTGCCCTACGTCCAGTCGGGGTCGGTCGGTGACTTTATTCCTAAGCGTAGGTGCTCGAAGTCTGTAGTGGGGTTACAAACGAGAAGGAGAAAGGAGGGGGTATACAAGAGGTTCGGTTGGCTTCGACCGAAAGGGTTATGGTCGGAACTTGGTGGTCCTGCGGTTGTAAGGTGTTGATGTCGATCTAGTGAGTCTGAGCTTCGTAAAGTCGATCTCTCCTTGTTGGAGGGAGCGCATCCCCTTTTATAGATGAAGGGGATGGCTTTACAGGTGAGAGGGAGAGAGTACAGATATTTCTAAGCCTTGCTGCCTACGGTGATGAAAACTGGATAATGGTTGACGCCTCCCAATACTGTCGATGTCGCTGTAGGATGTCAGATGTGCACAGGAGGTCGAGCTATCTTCTTCAGGAAGGATGGACGCCGGTACCTGTAAATACTTCTTGATGCCTAGTGGCATGTGAGGAGCCGCGCTATGTTCACCCGGTATGGCAAATCCTGGAGCCCATACTGCGATCGATGTCTAAAGACACGCGGGGGGCTTACCGTATGGGAGTTTCTAGCGGCCCCTACAATACTTTGTGTCAGGGTGATTGCAGAGCACTGTTTCGCGCACGGTATGATCCCTAGTACAGTGGTTTTGACTTGTGAGTCATGCCTTGCCTTTCTCCGCACGTCTTCTGGTTCCTTCCGAACGGGAAGCCCCCGGTCGGATGGCTCCAGTCGGCTCTCAGTGCGCCGGTCGGAGAAGAGCGGTGAGCAGGCTTCCCACGAGTCCCGGTCGCGGGGTCAGAGTCGCGGGGTCGGAGTAGGAAGCAGCGTTTGGGCCAAGCCTTCCGATTGGAGAGACTGCTTGGAGACGGCTGGTGCCTGAAGCGAGTGCTCTGGTCGGAGAGGTGGGCCAAAGAAGTTGACGAGCAGGCGCCTGTTCTTAAGGGTTGACCTTTCGGTCGACGACCGGACTACCCTTCCGACCCGTTGTGTTTTAGTTTTTTGGGCTGGCCCATGAAATATATGTTGTTTTTCTGGGCCAAGCCCGGACGTGGAAGCCGGTCCTCGAGGGACCCCGGGTTTATGAACCCGACAACACGATTGTTTGAGCTTCCAATTCATTTGGATAAGTGATAAGAACATATTGTACGGCTAAAAGTGGTTCTTTTGGATTCCTAAAAGTAAATGGTGAACATGTGTGAGAAGTGAATTAGAAGAAACTATTCTTTTAGCCTTTTGTCTCCTAATTTGTTTTAGAGAATCATCGCTCCATAGAATCAATATATAATTATTTCTCTGTAAAATACTATTTGCTAGAGCGTTGTTGAATTCACCCCGAAAAGCTGCACTAAAAGCTCCGCCAATAAAGCCCTCAATCTAGCAATTTGAACCATAACTCCCCATCAAATTGCTTTTCATGACTTGTTTGTAGAAAAACTATTTCCCAGACTCAGAGGAAGCCTTTTTTGTAGTAGAAAAATATTACATCGGGGCATATTTTGGTGAATCACTTATCGACTATGGCTTTAGCTTCTTTGTACACAGCAACATTGAGCTATTTTTTATCTCTCCTCTTAAAATAAATTAGGAACTCATAAAATTATTATATTTTTATTCCCGGGTCGCCTCCTCGCTCCAAGCACCGTAGCAAGTAGCTAAGTCTTTTGGAGCTATATCAAACGACGTCTAAATATATCCAATGTGTATTGGCTAACTTGTTATCCTCTATTCCACCTTGGTTCAAGCAATTATAATGACATCTCTCGTCTTAATAAAACTAGTAGTACAATGTTTTTTTTAAGTTGCCCGTGACAAGTATGAAACGCTGCCATTGACCATTTTTGATAGTGTCTAGTAGATGAAAAGCCCCATGCCTCTATTCCACCTTTCTGGACAAAATTCGGCACACTTTTGATCTTTAACGCCACACGGCGACCGCGTGAGCAGTAAACAACGGAAGCTCGCTATGCAGTATG
The DNA here is from genome assembly GCF_019320115.1 of Miscanthus floridulus. Classification (NCBI taxonomy): domain Eukaryota; kingdom Viridiplantae; phylum Streptophyta; class Magnoliopsida; order Poales; family Poaceae; genus Miscanthus; species Miscanthus floridulus. The sequence goes on from NC_089581.1 coordinate 123,527,815, forward strand.
CACAAGGGCGGAGCTTTCCTAGTCGTCCTAGCACCACAGTTTTGTTCGAGTTGAAGCCCGGGTCGTGGTCTCCCGTCGAACCCACATGGCAGCAATCATGCAGGCAGGGTCCCCGTCCCCGTCAGCCGGCGGGGCCTGGTCCCTGTACCAGAAGATAGAGAGCCGCCGCCATTAGCGGAGCCAAAATGAGCACATCGGGGGACTAATCAATAGAAATTTAGAACAAATGTCAAAAATTAACGGTGAAATCACGTTTTTGCTACAGTAAATATAAAGGAAAATCAGGGCTGCTGCCCCCCTAGCCCCCGTGGATCCGCCACCGCCGCAACAAAAGTATCGGGGCAGCGGACAGCGGTGCACCGGCACACGCAGACGCAGCCGCAGCTGCTACTAGCTCTGAAGCGTGGATCCCAGTCAGCACACACGCTTTTCGGCCCGTGGGAATGCGAGACGTGGCGGCTGGCTACCCGCCGTGCGATGGCACGCAGCTGAATGCTGATGCTCAGCACGTTATCAGCTCCAGCAGAATTGCGCATCTAGCAGGCGCGTGGAGTCCAGTTGGACCATCACGTTTTGCCGTGGGCGCATCTGTACAGTACAGGTACAGCCCCTCTCGCCGTGCACGCGCATGCATGGGGGCCACATGGCACGGCACTACACGTATCGTATACGGCGTACTACGTATGATGCAACCTCCATTTGAACGAACTAACGACGTGCCGATAGTATGACGCAGGATATTTTGTCAATGGCATGCTCCTACCTACGCTAGTCTCTTCTACTCGAGACAAAAACAAGAGTTGTTGAGTGATATGTGCTTCTTCGTTTCTTCTAACACAAGAATAGAAGAGATGCTCGTCATCGATACGTGGCCTTTGGTTTTATGCGTGTAGAATAACGAGTGTAGTACAACACTACACCTTGCGCTTAGGCAGTCGGCTCAATTTTCAATTCCTGATGATAACGATGATATTGTTGGTATGTCCACAATAACAAATGTCCAGCGAGCGCGACGTACCGCCGAGAACTTAAAACTCAATTTGTTCATCTGCACGTGATAAGACAGCCGAGGAATCTCCCAAGAAGCCAGGCAGGTTATCAACATTAATGCATCACAAATATCACAATCATTATCGACTAGCCAATACCCCGGGCGTTGCCGCGGGTCAAACAAAGGCAATGATTGGTTTAATACATGCTTCTATATTCTACATGTTTGATGTTTGTGACACTATAAAAATATATATGAATACTTTAGGTTAAGTACCTATTATAATAAGTACATAAAGAATAAATGGTAAACCTGAAATAGGTGTTAAAAGGAACTGATGGCAGTATGACATCATTTGCCTAAAACAGGACACGGTGATATTCCACATTATGAGAACAGTATCGTATTTCTCTAAATGTTGCTGCCAAAAATGCCAAAGCTGTCGAGGATGAAGTAGCACTCACCCTCAGTAACTACTCGTCGTGGTGAAATATTCGGGAACTTCGTCCCTGTGAAATTCCAGTGTCATACAACTGAAAAAGAGCTTCAAATGCATTATCGTGAGGTAAAGTGAAAACTAATAGCTGCAACCAAACTGTACCGATGAAATGAAAACATGTGGAGGACGCAAATTCTGAGTTCCACCATAAAGGAAAGTGTACGGATTTCAATTAGTTTAAGAAAGATGTTTTACTACGTTTGAGGACTGAAATGTTTCCAAGTTGTACAAATACATTGAAATGGGTGTACTAAAGTTGAGCATGTAAAGCTGGCAATGTTCAGGCATCTTGTCGAAATCAATGGAACAAATGTTGAAATGAAACATGGAGACCGGGTAAGGTTATATAAGAAAGAGCATGATGTAATGGTAAAATCGAACTCCAAAAAGAGCAACAGTACAGGCATCAGCAATTTGTGAGAGCATGGTATACATGGTACCTTGTGATAGATCATCAGAATTAAGCCATGCATCAGCTAAAGAATATTACTGGGTATTCTGGCCATCACAAATTCCATAAGTAGAAAGTTGTGTGCTTCCCTAGCTGAATATGTCAACGAATGAATGAGATTAGCATGCACAGTCAGAAAATTTGTAGCCATGAATGGATGGGTATTTTGAAGCAGCATCTTAGGAATACAACATAGTCTGCAGTTGGCACATGGTGCATTAGATCTATTAAAGCTTTGTTGCAACCAGATCTGATAACTGTACAAAGCATAATGCAAAATGAAGAAACTGAAAGAAAGTAGGGTAAAAAAATCAGTAATTCCTAGTAGGTCTTATAGAAGAGCTCGTCAGATGAGGAATACAAATATTTACGAAGAATAGCATGTGGAAGAAGTATGCATTGGTCAATGTTAGGAAACCAGGACCAATTTGTACATTCACAGGAAAGAACAAACACATATACAACTATACATGTATTGGCTGTGAATCTATTGTAGGAATGGGAAAAACTAAATAAATTTAACTAAATAGGTTCTAGTTTGAATAGATTCAACATCACCAACAATGTCTTGTCTGTTTGCTTTAATGTCTTTCAAGATTGTAATGCAAAAGGTTAGAAAACCATATCAGTTACAACAGAGAAGCCAAGATAGGAAAAAAGTAAAAGAAAGAATGCGCACATTGAACTGCCAGCGGCCACACAGCGTCCTGCAACCGGAGCACACCTGCTCGATGAATCTGTACCAAATCATTATTAGCACACAAATGTGTATGGCAAGATTTGCAGTTCAATTTGGGAAAGCGAGAGCAATTGAAGAAAATGAAAAAAAAAAAACAAGCTTACATTGAACTCCAACATCGTGGGCAAAGGTAACAGGTTTCGGAGCTGTTACGCTGCGCAGAGACTACGGAGAAAACCGTGAAGCATCCACACATGGAAGGGTATCCTCTTAATCTGAAAAACTTACATTAAGTATATGACGTACTGAACTGCTGATTTGCTCAAGTAGCTCTGAATCCATAGGTTAGGGAGTAGTGCACGACTTACTCTGAACGACTGGAAGTATTCAGTTTTTCCAGTTGCTGGAATTGTCTTGCGTTTGATTTACAGTCCGGACAGAAATAATCTGAATTTTCCAAATCCTACACAATGGCAAGTTAACAAAAGGTACTCATACAATAATTGCATATAGATATGAAGCAATAAGGACATCAAACTATCATCATATAAGGGTAAGGAAAAAGCTTCCATGTTGTTGCATGTCAGGTGACAACTGTTAGGACTGTAGATCGTAGGGATAGATCCGAGGGGTTACTTGTGGTTAAATAGAATCACGAGCCCTAGTACATGTACTATTGCAACGAGAGACATAGAGGGATGGAGTAAAAGATGGACGTGTTAAACCTAACACCGCAGTGGAAGATCCACTCGCGTCCGCCATGGAGTCGATTTGCGCTAGGGCAGCGATGGTCGGGGAAGAGGACGTTGGTGATGGGTAGTGGCGACCGACGGTGAAGGCAGTGAAGTTCGGTGACGCAGTCCGAAGGCGGCGCGGCTGGTGGCTTCCTGTCACTGGCTGCGCCCCTCTCTGATCGGATTAGGGTTTAGATGTCGGCGGGGAGCTCGGCCCAGGTCAACCTCGTGATAAGAGCCGCCGGCCCCCATCTCTTTTTATAGCGCAGTGTGATAGGGGCCCTCCAGCCATGGTAGGCTGGGCGCCCCCGATCAGGGCACGAATCAAAGGCCCAACTGGGCCGTTGAGTCCAGTTAGGATTAGAGATCAATCTAACAATCTCCCCCTTGATCTCTTTCCATCTTTCACCTTTATATCATTTACTTTTGTTCATTCCATTATAGATTAGCGCATAGAGCATGTCTCATCATCATGGTCCATTGCCGATAAATTTAACAGCTACAATACACTACTCTGTTCTGAAATAGATATTTATCTTTGGGCCTTCTTTTGTCTAGGAATTATAGGCTTTCCATTAAACCCATACTGGCTACATGTTCTCTGAACACGTTGGGTGGTAAGCCTTTTGTAAGCGGATCCGTGAGCATCTTTTCGGTACTTATATGCTCAAGACTTATGACTTGATCCCGGACTTTATCTTTCACAACATAATACTTTATGTCAATGTGTTTGGCAGCACCACTTGACTTATTGTTGTGAGTATACTGTACTGCCGGATTATTATCGCAGTATAACTTAAGTGGTCTATAGATGTCGTCAACCACCTTCAAACTGGGTATGAACTTCTTTAGCCAGTTCACCTGCCCCATTGCCTCATAACACGCTACAAACTCGGCATACATTGTGGACGATGTAGTGACGGTTTGCTTTGAGCTTTTCCATGAAATAGCTCCCCCTGCGAGAGTGAATACATATCCAGACGTGGATTTTCTATCATCTCCCGCATAATCAGAATCTGAATATCCCACTATATGGAGTGAATCAGATCTTCTATACGTCATCATGAGGCCTTTCGTTCCTTGCAAATAACGTAAGACTTTCTTTACCAATTTCTAGTGTTATGTTTCAGGATTGCTCTGGAATCTACCAAGTAACCCGGTAATAAATGCCAAGTCAGGGCGTGTGCATACTTGAGCATATTGCAAGCTTCTGACAGCTGAAGCATATGGAACCGTTTTTATTTGATCGATCTCATATTGGTTCCTAGGGTATTGAAAATCCCCATATATGTCGCCCTTGACTATAGGAGCAGGTGAGGGACTACATTTGTGCATACTAAATTTCTTTAAGATCTTTTCTACGTATGCCTTTTGTGACAGTCCTAATACCCCTTTGCTTCTATCTTGGTGAATCTCAATCCTTAGAACGAACGAATCTTCACCAAGATTTTTCATATCAAATTTTAAGGACAAAAACTTCTTAGTCTCCCGTAGTAGACTGATGTCACTACTAGCAAGTAAGATATCGACCACATACAGGACAAGGAAGATAAACTTTCCATTCTAAAACTTTGTATAGACACAATTGTCCTCTACATTCTCTTTAAACCCAAAATTCCTTATTATCTGATCAAACTTCAAGTACCACTGTCTTGAAACTTGTTTTAATCCATAAATGGATTTTTTTAGGCGGCATCCCATTCGTTCTTTTCCTTCCATGACAAAACCTTTTGGTTGTGCCATGTAAACATTTTCCTCCAAGTCCTCGTTGAGAAATGCCGTCTTTACATCCATCTGATGTAATTCTAAATCGTAATGTGCCACTAATGCCATTATGATTCTGAAGGAATTCTTACATGAGACTGGAGAAAAGGTCTCATTGTAATCAATCCCTTCTCTTTACGTAAAGCCTTTTGCCACAAGTCATGCTTTATACCTCTATATATTCCCTTAAGAGTCAAGTTTTGTTTTATAGACCCATTTACAGCCTACTGTTTTGGCTCCTTTAGGAATTATCTCTAAATCCCAAACTTTATTGACATTCATAGATTTTATTTCATCTTCCATGGCCTCAAGCCACTTTGATGAATGATCACTTCTCATGGTTTCTTCAAATGAGGTGGGATCATCCTCCATTTGAAATTCCTCAGTGTTGTACACTTCATAATCAGCAGGAATAGCTAATTTTCTAACTCTTTGAGACCTTCTAAGGGCCTCCACATTTGGCATATCTTCTGTTTGAGGATGTTGTTGCTCCCCCTCATGTGTGGCAATTAGTTCTATAGGATCCTGAAGAATAGGTTTCTCATCATCATTCATTGTTGCCACAAGCGGAATAACAACACGTGTTGGCACCATAGTATCTTGTACTATCGGTGCAGCGACAGCAGGTAATGAGAAAAATGGCTCATGAATTATCAGAGTGGGCGCATACACCCGCTTCTCTTCAAGGTCAATTTCTCGAGCTACCATGCTCCCCCTCATCATTTCACCCTCTAGAAAGACAGCGTGTCTCATTTCCACAAACTTTGTATGTCTATCTAGACAGTAGAAATGAAAACCTTTTGACTTTTCTGGGTAGCCAATGAAATGACAACTTACTGTTTTGGGATCTAGCTTCCCAATGTTTGGGTTAAATACTTTGGCCTCAGCAGGACTCCCCCACACACGTAAGTGGCTTAGTGAGGGTACTCTTCCTGTCCACAACTCATATGGTGTTTTAGGCACCGACTTACTTGGTACTCTATTGAGAATATGAATGGCGGTTTTTAACGCCTCCATCCATAGGCTCAATGGTAAGGTGGAGTAACTTATCATACTACGCACCATATCCATCCGGGTACGATTATGTCTTTTGGCTACTCCATTCTGCTGAGGTTCGCCCGGTGTAGAATACTGGGCTACTATGCTATTCTCCTGTAAGAACCTTGCAAAAGGTTCAGGAACTTGACCATATGGGGTAGGCCGACCGTAGTACTCCCCCCCACGATCGGACCTGACTATCTTAATCTTTAAATTGTGTTGGTTTTCAACTTCTGCCTTAAATATCTTAAATTTATCCAATGCTTCTGTTCTTTCTTTGGTTGGATAAATATAGCCATAATGGGAGTAATCATCTATGAATGTTATGAACGAATCATAACCATCCACACTCTTAACAGGAAACGGACCACATATGTCTGTGTAAATAATCTATAGAATTCCTGCGCTTCGTTTGACATCTTTCTTAATTTTCTTTACATACTTTCCTTTAATGCATTCTCTGCATTGTTCTAAATCTGAGAGCTCTAATGGAGGAAGAATATCATTCTTAACTAGTCTTTCTATTCTTCCCCTCGAAATATGGCCTAAATGACAGTGTCATAATTTCGACAATACATCATGAGCTCTCTTTCATTTTCTGTTTACATCTGTAGACGAGGATACATTCACATTGTCGCACGCAACATTCTCATTATCACATACAACATTTACATCATCACGTAGTGATAACAAATAAAGCTCATTTTATAAGATAGCAAGACCAACACATGCATTATTAAATGTTATCTTACATTTGCCATTTCTAAAATGGCAATCATATCCATCATTGTCCAAACATGAAACACTAATCAAGTTCCTTTGTAACGAGGGAACATAAAGAACATCTCTAAGTATAAGTTTGAAACCATCAGCAAGCTCTAGAGAAAGATCGCGAACGGCTTCAACTTCTGCTTGGACTCCATTTGCAACTTTAACGTGTCTTTCGCTTCTTTGCGTAGTCCTTGTCGAATGGAATCCCTGTAAAGAATTAGCAACATGAACAGTTGCACCTGAGTCAATCCACCAAATAGATTTCGAATACTGTACATACAGGGATTCATTTATGAACGTAATAATGTTCTTACCTTTCTTTGCCATGAGCATCTTTAAGTAATTGGGACAATCTTTCTTATAATATCCCGTCTTCTTACAATAGAGACACTGGTCTTTCTCTACTATGAACTTGTTCTGCTGAGGCTGATGCAGCATGGGACCCTTTTCCTTTAACTTTGAAGAGGAGTTAGCATTATTATTCTTTTTCTTATTGTCTTTCAAATAATTGATAGAGCCACCATTGGTAGCTTTCATTCTCTCCTCTTCTTGCACACACATAGCCATGAGCCTCTCCATGTCCCATTTCTCGGGCTATATGTTGTAGTTGACAACAAAAGTGTCAAACTCTTTTGGCAAGGAAGCAAAAATCAGATGGATAAGGAACTCATCCTTGAGAGCCAGATCCATTGGTTTAAGCTTGATGCCAAATTGCTCATCCTTAGTATGTGCTCTCTTATACCACCATTACCAGAGTACCTCTCTATCACCAGCTGCTTTATCAGCTGGGTAGCATATGTCTTTGAAGAGCCAGTGAACTAACTCTTTATTCTTTTGAGATACTCGGTGATGGTGTCACACTCTGGGATTGAGCCCATAATTGTAGGCTCAATCGTGTTCTTTATCACAGCCAAACACTTTTTGTTGGCAGTGATCCACTTCCTATGCTCAAGGTCATAGGACATTCTTTGGGATGCAAAATCCCTCTCTCTGGTTGCCCAAGCGGCATCAGCCTCATTTGTCTCCCTCACCGGTGCCACAGGCTCTATGGGACACGGTGTGGTGACTACCCAGTCCACCTCAACCAAGATGAAGGCCAGGTCGATCTTTTTCTTCCACTCAGTGTAGTTATCACCTTTGAGAGTGGGGATCTCTTTAATACAACCCATCAAGTTATATCCGCCTGAAAACACAATTCAGATTGAGTGAGAACATAAATAATAACAATAACAATTACATGTCTTAGTTCCAACGTTGGTCAAAATTAAAACATACAATTATTATCTACATTAATTCTACATCACCGTTGGGCAGAAATAGAATTAATGTAAGACAAAACATCATAATATTGCCATTAATCAACGTTGGTCAGAATAATAACAATATTATAATCAATTAAAACATATCCATTTTCAAAATTAAATTCTTCCATTGGTTCGAATTTAATAATGAAAATTACATGTTTAAATACGCAGCGGAAAAATAATCTCAATTTTGTGAATTTTACCCACAGGAAAATTCTCTTTTCTATTTTCTTTAAACCATTTATCCATTTTCCAGGAAATAAACATTTACTAGAAAAGGAAAAAACAAAAACTAATTAATTCATCACTGTTCATTCGGCCCAGCCGGGAATTTGGCCCGGCCCACTGCCGTCCACGCGCTCCCCCACGCCCAGGCCACAACCTGGGCCTGGGCTAGGATTTTGGCCTCGCGCCCTCGCCCGCCTAGGCCGCGAGTTGGCCCGATCATCTGGCGCCATTCATTTTGATCCGACGGACGAGCGTCGAGATCGGGTGAACAAAACCCGCCGATGCCGGCTCCTCCCGAACCCTAACATCATTCGGTTCTTTGCTCTCTCTCTCTTCGCCGCTCTCATTTCTCTTCTCAGCGCAGCAACAACAGCCACCGAGTGAGAGCGTGCGTAAGCGAGCAGACAACTCGGCACCATCGCCGGCCCCCTCACCGGAGCGCGCGCTCCCCACGCGGGTGAGCGCGCCACCGTCGAGTGGCCTAGCTGTGGCGCCCCTTTGGCTAGAGCCCGGTGAGCAGCGCCCCTGGCTCGGTCTTCTTTTCCCCGTGCGCCTGCGTGGTAGCAGTGCAGCGCAGCAGCGAGGTAGGCCTCCCCTTCCCCTTCTTCCCCTTTGGATTTGGTTCTTTTTTTCAGTTCTTAGATTCAACCGATTAGGGATAGTTAGGGTTAGGGTTTCTTTTCTTTTTAGGGTTTCAATGTTTATCTTCCCCGTGAAGTCTTCACGGGTTTAGGGTTCGACTCTTACACTCTTAAGGCTGAAACCCTCTTCTTTTCTCCTTTCCTTAACCTAGTTAGGGTTAGGGTTCAACTGAACCCTTTGTTCTTGTTAGACCCGCACTGGATCTAACCTTACACTTATTTTTCTTATTGGTTTACCCATTCTAGATTTAAAACCCTAGAAACCAATGGCTCCGGTACCATTGTTAGGACTGTAGATCGTACTAGGGATAGATCTAAGGGGCTACTTGTGGTTAAATAGAATCACGAGCCCTAGTACATATACTATTGCAACGAGAGACATAGAGGGGTGGAGTAGAAGATGGACGTGTCAAACTTGACACCGTAGTGGAAGATCCACTCGCGTCCGCCATGGAGTCGATCTGTGCTAGGGCAACGATGGTCGAGGAAGAGGACGTTGGTGATGGGTAGTGGCGACCGATGGTGAAGGCAGTGAAGTCCGGTGATGTAGTCCGGAGACGGCATGGCTGGTGGCTTCCCGTCACTGGTTGCACCCTCTCTGATCGGATTAGGGTTTAGATGTTGGTGGGGAGCTCGGCTCAGGTCAACCTCATGATAAGAGCCATCGGCCCCCACCTCTTTTTATAGCACAGTGTGACAGGGGCCCTCCATCCATGGTGGGCTGGGCGCCCCTGATCAGGGCATGAATCAAAGGCCCAACTAGGCCGTTGGGTCCAGTTAGGATTAGAGATCAATCTAACAACAACAAACTGGCCACAAATTACCTTCGAAGTCACTACTTAAAATATTTATGTGACCATTGAGCCAGTAGATAATCCTTGAAGGCGAGCAGTACAATAAGAAGGTCACATAACACAGAATGTGAGAATTGAGCAAAAATAAGGCATAGTAAAATAATATTGAGTCATGGGAATTAAGCAGATCTAAATTAAAATGCTATGCTAAGATTTATAGTGAGGTACCGCGGTGGCTGTGGCGGCCACCCTCTCCGGTTTTGCAGCAGCGAGAGAAACACGGAGATTCATCCGCATGAGACATTAGAAATAGAATCGATGCGAGTAGGGGCACATCAGGCCAAGAATGAAGGTCATCCTTACCTGATTCGTCCGGTGCGGGCGTCCCCCATGAGGCCAACAATGGCACGGTGGCCCGGTGAGGCGACAGGGAAGCCGGCGCGGACGTTGTGGCGCCGAGCAGCTTTGCTAGGGTTTGGCCATGCTAGAGCTCCCGTGGCGCGGCATAACATTGGGCCGCCAGAGCTAGGAAGAGGGAGGGGTTGAGCGTGTGGTAGAACCGCCCGAATTAGCACACTTACGGAGGCGCTCATCTTCCACTAGACACTAAGCACCCCGAAGGCAAGCTATAGCGGGTGATATCCGTCGGGCACACCCCAAGGGAGAACCCAAAAGATCCACATTTTTCCCAAGGATCCAATATTGAGAACGAGTTACAATACAAGTGCATTTCATACATAAGAGTTTCTTAAAAAGTACATTGTTACAATACCAAATATCAGAGTGTGCAATGATAAACAATGGAATTTAAAAATATACATCTAGCGATAGGGACGAGGATCCGTCTGAGCGCACCAGAAGAATCCTCCACACAAGGTACTTCTCAAGCATCACCTGCAATAGGGGTAAATAAACCCTGAGTACACAATATACTCGCAAGACTTATCCGACTAGTGGAAATAATTTCCCGACTCCAAGGAATATGATAAGCTTTATGGTTTGCTAGTTTCTTTTTGCCAAAAGCCATACTAATAGTGAGTCCTTATTTATGTATTATTATCAGCCATATTAAGTTATCACCTAGTCCATCTATATAAGCACCTGTTCTATTTTGAAGCAAGAGTGGAGCAATTAGTTCCATTTCTTCTCCTTTCAACTTTCAGTTCTTACTACGGTGCTAAACCATAGACAAGCCGTACCGGATTGCCCGGTGATTTGTGAATCAATGTGCCCAGCTGGGTGCCCTGAAAACACATGCCCTGCTTGTACCCCAAGCACAAGCAGGACTAACCCATCACTCTCCTGTCCTGAGTGTCCATGTCCTCGTCCAAACTTGGACTCCAAGCCCCCACTCCTGAGTCCCAGACTCAATGTGGTGCAAGGACCTCCACCATCTCCGCCTCCAATCAGTCGATCCGGAAAGAGCCGGATCCATGACAAGAGAGCAACAAGTCTTCCATGCGCTCATACCCAAGTATACGCTCAGGACAATAAATCTGTGACTTGCCTAGAGTCATATGCAACGACCGGTCCTTAATCGACACGGACAGGGAAAAAGTGTAACCGAGCTATGCCCTATTGGCCGCAGGACACAACCCTTTACACCCACCAATACCCAAACCATATCCCTACCCGGTCACCATTTACCTTTCCACCATTTTATCATAAGTGATCATATTTTATCACCTATTTGCGAGTAACGACAGGTTACTCATGCTACCGATATCCTGAGCATAGCAGTACTCGACCTGTACTAGTAGGACTCATGGGTAGATATATTTAAACATGTAGTTTCTATAAAATGCCTGTAACCTAAATGCACATCACATATATATATTTAGTGATTATTAAAATAGGGGTTATGCACCGGGGCTTGCCTTGGGCAGGCGACAGGTCAGCAAGGTCAGCACCAGTAGGCTCTGGGGCTCCCTCCTGCACGAGGATCTCCTCCTTGTACTCCTGGATCACCTCGTCATACTCTGGCTCGCCAACAGGCACGAAGTCTACCAGCTCATGATCTGCATGCATGAAATGACGATGCAATGCTTAGGAATATAACAACAGCAACTCTTACAATAACAGTACATCGATTTAACTACTAAGCTAGTGCTACCGACCATGGTGCTAAGCTATCTAATAACAAGTTTGAAATATGACATTCATTATTATTATTATAGCAACTACAGATATTCTTACTCCTAATGCTGGTTTACGCTATATACAATAAAGCAAGGGTAATAACTACTTTATTTAGCAACTTGTTCTAAGGCTACAAAATTTATAGCAAGTACATAATATCCTAGTGAACCTACTATAAAATTTTCAAAGCTAAAACTATTACCGATTTGCCAAAAGAATTCCTACAACATTAAGCTAACTAATATTAAGTTTTTCTATTTTGACTTCACGAACCTAGCATCACAACAACTAACTGTAATCTAAATACACTAACATGTAGATGGTATTTTTGTGAACCTAACAAACTTGGTTTTATTATTTTTGGACATCTACAAGATTTACCACAATTTATCAAAGTTTAGCTTCAAAACTAAATTGAATAAGCATTTACATTTTACTAGAACTTGGAAAAACGAAATCCTACTACATGGCCCAACCCGAGCGGCTCGGCCCAGCAAGGCGGCCGGGGTGCACGCGCGAGCGGCCCACACACGACCGGCCCAGGTGGGAGTGGTGGCGGCCCAACAAGGGGTGGACAGCCAGGTCGTGGTCGGGGCGCGCGCGTGTCCACAAGGGAGGCCGGCGGCCCACACGGCGAGCGCGGACTGGCCTAGGCGGCTACGGCATGGATGCAAGCGCAGCGGACCGAGCGAGGCAGCAGATAGGCCGGTCCACGGCGGGGGCGCGACGCGAGCGCGGCGGTGGGCAGGTCGGCCCACAGCGTGGGCACAACGCTAGTGCAAGCGGCGTAGGCAGGAGTGCAGACCGCGGCGCGAGCTGGCCCAGGCGAACAGAGCAGGCCACGACATATTTCAAATGTATTCACTGATTTCTTTTCCTACACGAAAATGGCCCTAAAATGGGTGTGATGCAAGGATGACGTCAGGCTAATGTCAACAAGCTAATAACAACAGTAGGCACCGCTGGCTGCTCTGCTTGCTCTGCTCTACTCGGGCATGGTTCCGGTTCACACTAGCTGCGGAGAGGATGCTATACGGCGGTAGAGCTTCGAATGAGGTGAGTTGGGCGATAAGCAGCTGGAGGAGAGGCTAGCAGTGCAATGAATTGAAATAGCAAGCTTTGGTTGCGTGGCTTGACGACGGTGCAGGCCACCCTGGTCTTATGGACCCGGCGGAGCAGCGATTTCCAATTGAGGCTCTGTGCAGCAGTATGTGCAGCGAGGTGGGGATGGTTGCGTGGCCAGCTACCCAGCGGAGCCGACGATGCGACGAATTTGATTATAGTGCTACGGTCATAGCGAATTGAAGGAAGGAGGTCCCGCTGGTCATGGCTACAGCGAGGACAGGGGTTCTAGCACGGCATGGCTCGGCACAGCCATGGTCATCAACACAACGTACTCATGCCCATCACTATGGGAACAGCGAGGCGTGCTCCAGGTGGCTGTCCGCACGGCCAAACCCACAAACCGACGAAGCTCGGTGATGCGGTACAGCAGACGACACCGGACAAGGAAATGCTAGCGCAACATGATGCCAAAGCAATGGTGGAGCAGGCGGTCGTCCCATGCGTGTGCAGCCATGGTGAGTCAACGGGACTAGTGCCGGGCGTGGTGATGGGTGGTGTGTGGCGCGACTGGAGTACCGCGCGACGCGACGGCGAGGCAGAGCCGCTAGAGTCCGGATGTAGTGCGCTTGCGTGCGTGTGTGGTGAGTGCCAGCAGATACGACCACCCGAGCTGTGGCACGGGACCCGGTGCACTCCCGGCCAGAGCAGGGCAAGGCGCGGGTGGTGCTCGGACAAGTGCGTCAGCCGCGGCGAAGTGAACTGTGCGCTAGCGTGTAGCAGCCGGCAGCCGAGGCAGGAGCACCAGGACCAAGCGTGCGATGGGCTAGCAAAGGACGACAGTGTGGACGTGGCTGGCACTTCGATGCACACTGGGCGAGCCAGCAGCGGTGCCAGGCAAAGCAGCAGTGGTGACCACAGTCAGCGCTGGCTTTGTCCAAAATAGGTGATGTGCACGGTTATTAAAGCAGTCGCAAAACCCTATCCGAAGGTCCAAATGCCAAACTACTTCTCCCATACTCTAGTGGGTACGTAGATCTATCGACCTAAGCCGCGACACCATGCCACTTCTTAAGCCGATCTCTCTGCAAAAATTACCAAAAGTGGCTTCGTCGACCCATTTTTAAACTTACGCGGAATGACATAACTTCGAACAATTTCACGTCAAATTCCAATTCTGACCTACTGGATATGCTAGCTAACGAACCTTGTCCGCACATATTTCATTGTTGCCTATGAAGTACGCACTACCAACTCTAACAAAGTTCGCATAAACATTCTATAGCATTTTCGCTCGATAAAAATTCGCTCAGAATACTAACAATATTAAACGACATGAAATGTAACATTGTTTCTTGTTTCAAATAAATGTGTCAAGTGACATATATTGATTTATACTCCAAATTATACATAGGTACAAACAAGTATGATGCTCATGCAATGTTTTAACAAAACAGTACAATGTAACACCGAGGGTGTTACAAATCTACCCCCCTAAATCAAAATCTCGACCTGAGATTTCGTGTGCCTAGTGTGAGAAAGAGATAGGGAATACATTTTTTATGCAGCAACTAACTATCCGAGCTAGCGAGAAGGTGGGGGTAATGCTGCAATAGGTAACTCTCTTGTTCCCAGGTGGCTTCATCCTTTGAATGATTTTGCCACTGCACCTTTTAGAACTTTACCACTCTGTTCCTGGTCACTCTCTCCTTCTCATTCAAGATTTTGATAGGGTGCTCCACATAAGTTAAATCTGGCTAGAGGGAAAGCTTTTCAATTTCCATAGCTTCAGCAGGAGCACGTGGACGTTTCTTCAATTGTGATACATGGAACACATTATGTACCGCAGATAAAATATCAAGAAGCTGGAGACGATAAGCAACAGGGCCACATTGTTGCATCACCTGGTACGGGCCTACATACCGAGGGGCTAGCTTGCCATGGACACCAAACTGATGCACCCCTCTCATAGGAGACACCTTGAGATACACATAATCCCCAGCTGCAAACTCCAAAGGCCTCCTTCGCTTGTCTGCGTAAGCTTTTTGTCGGCTTTGAGCTGCCTTCAAGTGGCTTCAAATACTGTTTACCTTCTCTCGAGCCTCTTTTATGAAAGCAGGCCCAAAGTACCCATGGTCTCCCACTTCGACCCAATTTAGTGGCGTTCTACACTTCTGCCCGTATAGAGCCTCAAATGGTGCCATGCGGATGCTCTCTTGATAGCTATTATTGTAAGAAAATTCAGCTAACTTCAAACATTTATCCCACTTCTCAGGAAAAGAGATGGCACAAGCCCTCAACATATCCTCGAGCACCTGGTTCACCCTTTCAGTTTGGCCATTGGTCTGCGGGTGGTACACTGAGCTTCTAAGAAGCTAAGTACCCAGACATTCCTGGAGTTGCTCCCAGAAATGAGAGACAAAAACTGACCCTCTATCTGAGATGATAGTAAGAGGAACTCCATGTAAAGTCACAATCTGATCAAAATATATCTCCGCATACTTCCTGGTAGTGTATCTAGTGTCCACCAGAATAAAATGGGCAGACATGGTGAGACGGTCCATAATGACCCAAATAGAATCAAAGCCCGTGGAGGTGCGGGGTAAACCCACAATGAAATCCATGGAAACATCCTCCCATTTCCAGACAGGGATGGGCAAGGGCTACAAATATCCTGGGGTATGCATATGATCTGCTTTAACCCTGCCACAAGTGTCACACTCCACGACGTGCCAAGTGATGTCCAGCTTCATGTTACACCACCAGTACAAGTGGCGTAGATCATGATACATCTTGTTACTACCAGGATGAATAGATAGTTTTGAATGGTGAGCTTCATTCAAAATCTTCCTTTTTAGCTCTTCATTGGATGGAACCACCAATCTATCCTTGCATCTCACTATTCCATGCTCATCAATGCTAAAGTGAGGGCCACGCCCTTCGGCCATCAATTTTCTGATGTGGGAAATTTCTTCGGGGCCTTCCTTTTGCACCTGAATAATCTGCTCCAGCAATTTTGAGGTCAATGCAATGTGAGCTAATACCTCTGCATGGTTGAGAGACAAAGGTGCTTCTTCAACCTAATGTGACTTTTGGCTCAAAGCATCAGCTACAACATTGGCTTTTCCTGGGTGATAATGTACTTCCAAGTTGTAATCCTTTATCAAATCTAACCATCTCCTTTGCCTCATGTTCAGCTTAGACTGGGTGAAAATATACTTGAGGCTCTTGTGATCTATAAAGATATGCACTTTGTTACCCAACAGATAGTGCCTCCAAATCTTCAGAGCGTGGACCACAACAGCTAGCTCTAAGTCATGAGTGGGGTAATTTTCTTCATGCTTCTTCAGTTGGCGCGAAGCATAAGCTATCACACGCCCATCTTGCATAAACACACACCCCAACCCCATCTTCGAGGCATCACAATATACATCAAAGGGCCTATTAATATTTGGTTGGGCCAACACAGGAGCAGTGGTCAGAAAAGTCTTCAGAGATTGAAAAGCTTCTTCATAGGCTGGGCTCCAATCAAACTTAACTTCTTTTTGGAGCAGCTTGGTCATTGGCTGGGCTATCTTGGAGAAATCAGGAATGAAATGCCGATAGTATCTAGCTAGACCAAGGAACTAGTGAATCTAATGCACAGACTTAGAAGACTTCCAATCCAATACATCTTGCACCTTGCTGGGATCTACAGAAACGCCTTTAGGTGTCAGCACATGCCCCAAAAACTACACTCGATCCAACCAGAACTCACACTTGCTGAATTTAGCATACAACTTGTGCTCCCTTAGTCGAGTCAATACTATCCGAAGGTGTCGAGCATGCTCTTCATCATTCTTGGAATAGATCAGGATGTCATCAATGAAAACTACCACAAACTTATCCAGCTTCGACATGAAAATTGAATTCATCAGGTACATGAAGAAGGCAGGAGCATTGGTGAGACCAAAAGACATCACTAGGTATTCATACAGCCCATACCTAGTAGAGAAAGTTGTCTTTGGTATATCATGTGGCCTAATCTTGATCTGATGATAGCCTGATCGGAGATCTATCTTCAAGAACACTTTGGCACCAGCTAATTAGTCGAATAAAGTATCTATGCGGGGCAAAGGATACTTGTTCTTAACTGTTACCGCATTAAGAGGGTGGTAATCCACACACATCCACAAGGTACTATCCTTCTTCTTCACTAAAATAGCTGGACAACCCCATGGTGAAGAACTAGGATGGATGAAACCTTTGTCCATCAACTCTTCTAGCTGTTTCTTCATTTCAGCTAGTTCCCTTAGAGCCATGCGATACGGGCGTCGGGAGATAGGGGCAGTACCAGGCTCAAGCTCAATGGAGAATTCTAGCTCTATGTCCGGTGGCAACCCAAGAAGATCTTCAGGGAAAACATCTAGGAATTCACATACTACCGGGATGGAGGTAAGATCAGGAGAGGCTTCAGCATGGGTAGCAATAGGTAAGACTGGATCTAAGGGTATAATAAGAGACATCCTATCCTCAGAAGAAGGAAGTCATAACTCCACACTTCTCTTCTTCATATCCAATACTACCCCATACACCTGCAACTAGTTCATTCCAAGAATAGCATCAATGCCTTGCCCCAGCATGACCATGAACTATAGGCGGTAAGTGTGGGTGGCTAATACCAAACTTACTGTATCCATGCGGGTATTGATGAACAATTGTGAACCCATAGTACGAATCTTATAGGCATACGGTATAGCCATAAGTGGTAAGTTGTGCCGCTCAACAAACCCCATGCTCATAATGGAATGTGATGCACCAGAATTGAACAACACTAAAGCTGGATGGGAGTCGATGGTAAACATATCAGCCAGAACTGGCTCCTGTTGCAGAATCTGCTCAGCATCTGTGAAATGCACCTGGCCGGATCTGCTGGGCACTTTCTTCTTGATTATGGTCCTCTTGACAAGCCTGGAATTTGCTGACGGTTGAGCGGACTGAGCTGGCTGGTTCTAGGGGCAAGCTCGGGCATAATGGCCATCTTTGCCACACTTAAAGCAAGCACCTGGCTTGTTCTTGAACCCCTGACGAGGTGGGACCTGCTGTCCCTAAGACTACTAAGGCTGCACCTGCTGCTGGGGTGCATGGTACTGTGTTGAAGAAGTTTGAGAAGTCTGCTGGGTCTGTCAGAATGAAGGCCCGCCTAAAGATTGATAGGGCCCCCGCCAAACAACCTGTATCTTCTATGTGTGAGGGTGGCTAGAGGATCCAGCTGCCACCCGCTTCCTCTTCCAATCGGCCTGAGAATCTCGCTGAAAACCCTCCATGGCAATGGCAGCGTTCATTAGTGCCCCAAAGGTCTGATAGTTCGTCGTGTACAACTTTTCTTGAAGGATGGGAGCAAGACCATGAAAGAAGCGGTCCTTCTTGTCATCAGAGATCCACATGGATGCCAGCATACTGAGCTAAGTGATTGAACTTATTCACATAACCCATCACGGTCATGCTCCCCTGGCGCAGCTCTAGGAACTCAGTCACCTTCCGGTTGATGACACCGGTAGGGATAAAGAACTCTTGGAATGCGGTGGTGAACTCCTGCCAGGTTGTTGGATGATTAGGCTGCTCCATGGCATGGAAGGTGTCCCACCATGCGCTTGCAAAACCCAAAAGTTGTTGCGCTGCAAAGCGCACCTTCTGCTCGTCGGCCATGTCGAGCAGCAGAAACTTCTGCTCCATAATGCGAAGCTAGTGCTCCACATCCAGAGGCTCATCAGATGGGGTGAAGGTGGGTGGGTGAGTCTTGAGGAAGTCCTGGTAAGAGGACGGTCCCTCAGGACGGCGGGCACCACCCCCGTTCCCACCGTTGCCCCTGGGGCCTCCGCGGGCGAGGCCCGCGATAGCTTGTGCCATTATGTCCATGGCACGAGCTAACTCTCGGCGAGCAGCCAACACCTCCGCCATCATCTCAGCATGGGTCATCGGAGGCGGTAGTGGCAGAGGAGCGAAAAGTGGAGCCCCATGGCTCTCCCCGTTGGGCTCTTGGGCCCGGCCACTCTCGTCGTGGACCTCGCCAAGACCGTGAGCCGCCCCCGCACTGGTGCTCCCATGTCCAGACCTCAGGTTCATCTGTAAGAGATAGAAACCATCCATTTAGAACAACCTTCTCGATCAGAAGCAAGGAATCAGAGGGATGACGACACATTTATTAAAGCATTCCGTTAGTTAGTCCTATCAATTTACTAATTTAATTATACATGAAGGGGGATTTCAGTTTGAGTAAGATGCCATTATTATGATGCATGCTTCGGCCTATACGTTCACTCAAGCCAGAATATAGCGACATTCGTAAAAATATTTTGGCACATCGCACACTCACTTTCCGTATACTAAGCGATTTCTTACGCAACGTAAGTCAGTGTACCTGTAGAAAATTGATTAGATAAAACCAGTGCTGCTATCCTATATAGACCATATTGCTAGGGCTTATACTTATTTAACTTAACTTAATCGCACCCTACTTTTCGCAAAGCTTTTGTTGGTCAAATTTTTAGTGCTGCTATCCTATATAGACCATATTGCTAGAACCATTATTAGCTCTGGTACTAACTATGGCAGAACCACCCGAATTAACACACTTACGGAGGCGCTGGTCTTCCACCAGACACTAAGCACCCCGAAAGCAAGCTACATCGGACAGTATCCGTCGGGCACACCCCAAGGGAGAACCCGAAAGATCCACATTTTTCCCAAGGATCCAATAATGAGAACGAGTTACAATACAAGTCCATTTCGTACATCAGAGTTTCTTAAAAAGTACATTATTACAATACCAAATATCAGAGTGCGGAATGATAAACAATAGAATTTAAAAATATACATCTAGCGATAGGGACGAGGATTCGTGTGAGCCCACCAGAAGAATCCTCCACACAATGTACTTCTCAAGCATCACTTGCAACAGGGGTAAATAAACCCTGAGTACACAATGTACTCGCAAGACTTATCCGACTAGTGGAAATAATTTTCTGACTCCAAAGAATATGATAAGCTTTATGGTTTGCTAGTTTCTTTTTGTAGAAAGCCATACTAATAGTGAGTCCTTATTTATGTATTATTATCAGTCATATTAAGTTATCACCTAGCCCGTCTATATAAGCACCTGTTCTATTTTCAAACAAGAGTGGAGCAATCAGTTTCATTTCTTCTCCTTTCAACTTTCAGTTCTTACTATGGTGCTAAACCGTAGACAAGCCGTACCGGATCGCCCGGTGATTCACGAATCAATGTGCCTAGCTAGGTGCCCCGAAAACACACGCCACGCTTGTACCCCAAGCACAAGCAGGACTAACACATCACTCTCCTATCCCAGGTGTCCAGGTCCCCGTCCAAACTTGGACTCCAAGCCCCCACTCCTGAGTCCCGGACTCAGTGTGGTGCAAGGACCTCCACCATCTCCACCTCCAAGCAGTCGGTCCAGAAAGAGTCGGATCTACGACAAGAGAGCAACAAGTCTTCCCTGCGCCCATACCCAAGTATGCGCTCGGGACAATAAATCTATGACTTGTCTAGAGTCATATGCAACGACCGGTCCTTAATCGACACGGACAGGGAAAAAGTGTAACCGAGCTATGCCCTGTTGGCCATAGGACATAACCCTTTACACCCACCAATACCCAAACCATATCCATGCCCGGTCACCATTTACCTTTCCACTATTTTATCATAAGTGATCATATTTTATCACCTATTTGCGAGTAACGGCAGGTTACTCACGCTACCAATATCCTGAGCATAACAGCTACTCGACCTGTACTAGTAGGACTCATGGGTAGATATATTTATGCATGTAGTTTTCATAAAATGTCTGTAACCTAAATGCACATCACATATATATATTCAGTGATCATTAAAATAGGGGTTATGCATCGGGGCTTGCCTTGGGCAGGCGATAGGTCAGCAAGATCAGCACCAACAGGCTTCGAGACTCCCTCCTACATAAGGGTCTCCTCGTACTCCTCGATCACCTTGTCGTACTCCGGCTCACCGACAGGCACGAAGTCTACCAGCTCGTGATCTATATGCATGAAATGATGATGCAATGCTTAGGAATATAACAACAACAACTCTTAAAATAACAGTACATCAATTTAACTACTAAGCTAGTGCTACCGACCACGGAGCTAAGCTATCTGATAACAAGTTTGAAATATGATATTCATTATTATTATAGCAACTACAGATATTCTTACTCCTAATGCTGGTTTATGCTATATACGATAAAGCAAGGGTAATAACTACTTTATTTAGCAACTCGTTCTAAGGCTACAAAATTTACAGCAAGTACATAATATCCTAGTGAACCTACTGTAAAATTTTCAAAGCTAAAACTATTACGATTTGCCACAAGAATTCCTACAATATTAAGCTAACTAATATTAAGTTTTTTCTATTTTGACTTTATGAACGTAGCATCACAACAGCTAACTGTAATCTAAATACACTAACAGGTAGATGGTATTTTTGTGAACCTAACAAATTTGGTTTTATTATTTTTGGACATCTACAAGATTTACCACAATTTATCAAAATTTAGCTTCAAAACTAAATTGAATAAGCATTTACATTTTACTGGAACTTGGAAAAATGAAATCCTACTGCGCGGCCCAACCCGAGCGGCTTGGCCCAGCAAGGCGGTCAGGGTGTGCGCGCGAGCGGCCTGCACACGACCGGCCCAGGCGGGAGCGGCGGCGGCCCAACAAGGGGCGGACAGCCCGGTCGTGGCCGGGGCGCGCACGCGGCCACAAGCGAGGTCGGCGGCCCATGCAACGAGTGTGGACTAGCCCAGGCGGCTGCGGCGCGGACGCAAGTGCAGCGGACCGAGCAAGGCAGTGGACAGGCCGGCCCCCGGCGGGGGCGCGACGCAAACACGGCAGCGGGCAGGCCAGCCCACAGTGTGGGCGCGACGCTAGCGCAAGCGGCGCAGGCGGGAGAGCAGACCGCGGCGCGAGCTGGCCCAGGCGAACAGAGCAGGCCACGGCGTATTTCAAATGTATTCAGTGATTTCTTTTCCTACACGAAAACGGCCCTGAAATGGGTGTGATGCAAGGATGACGTCAGGCTGATGTCAACAAGCTAATAACAACAATATGCACCGCCGGCTGCTCTGCTTGCTCTGATCTGCTCAGGCGTGGTTCTGGTTCACGCCGACTATGGAGAGGATGCTATACGACGGTAGAGCTTCGAATGAGGTGAGCCGGGCGATAAGCAGCTGGAGGAGAGGCTAGCAGTGCAATGAATTGAAATGGCAAGCTTTGGTTGTGCGGCTTGATGACGGTGCAGGCCACCCTGGTCTTATGGACCCGGTGGAGCGGCGATTTCCAATTGAGGCTCTGTGCGGCGGTATGTGCAGCGAGGTGGGGACGGTTGCGCGGCCAGCTACCTAGCAGAGCCGAGGATAGGATGAATTTGATTATAGTGCTGCGGTCACGATGAATTGAAGGAAGGAGGTCCCGCCGGTCATGGCTACAACGAGGACAGGGGTTCTGGCACGGCATAGCCGTGGTCGTCAACGCAATGTACTCGCGCCCATCACGACGGGAACAATGAGGCATGCTCCAGGCGGCTGTCCGCACGGCCGAACCCACAAACCGACGAAGCTCGGTGATGTGGCACAGCAGACGACGCCGGACAAGGAAACACTAGCGCAACATGACGCCGAAGCGATGGTGGAGCAGGCGGTCGTCCCATGCGCATGCAGCCATGGTGAGTCAACGGGACCAGTGCTGGGCGCGGCGATGGGTGGCGTGCAGCGCGACTGGAGTACCACGTGATATGACGGCGAGGCAGAGCCGCCAGAGTCCGGACACAGTGCGCTTGCGTGCGTGTGTGGTGAGTGTCGGCAGATACGATCGCTCGAGCTATGGCGCGGGACCCGATGCACTCTCGGCCAGAGCAGGGCAAGGCGCGGGTGGTGCTCGGACAAGCGCGTAGCAGCCGGCAGCAGAGGCAGCAGCGCTAGGACCAAGCGCGCGACGGGCTAGCAAAGGACGGTAGTGCGGACGTGGCTGGCGCTTCGACGCGCGCTGGGCGAGCCAGCAGCGGTGCCAGGCCAAGCAGCAGTGTGACCGCGGTCAGCGCTGGCTTTGTCCGAAATAGGTGACGTGCACGGTTATTAAAGCGGTCGCAAAACCCTATCTGAAGGTCCAAATGCCAAACTACTTCTCCCATACTCCAATGGGTACGTAGAGCTATCGACCTAAGCCGCGACACCACGCCACTTCTTAAGCCGATCTCTCTACAAAAATTACCAAAAGTGGCTTTGTCGACCCATTTTTAAACTTACGCGGAATGACGTAACTCCGAACGGTTTCGCGTCGAATTCCAATTCTGACCTACTGGATATGCTAGCTAACGAACCTTGTCCGCACATATTTCATTGTTGCCTACGAAGTACGCACTACCAACTCTAACAAAGTTCGCATAAACATTCTATAGCATTTTCGCTCGATAAAAATTCGCTCAGAATACTAACAATATTAAACGACATGAAATGTAACATTGTTTCTTGTTTCAAATAAACGTGTCAAGTGACGTATATTGATTTATACTCCAAATTACACATAGGTACAAACAAGTATGATGCTCATGCAATGTTTTAACAAAATAGTACAATGTAACACCGAGGGTGTTACAGAGCGCATGCTGCTAGGAGAGGCGGAGCGCTCCGCGAGGCCGAGCCGGAGAGGGCGGACCTGCGGTTTCGTGGCTTCGGCGGCGGCGCAGCGACCAGCGACGGCGGCGCGCCGTCGGGGTAGGCGAAGGGGTCACGGTGGCTGGTCGGCGGTGGGCCTCGCCGGGAGCGACGCGCGGCGCGTAGGGCATGCAGGGCCGGTGGACAGGGCCGGCGCAGCCCTCATGCGAGGCTCCAGAAGGTGCGGGTGGAGAGGACGTGCAAATGAGGGCAGGCAAGGTGAAAAAAGAATCGCACGGCTGCACCTAATTTTTTTTCAAATTCACCCTTTTAAAAAAACTTACGTTTGCCCCCTAAAAGACTTAAACTCATCTTTGACTCTTGGGGCTCGGCGTCAGATAACACGTCTTGACGCCACAAATTTTGGCTTTGAGGTGCCTGACCAAGCCTAGCAGACACATCAGAATACATGACCCCGAGCTCGGCGCAGGACGCGCGGCGATGCCATTACTGTCTCTGCTTTACCGCGCATCGAGAACACACACTGCCGTGTGCCCACCCGCTGTCGTGTGCCGTCCTACTCCAGTAGCAGTGCGCCTTGCCACGTGTGATGGGACGGTGCTGTCTCTGGCGATGTGTTGATATGGATTCAGTGCGGCTCCATCACGAGGGCCCATGCCGAGTCGTGCGCCGCGTGTGTGCGGGTCTTCTGCCTGCTGGTATGGTGGGGGCTGATCCCGTCGTCGTCCGTGACATCGTTATTAGGGGCTGATTATGTGCGTGCAACATGGTAACGAAAGCTCATCAAGCTGCTGTCTGAACCATCAACTGATGTGCAAAAAAAACTGATGAGTGCAAAAATAAGCACAAAACAATTTTCCCCTTCCGTTACATTCTCTTCCATTTTATTGCACGAGTAGCAACAATAAAACCCATCAAGCTGCTGTCTGAACCAAAGAATAGATGACTAAACTTGCCACGGCCATACGGTTTATTATTACCGATAAGCACGAGATTATACTGGCAATGTGAAGCTGATGGAATATATAGCCACCAGCAAGCAACGGCCAAGCACTTACGAGGATCGAAATCGCTGTCAGAATAACACGGCGCAACGCGCATATATATATATATATATATATATATATATATATATATATATATATATATATATATATATATATATATATATATAACTACTGTTCTGCTGAATAGCCTCTCCATATATATATATATATATATATAGAACTACTATCCTGTAGCTGGCTACAGAATAACTTATTCTGTAGCCACCTTGAGTTACGATAATTACTATGTTATTTTACGAGATTATAGTAACTCCTTACTAAGTGGTTTAATATAACGTTATGGTAAATATCCCCATGTGTTATAGTAACCCAACTATCGTAAATATGTATTTATATTATGGTAAATTAGTATATAAAATTATAGTAAATGGAGGTGGCTACAGAATAACTTATTTTGTAGCCGGCTACTGAATAGCCTCTCCCTATATATATATATATATATATATATATAATAATGATGTCACGGACGATGACGGGATCAAGCCCTGATTGCGACTCACCGTACCAGCCGGCAGAAGACCCGCACACATGCGGCGCACGACTCGGCACGGGGCCCTCGTGATGGAGCCGCACTGAATCCATATCAACACATAGCCAGAGACAGCACCGTCTCATCGCAAGGCGCACAGCTACTGGAGCAGGACGGCACACGACAGCGGGCGGGCACACGGCAGTGTGTGTTCTCGATGCGCGGTAAAGCAAAGACAGTGCTTGTCTCGCTGGTTTCAGCTTATTCTTTTTAGTTTTAGTTTATTCTCTCTCACAGAATATTATTTAATCAGCTGAAACCAGCCAAAACCAGCCAATACATAGTAGTTTTGTGTACCAGCTGAACGGGCTTAGTAATGGCATTTTCGCGCGCGTGCGAGGTCTGCGCCAAGATCTGTGGTGCCGAGCTCGGCGCCAAGATTTGTGGTGTCGAGGTACCGACTACGTCAACGTCACTTAGGATATCCTGCTGTGCTCGGCTAGGTACCTCAGAGCCAAGATCTGTGACGCCGAGACGTGTTACCTCGGCGTCAGAGCCGACCCTTAGGGTCCAAAGATGGGTTTAATTCTCCTAGGAGCCGAACCTTATTTTTTTTCAAAAAAGAACAAAATTATAAAAAATTAGGACAGCCGCATGGGAGGGAGAAAAAAAAGAATCGATCGCAACAGTACCGGGAAACAGTAACGTGCGACGTGGCCGCGCGGCTCATTAGCTTTGGTATACTGGAATCCTCAGGTTATGGCAGGATTAGTCAGGTTCTCCTCCTTCTTCAACCCAAATTTCACAGTCAGAAAAATACTATTGAAATTTTGCTCGTATTTTTTTAAAAAAAAACATGCAGATCCACTGTTCAGCTGTTCTGCACTCCTGCTGCCCAGGGAGACACGCAACCGGCGCCCACGACAACCAGCGGCTCGGCGTCGACGACACCTCACGCCTCATCCGGAGTTTCACGACAACCAGCGGCTCGGCGTCGACGACACCTCACGCCTCATCCGGAGTTTCACCGCCTCTCAACTCTCAGCTTCTCAAGTGCGCGTGCGAGGGGAATTGTCTCCTAGATTCGTCGGATCCAACCATATGCGCTTAGCAAGGAGATGATGGTCCACTGATAGATCTGCCGACCCAATCCGTCCAGATAGACTAGACCACTGCAAGTTGAGCTGAGCACATGCGGATAGCTGCGCGACGCCAGCAGCGGCACCCCTCCTGCCGCCGGTGATAAGACCATCACGGTCTCACGCGCTGTGAGCTCGGCACGCACAGTAATGGATTGAGAAGCAGGAGAACGACGAACGCTAACTCATCACCCATTGCACTTAGGGAGTGGGCCGCGTGGCGGCATGGATCCAAGGCTGCCCTATGGACCAGGGCACCAGGCGGCCAAAGCCTACCATGAGGACTTCAGATCTACGGCCGTGGAAGGGAGAGGGATAAATACAAAATAAGGCTTTCTATTTTTCAAAAAGCTCAAACGCAAGTTTCAAATATTCAACGAGTTTGAATTTAACCCTTTACTTTCTAAGCAATGCCGGGAAAGGTAGGAATCGGAAATAGATGATGATGTGGTGGTCGCTTTGTGTACAGCCTTTATGTAAGCATGTCGTACTGAAGCTGAATATCGCTTGTAAGCCTTGATGATGATGATGATGATGTGGTGGTCGCTTGTACAGCCTTTATGTAAGCATGTCGTACTGAAGCTGAATATCGCTTGTAAGCCTTTATGTAAGCGTGTTCACTCGAGATTATTCAGCACTACTTTTTAGTTATGGAACAATGTTTTTCTCTTACAACATTTCAGCATAAGCCAAATTTCAGCATAAGCAAATATGAGGTAGAAACCCTCACCTCAATGTAATTTTTTTGTGAGGGTGGGGGTGTAAACACAAAATTAAAGTTACGTCCCTGCGTAAGATGTTCATTCAATTTAAGTCGGAAGGAAGTGCAAATTCTAGATTCCCTGTGTAGAATAGAATCTACTCCAGAGTCATAAAGTCCCTATATCATTATCATCGTAATGGCCAGACAGCCATAGTTGGCCATGCAGCCCGAGCCTGTCGGCCCGACCCAAGGTCTGTTTTTTGGCCCGACCCAAGCACGGTCCGGCCCAGAGGAGCAGGGCGTGCCTGGGCCTTACCCCAGGCACGTGGGCCGGCACGGCACAGCCTGCTACAGAGCAGCCAGCCCGCTAGCGGCCCGGCCAACCAATGCCGCCTCCCAGCCTCCCCGCGCCCCCTCCCGCGCCGCGCCCCAACCCCGCATATAAGCGGCTCGACCAGTCGCCTCGCCTCCTCACCTTTCCACTCTCCTCGCCCGCTCCACAGTCCACAGTCTCACTCAGTCCAGTCGCCTCGCCTCCTCGTCCGCTCTGCTCTCCGCTCCCAACCCTAACCCGAATCCCCATTCCCTAGTCCCCCACTCGCTCGCCGTGGCGTAGCCGAGCCCTGCTCGCCCAGTCGTCTCACCGGCGGCTAGCTCCGCAGTCCGCTCCCAACCCTAACCCTAATCCCCACTCGCTCGCCGGCCGCGGTGCAATCTCTGCTCTCTCTCTCTCTCTCTCTCTCTCTCTCTCTCGCCCGCATCGGCCGCATCCACGATTTGGCAAATCTGAGCTCTCTCTCGTGATCTACTGATCTCGTCCGTCGTCCCCGACTCTGGTGACCTCGATCCGCCTCTCCTCCCTTTTCCCTCTCTCCTCCCTTCTCCCTCTCTGCTCTCTCGCTCTCGGTGAACTATGTGAGTTCATGACCGTGTTCCCGTCCGTCCCTCCTCCGCCGTTCGCCGTCGTTTCTAATCGGTCTCTCTCCTCTGGGTGGCCCTCGTCATCTCCGGCACCGGGCTCTGGTTGCGCAGGTACTCCACTAACCCTAACCCTAACCCTAGATCTGTCTTCTCCACTTCTTGTGTCTCTTCCACTGACTCTGGATCTGTACCTTTATCTCACTGACTCTGTGTTTTCTCCTCTGTGTAGGTCGACTGTCGATGCCTCGTCGTCCTCTTCCTGTGGCATAGATCGGGCACGGCGGCCGCGCGCACCGTTGAGGAACGATGTTGGAGATCAGCCGTCCGCGGTCAAGGTCGCCATGGCGGATGACGATGATGTCGTCTATCCACTCACCGATAATGATCACCTGATCGCGGCAGGGCTGCTCCCAGAGGACAATGACAACATCCGTGATGACGCTGCTGCGTTGTTGGGTATCGATGTCGGTAGCAGCTCTGCTCCAATCGATCTGTATGGTGGCGACGGTGGTGGAGGGGCGAAGCCGGCGCCGTCGACGACGGCGATAGGGACACCAGTCGGCTCCAACAGCACAGATGGTACCTCATGTCTTGGTAAGCGTAAATCTAGTGTCTGGGTTGATTTTGATGAGATCTATGAGACTGTGAATGGTCAAAAGGTTCGAACTGCTGCTATCTGTAAAATGTGTAAGAGTAAATTGTCTACTAGATCTTCTGCTACCACTGGCCATTTGATTAGGCATCAGAAATCTTGTAGGAAAAAAGGTTGATCATGCTGTTAGGGTTCGGTCTAGGCTCTTACAATCCTGATGGATCTGTGTATAACTAGGACTACAATCCTGCTGTTGCTCGCTCTGAGTTATGTAGGTTGATTGCTAGGCTTGACCTTCCATTAGGTATAGGTGAGTCACAGGCATAGGAGGATTACATTATTCTTGCTCATAACCCTAGGTTTACCAAGGTTTCTAGATAGACCACCAATAGAGATCTTGGTAAGCTGTTTACTGAACGTCGTGATAAGCTTAAGAATTTTGTGTTGCTTGCTACTTGTTCTGTTGCTTTGACTTCAGACATTTGGTCTGGTAATGCTAAGGACTACATTAGTGTTGTTGCTCACTATATGAATGCTGATTGAGAGTTACAGAAAAGGGTTATTGGTCTTAGGCTGATTGAGGTTAAACATTCTGATGAAAACATTGCTGAAAGAATTGCTGCTGTGGTTGAGGAGTATTGTCTGATTGATAAGATTTTTTCTGTCACTCTAGACAATGCTTCTTCTAATGCTAGGGCTATGAATACTTTGACACCTCTATTTGCTTGTTACTTGGGTCCTGATCCTTCACCTGATCATTTAGATCCTAGTAACCGTAAGTACAGTTTTATACATCAATGTTGTACTTGTCATATCATTAATCTCATTGTAAAATCTAGATTAAAGAGGTTGAAACCTTACACAGAAGATTTTAGAACTGCAATTAACTTTTAAATTTCTCTAATCAAAGAATTCCATTGTTCAAGGAATACTGTAATGCTAAGGGTGTTAGACCTAGAATGTTTGGCTTGGATATGGATGTTAGATGGAATTCTACTTACCTGATGCTTAAACACTTGGTTCCATACAATAATGTCTTTTCTGTGTTCATTAATTCTCATTATGATTCACAATTATTGACTACAAATCATTGGTATTTTGCTGAGAAGTTATTGGAGTTCCTGGAACTCTTCTATGACTCCACTGTTGTACTGTCTGGTGTTTATTATCCTATAAGTACACTTGTTCTGCACCATATCCTAAAGATTGCTTCTCATTTTCATGCATGTGAAAAAGATCATAATCTGAGAGCTATTGTATATCCTATAAAGCTTAAGTTCCTTAAATATTGGTAGGACGTACCTCTATTACATTCATATGCATTCATTCTTGATCCTAGAGCTAAGATGAGAGGTTTTTTTAATGTCACTTCTTATGAGAATGATTTTGACCTACTTCTGTGGTGGCGTGACCACAAGCTAACATTTCCAGTCTTGTCTATAATGGCTAGAGATATCATATCAGTTCCTGTATCTACTGTCTTTTCATAATCTTATTTTAGTTTGAAAGGTAGGATAATTGAGGAACGGCGGCAGCGCTTGTCATCAGAGACTGTGGAGATGCTGACCTACTTAAAGGACTGGGAGTTAGAAGAAAAAAGAAACAACATGCTATTGACAACCAAGAGCTTGAAGACTCATTCTAGAACTTGTACCTTGATGAAGATGGACCTGCTGGTGGTGCTCCTGGTACTTAGTGAGGTACTAAGGTTGAGACTTGACTCCTGAGTGTATGTGTGATCTGTGACTGTGAAAGTGTGTGTGACTGTGAAAGACTTATCTATCATTTGAACAATGGTTAATTAAAAGCTGGCTGCACTCTTTTTTTCTTTCTAGGGTTTCTCATAAGGGTAAGTTTTACCTAAAAAGGTTTTTAATGAGGCAGCATTGCACTAAACAACTCATTTTGGTTATTTCCATTGTCTGTCGGCTTTGGACTTTGATTCTGTGAATGTATGAAACTGTAATATGTGAATGTATCGGATATTTCGACTTTGATTCTGTGAATGTATGAAATTGTGACTGTATCGGACATTTGGAGTTTTGGACTTTAATTTTGTGAATGTAAGAAACTGTGATCTATCTAGCTGTGAATGCATGAATTATGAAACTGTGAACTGTGAAATGTTATCTATTTGTGAAATTGTGAATGCAAAGCCCGTGTTTCTGGTCGTGCTTCGCGAGCCGGCCTGGCACGGCACAGAAATCGGTCTATAGGGCCGTGCTAGGGCCGAAGGCCAGGCCCGGGAGGCACGACATGCCGTGCCGACCCGTTGGCTATCGGGCCGTGCTAGCACGGGCCCATGTCGGGTCGGGCCGGACCGGCCCGTTGGCCATAGGCCCCGTTCGACTTACCTAGAAACGGGCTTGTTCGACTTGTTTTTTTAGCGGGAACATTATTTTTTTCTCACAATAATTTAGCCAGAATATTATTTTTCGGCCAGTTTCAGTCAAAATTCAGCCAGCCGAACGAAGCCATGTACATACAGCTGCCAAATCATAGAGTAGATTCGTGTTACTCTGTCGCAGTCACTTGTCGTCGCATTCGAATTGGATTCACCCTGGACCTGACCTGACGGACGGCGTGCTGATTCACCGGAAGATATTTTTCTCCCTACCACCGGGCAACAAGTTGCCGTACACTTATAAAGAAGCTCGTTGGCTGATCAACCAGTTCTGTACAGTACATCCATCGATCCGTCGGGATCCGACACGAAGCAACGACTGGACGGCTGGACCCCGCAAAGCCCCCAGGCCCAGCCAGCCAGCCCGCGCACCTGTGGCCGATCGATCAGGCACGGAAAACGCCAGGCCGGCCGGCAAGGCAGCCGGGACCGTCCATCACGCCAACTACGGTGAGCTTGTTGGCTGATCAACCAGTACTCGTCAGGACGGTAGAATTCTTCAAGTCACGGCTTGTCGTCCACACCTCGTTCATAAGGAGTAGCTCGTACTCGATCCTTCCTTTCCGGCTTGTGACATTCATCGGTGCCTGAAGAAGAACCTACTGTCAGTGTCATTGCGGGCGTGCCTGAAGAATAACGTGCTCCCGGGCCTGGCTCATTGCGGGCTTCTTCTTGTCACCCAATGGGCTGCAACAAAGCCATTCGTAATCCATGGGCCTCTGCTCTTCACAAAGCCTCCCAGGTCGAACTTGGCCAATGTCTATGCGGGCTGAATTGGAATCTGGCGACTCGTAGTTTGCCAAAAAAACAAAACCTGACCCGGACTAGACTAATAACTATTTAGCTAATTACTAATAAGCTAATCGCTAGTTGGAGCTAATCATTAGTTCTAGTTCATCCAAATAGACCCTAAACATAGCGGTTACGCGTCATTATATCCAAATAAGCACCAAATATGTTCATTATCCTTGGAACACCGTCGTCTGCACCTCGCTTAACTGAAGCCTACACCATATAAAACCTCCGGTTTTTGTTTATTGTGCTACCCTCCCTTAAAAGCGACATGTACTGTTGTTACGCGCGCGCGCCTAAACAGCCGCTCGAGCTAGCCAGTCCTCTCTTCCGCTTCCTCCGCCTCGTGTCGTCCCCCTCTTCCTACTCCCTCGACGGTCGCCGCCCATGCCGACTACCGTCTCGCCTAGCAGGCGCCCCGGCGGCGGCAGATGGTGGCACACCATCAGGCGCGGTGACCTCCTCATCTTCCTAGTCACTGCGATGCTATGCACGGCGTCCTACTGCCTGGCGATATGGCACAACAGCCGTGGCGCCGCGGACAGCCGCGTCCTCGGCGCGGCCGACGCCTCATGGCCCTGCGGAAGCAATGCACGCGCGGGCGCGGCTAACGCAGACGAGCCGCTCGACTTCAAGGCCCACCACACCGCCGACAGCGCCGGGCTGTCCGTCTCCGCTTCTGCGGCCGCAACGACGACGACGACCAGAGCGCGACGGGCATTAAGTGGGGCCATGGCGTGAGCGGGGAACTTGCTTGGGCGCCGGCGCATAGGCCGCCGCCAGCGCCAGGAGGTGAGCCCGCGTTACGCGTCCTCCCGGCCTCCGGTGCGCGCCGTCTCGACGTCGGAGCCTTGGTGAGTTCGCGCCTGTGTGTGAGACTCTGTCGCTCTGACCACAATCGCAATGCATAACTGCCACTTAGTCCTCAAGACTATATATACTAGGGGATGTATGGTTGCTACTTGCAAGCACTTGTGTGAAAAACTCCTTTGGTGTGGTGCGTGTGATGAAAGCAATCAGTTGGCAGCGCTGCAATTTAGTGGTCGAGCACTTCAATTTGTAAGAAAGGCACTGCAGGGAGGACAAACCAGTGACCTCGTCAACGAAAGTTGATCATCACATCGGGCAAGATGTTCGGTAGTACCTTGTACAGTGACGTAGGGAAAATGGACCTAGACCTATTTATTTTGGATTTTAGTGTTTGATGACTAACCCAACCAAATTGGACTAATGAATTTGCAAGTGATTGTTTTGTAGTTTAATAGGGTGCAAGACGTGACTTAGACGAAGACGACGTGATGATCCAATGATCAACACCTTAAGCAAGACCTTATGAGCACAAGAGAAGACCCAAAATATCAAGCAAAGTCCAAACACGAAGATAGAAACCAAGCCGCACGCAAGATCGCGAAGAAACGAGCTCACAGAAGTGATCGGACGCTAGAGGAAAGTGACCGGACGCTCCGATCAGTGGCTCGGTAACAGCAGCAGCGATCGGACACTGGACCGGGCGCTGACGGAAAGCGACCGAACGCTCCGATCAGGAGGCTCGGCAACAGCAGCTGCGACCGGAAGCTGGACCAAACGCTGGCGGCAAACCGATCGGACACAGGACAATAGCGTCCGATCGAGTACAGAGAGGTTCTAGAGCGGCAAAAATGCGACCGAACGCGTCCGGTGGCAAGTGACCGGACGCTGGCAGCGTCCGATCAGTTGATCGCAGCTCTAACGGTCGGGACGACCGAACGTGTCCGGTCAGGAAGTGATCAGCGTCCGGTCATAGCAGAAAAGCGGGACTTTGTCCCCAACGGCTACTTTCTCAGTGGAGCTTATAAATACAACCCCCAACCGGGCAAATGAGTAGTGTGGAGTTGAGGAAACATACCAAAGGTGTTGATACAATATTTTAGCGATCTCCACTTGCATAGTGCTTAGTGTTTTATTAGGTGATTAGCGTAGGTGCTTTGCAAAGTGCTTAGGTTGATTAAACCACCGCTCATACGCTTGCTCTAGATTTATGTCTAGTGTTTAGTGAGGTTTGCATATCTCTTACCACTCGGTGCTTGTAAGCACCATTGTTGTACATCGGAGGGGATTGTAGTCTTGCGAGATCACACCAACCACGTTTGTGGTGTGGCCGCCACCGTGTACCGAAGGGAACAAGGCCCGTGATGTTTTGGCCGGAAGCTTGATAGTGAAGACGATGGGGAGCATCCAGGAGAGGCTTGCTGGAAGGCACGTCGGAGACCCACTTGCGCGTGGAGAAGGCCTAAGGCTATCCACGGAGTTACCCGACCGGGAGCTTGGCCCTTGCGAGAGATTTCTTGCGAGGGGCTCCAACGAGGACTAGGGGGAAGCTTGCGCGCTTCTCGATACCTTGGTAAAAATACCAGAGTTATCGATGGGAGTTTGCATATCTCTACCTTGCTCTTTAGCTTTCGCATTTACATTGATTATATTGCTCCTTTTGTGGTAGAGATAGCAACACACTAGCAAAATCATAGTTGCACATTTAGATAGTTTATCCTTTGTATAGGTTTTGCTACGGTTAGAAAAAGAGGCCATAGTTTAGAGTTAGATTTTTTTAAGTTGCCTAATTCACCCCCCATCTTAGGCGTCATGGTCCCCTTCAAGTGGTATCAGAGCTAGGTTGGCTTAATTTAGACCTTTGGCTTAACCGTCGTTGAGCCGACGCTATTTAGAGTGGTTGGGATGGATATCTCTAGGCCTCCGCACTTTGATGGCACTAACTTCTCCTATTATAGAGCTAGAATGGCTTGCTACCTTGAAGCGGTTGATCTGGGAGTTTGGAGAGTTACTCATGAAAAGGAAATACATTTCAATGCTAGAGCTAAGAATTACTTGTTTGAATCTTTTAGTATGGATGTTTTTAACCAAGTGATCGCTTTAAATACGGCACATGAAATTTGGTTAAAACTTCAAGATCTCCATGACGGCACAAGTAATGTCTGTGAGCAAAAACATTGTCTAGCTAAACAAAATTATGATTCGTTCGAAATGAATGATGATGAGCTTGTTCGTGATATATATTCTCGTTTGAATCTAATTATCAATGAGCTCCATTATATAGGATTAACAAAGCTAGATGATACAGACATCGTGAGGAAGATCATCTACGTACTACCACAAAAGAAATATGCAAGCATCATCACCCAAGACAAAGAAGAAGGCATGCAAGAACTAAGCCCTCACATCAATAAGGTCATGGGACGATTCTTCAAGTGAAGAAGAACACCGTCACAAGAGGCGAGCATGCAAGCACTCATCGTCAAGCTCTTCTTATGTGCGCCTTATGGCACGAGGTAACAAAAGCTCATCCTCTAGTGAGAGTGATAGTGATGATGAAATGCCTTCTTATGAAGAAATTGTGCAACAAAATCTTAATTATGCTAAAGTTTGCACTAGTCAACAAAAGAAGCTTAGAAAAATAAAAGAAAAGCTAAATAGTTCACAAGAAGCATACAAAACTTTGTTTGAACAATATGAGAACTTTGCTAATCTAAATGTTGAACTATCTACTAAAATTGAGCGACTTGAGGCTAGTGCAACAACAAATGCATGCACAATCAATGATGAGCAACTGGTAAAGAAAAATGAAAAATTAAAAGAAAAGTTAGCTAGCTCACAAGATGCTTATAAAAGTTTGCTTGCTAAAATGGAAACCATGTGCAAACATTATGATGAGTTAACTAATAAAGTTGCTAATCTTAAAGCCGTTAGTACAACCCCCACCAAGGCATCTAAAAAGAAAAGTTCTACCTTTAACATGTCTAAAATGGATGCCTCTACTTCTTGTAATGATTTATGTTTAGACTCATCTTTGTGCAACCAAGTTTGTGTTGAGAAAGTTATTGTAGATACATGCACACAAGAGGTTGCAAAGAAAAATGAGCAACTAGAGCAAGAACTAGCTTGCCTCACCAAGGACTTGACTCAAGTGAAAGGCAAGACGAAGCAAGCCCAACTTCATCAAGATAACACCGTCAAGGGAGTGAAGAAGCTTGATGAAGGACAAACCATGGTTTGCTACTTGTGCCACAAGGAAGGGCATAAGTCCTATGAGTGCAAAATGAAGAATGGGGGAGGAGCAAAGAAGAAAGAGAAGAAGCAAACAAGCAAGCTCTCCAACACCTACACCAACAAGGTAGACAAGAAGGCCTCCACACCATACTTGCTAAAGAAGAAGAAAAATAATAAGGTGGTAGCCATCAAGGTGAACAAGCAAGCCAACAATGGGGTCAAACACTTTTGGGTGCCAAAGGAAATCATCTCTAACATAAAGAGCACCAAGAAGGTTTGGATCACGAAAGGGAAGTGAGAAGTCCAATGGACTTTGGGGAATTTAGAGATTTGGCAAAGTATGGATGCATTTCATGGGGTGCATCATGATGGACAAAATCATTGCCAAGTGGGTTAGTGAATACTACGAACCCAAATTCCCCTTCCCATGTTAGGTAACTAGATTCAATTTCCTTCAAATGGTATTAAATTTAATTTTTCTTACAATTGGTATCTTTTAGCATCTAGTTACTCTTCATGCCTAGATTTGCATTTGCATTCTTATATCTTTTGTCATGCATACACTAGGTATATCTTATGGTAGGCTTGCTCGGTTTCATTCTTATTCCTTGGAGCAATTCTACATGGTTTAAAATTGTTTAGGAGCGTGGCACATAGCTTGTCTTTCAATTGTTCATCTAATATGTGCCAAAGTCCAAATTATAGATAATCTCTCCCGAATATCGCTTTAGAAAATGACTCTCACATTCATGTGATGACATCTTTCATGTGGTATTTTTTATTCTAAAATCAATGTGCATGTTTCCTACAAGTATTCCATACTTGTGTGCATAAATTTAGGGGGAGGTTACTCTATAAGTTGGATGCTTTGAGACTAACACCTTTTCGAGCTTAATCTATATAATGTGAGAGTCAAAATTTATGACCTATTTCACTCTATAAACAAAGGATCACAAAGTTTGACCCTCCCTTGTGCTACTAATATCTTCCTTTTCGGTGTTTGATTTCAAAGGGGGAGAATTTAGAGGATCAAAAGCAAGCATTGATTTGTAGGAACAAAAGCTAGATCATTTACAAGTGGTAATGGCCTACAAGTGGTAATGGTCTACAAGTGGTGTCTATAAGTGGTAATGGTCCGAGAAAGGGAGGATAGTGGATTATGGATTAGCCCATGTAATGTGAAGAATTTGTAGGAAGCAAGGCTTAAATCCGTAATACCACATGGGGACATTTGCAAGGGAAAGATAAGTTTTTATGTAGTCTTACAAGTAGTATCTTTTTAGCATCATATAACCTTCTCCTTGCATTGCATCCTAGCAAGTAGGTAGTTTTTAAATTTCAAAATTCTATTATTTGCTTGCTTTGGTCGTGTTGTCATCAATCACCAAAAAGGGGGGACATTGTAAGGAAAATGGATCCTAGGCCCATTTACTTTGGATTTTAGTGTTTGATGACCAACACAACCAAATTGGACTAATGAATTTGTAAGTGATTGTTTTGTAGTTCAATAGGGTGCAAGACGTGACTTGGACGAAGGCGATGTGATGATCCAATGATCAACACCTTAAGCAAGATCTTAGGAGCACAAGAGAAGACCCAAGATATCAAGCAAAGTCTAAGCACGAAGATAGGAACCAAGCCGCACGTAAGATCGCAAAGAAATGAGCTCATAGAAGTGACCAGACGCTGGACCGGACGCTGGAGGAAAGTGACCGGACGCTCCGATCAGTGGCTCGGTAACAGCAGCAGCGACCAGACGCTGGACCGGACACTAACAGAAAGCGATAGGGATGCTCTGACCAGGAGGCTCGGCAACAGCAGCAACGACCGAACGCTGGCGGCAAACCGACCGGACGTAGGACAATAGCGTCCGATCGAGTACAGAGAGGTTCTAGAGTGACGAAAATGCGACCAGACGTGTCTGGTGGCAAGTGACCGGACACTAGCAGCGTCCGATCAGTTGATCGCAGCTCTAATGGTCGGGGCAACCGGACGCGTCCGGTCAAGACGTGATCAGCGTCCAGTAAGTAGCAGAAAACTGGGACTTCGTCCCCAACGGCTACTTTCTCAGTGAGACTTATAAATACAACCCCAACCAGCCAAATGAGTAGTGTAGAGCTGAGGAAACATACCAAAGGTGTTCATACACCATTTTAGTGATCTCCACTTGCATAGTGCTTAGTGTTTTATTAGGTGATTAGCATAGGTACTTTGCGAAGTGCTTAGGTTGATTAGACCACCGCTCATGCGCTTGCTCTAGGTTTAAGCCTAGTGTTTAGTGAGGTTTGCATACCTCTTACCACTCGGTGCTTGTGAGCACCATTGTTGTACATCGGAGGGGCTTGTAGTCTTGCGAGATCACACCAACCATGTTTGTGGTGTGGCTGCCACTATGTACCGAAGGTAACAAGGCCCGCGGTGTTTTGGCTGGAAGTTTAATAGTGAAGACGGTGGGGAGCATCCGGCAGAGGCTTGCCAGAAGGCACGTCAAAGACCCACTTGCGCATGGGGAGCTTGGACCTTGCGAGGGATTCCTTGCGAGGGGCTCCAATGAGGACTAGGGGAAAGCTTGCGCGCTTCTCGATACCTCGATAAAAATACCAGAGTCATCGATGGGAGTTTGCATATCTCTACCTTGCTCTTTAGCTTCTGCATTTACATTGATTATATTACTCCTTTCCCGGTACCCTCTCCACTCCATTGTTGATTTACTACCTTCCCGGTTATACTTGACAGAATCAGAAACTTGCCAGCTAGGGATACTATTGATTGCATCAAAGTAAGATGAATACAGATTCTTGTAAGAATACCTCTTAGCTTTGATTTATACACATAAACCTTTCTTAATGGATTTAGTCATGTCCTCCCCAAACTTAGGTGTTCTTTATTCATACTGAAAGGATCAAGATGCCCAAGAGGGGGGGGGTGAATTGGGCTAATTCTAAAAATCTTTGCAATAATTAAACCCTACACTTAGCCCACTTCACCCCTTGTGCCTAGAAAGCATTTCTAATGTTCTGCCACACAAAAGTTTTGCAACATAAGTTCTAATCCTACTCTAGTATGGCAATTCTATGAATGTAAAGATGAGAATTGAATTGCTCAAAGTAAATGCTTAAAGTAAAGAGAGAAGGAGGAACGCGATGATGTTTTGCCGAGGTATCGGAGAGTCGCTACTCCCCACTAGTCCTCGTTGGAGCACCCACGCAAGGGTGTAGCTCCCCCTTGATCCGCGCAAGGATCAAGTGCTCTCTACGGGTTGATTCTTTGACACTCCGTCGCGGTGAATCACCCACAACTGTTCACAACTTGAGTTGGGTCATCCATAAGTTCCACCGGATGATCACCAAGTTCCCAATCACCACCAAGCTATCTAGGTGATGGCGATCACCAAGAGTAACAAGCATGAACTCTCACTTGACCACGACAAGCCTAATGAGAAGGGTGGATGCACACTTGCTACTCTCTTTTCACTAATGAGGCCTCTCTCTTAGATTCTCAAATCTCAATCACCTTACTAGGACCTTGCTCTCCTTGGCACTCTCAAGGGTGTTTCTCAACTGTTGAAATAAGCAAAAGTTATCCCTTGAGTGAATAAAGGAAATATTTATAACCCCTCATTCAAAATAAACCATTATGTGCCTCTACAGGGTGACCGGACACTCCGGTCAAGGTGACCGAATGCTCCGGTCAGTTCTCCCTTCACCGAGCAGTTAAGTTGTGACTGGACACGACCAGCGTCCGGTCACAAAAACTGCTCTCTAGAACCTTACTGATCTTGACCGGACTCTGGCACCCAGCGTTCGGTCACTTTGCTGCTCAGCCTCTGGTCAATAGCCAGAACCTGACCAGCGTTCAGTCAGCACTGACCGGACGTGTCCGATCAAGATTCTCCCTCTCTAGAACCTTACTAGAGTTGACCGGACTCTGGCACCCAGCGTCCGGTCACATTTCACTCAGCATCCAGTTGCATCCAGATGACTTCACCTTGATCAAATGAACTGACCGGACTCTATGCCAGTGTCTGGTCATACCGAAACCAGCGTTCGGTCAACATTTAACCCTCTATTCACTTCCAACTCGAAATCATATGTGAATGAAGTTTGCTCCAATTGATCTAAGGGCTACTTAGGAGCTACCTAGTGCTAGATTTGACAAGTGTGCACCACACCTAACCCACTAGACTCACCTAGGTCAAGCCACCCATCCATACCCCCCTTAATAGTATGGCCAAAGGAAAAACAAAGCCCTAAACTACTCTAAGTGTATCTTCAACATCAAATAACACTTAGAACTAGTCCACCCTTAACCTTGTTGTCCATCCTTTGAAAACCAAAACGATTTCCATTGTAGGGGCATGACAACCATGATTGCCCAATCAATTGCCATTACCATGACCTAACTTAATTACCTCTACAAAACACATGTTAGTCATAGTAATCTCGTATTGTCATTAATCACCGAAACCCAACTAGGGGCCTAGATGCTTTCAATCTCCTCCTTTTTGGTGATTGATGACAATACAACCTCGAGTATGTAAAAGAGATGAGGTTTTCAACATGCTTGGTTCATACAAGCTTTTGACAATAAGAACAAAAGAGTTAGGCAAGCTTATATGACCCAAGCCAACATGATGTACTCAATAGATATGAAATAAGCATGAGTATAAGAAATAAAGCTCATTTGCATTGGAGTAAAACGCGGAAGCAAAGCAAATGAGCACAACCAAGTGGCATGACATATATAAAGATCAAAGTAGAGAGCACACATGTCACATATCACATAAATACCACGATCACATAAATATCATGATTACGATCACACTTATGTAGTTCAATGCATAAAAGTAAACATGAATGCATAATAATGTATCACACATAAAAAGCCAAATGAAATAGATAAGCTCCCCTAGATATATCGCTCCCCTATGTCTACCATACTTGATCCCTCTCCCCCATTAGCGTCAAACACCAAAACCTAAGGGTCAGTTGGCGGGGCTACAGTGGATGAGTCGGGCGCTGAGGTGCGATGAGCGATCTGGAACTAGACAGCATCATCATCTGATCTTGAGCTCTGAACTATATGACCCTCTATCGCTGGAAGTGAAGCTAAAGCGGTCTGGGTCAGATCTATGACTAGTATGACCTATGACTCTATAGGTATCACTAAAGCAGGTGGCTCTGATGATGCAACAAATGAAGGGAGCGTCTCTGTAGTCTAGTAATAGGAGCAACTATATAAGGACTAGGGACATGTAGATCTGGCGATGTAGGCTACCCTGTCAACTCATTGAAGGTAGCACCAAGGCTCCTAGATACTAGGGTATCAGTCACAAGCATCGACGAAGTCTGAGTCGGTGTGAAGCCTATGCAAAGTGGTGTGAATTGCGGACCCTGGGCTATCACTGGTGAAGCAAACCAGTAGGACACCTGTTCTATAGGTGAAGCAAACTGAGTAGCAATCTGTCCCTGACTCTAAAGCCCACTAGGCTATAGAACTAGAGTCTATGAAGTGGTGGCAGGCTAGCTGTGGGGGTATTAACCCCTATACCCTTACGGCTAAGCTTGGGCCAGCTCGGATCGATGGGTCCTGTCCACCCGAAAGACGACGTGTGGCCCAGCCAACCTGATCGAAGTCCCGCACAAGGAGTCAAGGCGGATTTGGCGATCAAGCAGGATCCTGGTCGGTTAGAATAGGAATCCTTATCCGGCCACATATGGCAATTGTAACTAACTAGGATTGGTTTCTAGATCTATAACCCTGCCCTCCAGACTATATAAGGCGGGTAGGGGATCCCTCTAAAAAATCTCTCATTAACATACAGCAATACAAATCAGACGCAGGACGTAGGTGTTACGCCTTCTTGGTGGCCGAACCTAGATAAAACCTCGTGTCTACCTTGCGTCACCATCTTGTTTGTGGCTTGCGCATCTGTCTACCGACAATCTACTACCTTGGGCATACCCCTAGGTAGACTGCCGACCATATTTCGTCGATAGTGGCGCGCCAGGTAGGGGGTGTGCGTACTGCTCTCCAAGCAAACAAGATGGTCATCGTCTCCACCTCCATGGCAACACCGAACGGCCTCAAGTTCACCGTTGGTCAGATCACCTGGACCACCAGCTCCGACGACTTCATCGCCATGACCATGGAGGAGGCGTGGATTCAGTCTACGCCGACCACTACTTCACCTACATCGGCTACGGCTCCGACCACGACGGGTATGGCTCCGACCACAGTACATTTGGCTCTGACCACGCCTGCATCATCTTCAGCCATGCCGATGACTCGTCGTTCGCTTCCCCGCTACAAAGGGAAGCAGATCGACAACACCGACCTGCTCAACTCCATCGATCGGGTTAGCACCAAACTCGCTGAAACCCTAGCTCTGGTAAGTACGATTCAAAGTCAACCTAACGAGCAGGTAACCGCTCCTCACCACAGATCTACCCGACCAGCTCGGACCAGTCGTCCTGCACGACTTGGTACAAATCTTGTGGTCATATCTACTCCTAAAGGGCGCTCCGCTCATCGCCGGCCAGCCTCCACGACGGGTCTCCGGCTCTCCGAGTACGAAGCCTCGACGGAGAACCACCAGGTCCAGCCCTACGGCCTGCGAAACACTGCCTCCAGCTACGTGTATAACCTACAGCGCCGCTTGGATCTGTGTTTTATGCACCGACCTCGGCCGAAGCCACGCGACCTCATCAACATGATCCGGACTAAAGATTATCAAGAAGGATCCGTCCACACAGTCCAAGAGGGCGACTCCAGCTCCTCATCTGGCATCGCATCTAAAGCATCTGTACACACCGAGCTTCAGCATCACGAAGACGATGGCACCAAGTATGATCTAGATCTACCAGGCCACGCCCTAGGGTTTTCACAATTCCCGTCTTTCCCACCAAGACAAGGGGGTTTGATCCATGTTGTCAGCAATGACGAACCACCGGCGGTTGGCGAAATAGAACAAGAAAGGACCATGCGCGAAGCACGCAATATTGACCGGTTCAATCGCCGGCAAATCGAAGCCGAAGCAGACCAGGAGGCGTGACGCATAAGGGTCCAGCCACACGACCTCAACGATGCTTTCGACAGGGTGGGGGACAAAAAGGTCTTTAGGACTCCAAGTGCCAACGTAGCCGTCGCCATGGCAACAATGC
This sequence comes from Miscanthus floridulus, assembly GCF_019320115.1. NCBI lineage: Eukaryota > Viridiplantae > Streptophyta > Magnoliopsida > Poales > Poaceae > Miscanthus > Miscanthus floridulus. Next base: position 123,570,891 of record NC_089581.1, read on the forward strand.
AACGGCTACCCAACACCCCTGAAACCCAAGCGGTTCGCGATGAAATACAAGCCTATCTGACGGCTGCCATGGCCTAGACCGTTGAGATTGTAAATCAAGTCTGGGCTCCATCTGTCTCAGTCGAGTCAAGCCACAGCCACCGGGTCCACGCTCCAACCACCCCTCACACCGTGATGACTACCGTGGTCGGAACGACAGTTTTGACCGCCGCAACCAGCGCAACGACTCCTGCGACCACCGCGACCAACGTAATTAGCGACGTAACCGCCGTGACGATTACAGGAGCAAGCGTGCTCGGGAAGACGACGATGAGGTCAATACCGTTAAAAAGGGTGGCGGACGTCGTAATTATGAAGACGACTACGCCAAAGCATTGAAGGGGCCCTGCCAGCTCCATCCTAAGTCGAACCATACCATGGAGAATTGCCACGTTCTCAAGTCTATCTATACGCGTCAACAGGCTCCGGATACATCTGACAAGACTAACGATGCAGCAGGACAGCGCAACGAGGATAACGACGACGATGATGCAGACCCTCGTCACAAGTACGTCAAGCCAACCGATCGCGTGCACACCATCATCGGAGGCAAAGTGTCCATCGAGACCAAGCAGGAACGTAAGCTGCTCGCCCGTGCTTGCTTGAACATGGCCAACGCCGATAACCTCCTCGCCGATCCCCGGCTCCCTCCGTGGTCTCACCGCGAAATCTCTTTCAGCAGGAAGGACCAATGGGCCGCAATACTGGAGCGAGGATGTTTTCCCCTGGTCCTCGATCCCTGTATCAACAAGGTCCATTTCGACAGAGTACTGATCGACGGCGGCAGCTCCATCGATATACTATTCAAGAACAGTCTGCCCGCCCTGAAGATAGCTCAAGCGGATCTTAAGCCATATGAGGCATAGTTCTAGGGTGTTCTCCCCAGACAGAGATCTACACCTCTCGGGCAAATCACGCTACCTGTGCAGTTTGGGACCCCAGACCACTTCCGCACTGACTACGTCAACTTTGTGATCGCTGACTTCGACGGCACCTACCATGCTATTCTTGGTCGACTGTCGCTCACCAAGTTCATGGCCATACCTCATTATAGGTATCTGGTGCTCAAGATGCCTACCGAGAAAGGAGTCCTAACCCTCCGAGGTAACATGTACGCCGCTTACACCTACAAAGACAACAGTTTCAAAATAGCAGAGGCCCACGACCTCTCTATTCGCATGGCGGAGACCATGCTCGACGCTAAGAAGACCTCATCCGACCACCTGGAGATCCCAGAGCTCGAGGCCCCATGCAAGAACATCAAGTCAAAGGAGCACAAGGTGATCCAGCTGGTCGACGGCGACCCCAGCAAAATGGCCCTTATCGGGGCCAACCTAGATCCCAAATAGGAAGACGCGCTCGTCGGGTTCTTGAGGAGCAACGTGGATGTGTTTGCATGGAAACCTGCCGACATGCTCGGTGTACCTCGGAACTTGATCGAGCACTCCTTGAATGTCAATAGCAAGGCCAAACCTATCAAGCAGAAGCTACGACGGTTTGCTCGTGACAAAAAGGAGGCGATTAGGGTAGAAGTTACATGGCTTTTGGCAGCCGGATTTATCAAAGAAGTGTATCATCCGGAGTGGTTAGCCAACCCGGTTCTTGTATGCAAAAAGAATAATGAATGGAGAATGTGCGTTGATTACACTGATCTCAACAAACACTGCCCTAAGGACCCCTTCGGCTTACCTCGCATAGACAAGGTCGTAGATTCAACTGCTGGTTGCGAGCTCCTTTCCTTTCTTGATTGCTACTCTGGTTATCACCAGATCGCTCTCAAAAAGGATGACCAGATCAAGACGTCTTTCATCACGCCTTTTGACCCCTACTGCTACACGACTATGTCGTTCGGGCTCAAGAACGCTGGGGCTACATACCAACACGCCATTTAGGCCTGCCTCGCAGATGAGATAAAAGACGACCTTGTAGAGGCCTATGTGGATGATGTAGTTGTCAAAACCAAGGAAGCACATACCCTTGTTGACAACCTAAAACGCACCTTTGCAGCCCTCAATAAATTCCAATGGAAGTTAAACCCAAAGAAGTGCATCTTTGGTGTTCCTTCTGGTATATTGCTAGGCAACGTCGTCAGCTACGACGGCATACACCCTAATCCAGAGAAAGTCAAAGCTGTCGTAGACATGAAGCCCCCCAAAAAGGTGAAGGATGTCCAGAAGCTTACCGGATGCATGGCTGCTCTCAGCCGTTTCATATCAAGATTAGGAGAAAAAGGGCTACCGTTCTTCAAACTTCTCAAAGCATCCGAGAAGTTTGAGTGGTCGGAGGAAGCAGACGCTGCCTTCACGTAGCTAAAACAATACCTTACATCACCTCTGGTCCTCACTGCTCCTAGAGAAGACAAAACTCTCCTACTTTACATTGCGGCAACCAATCGGGTGGTCTCCACTACCATGGTGGTCGAGCGCGATGAGCCAGGCCACGCCTATAAGGTACAGCGGACAATTTATTTCATCAGTGAGGTACTCAACGAATCCAAGAACAGGTACCCACAGATTCAGAAACTGCTCTACGCAATACTGATAACATCCCAAAAGTTGAGACATTACTTCGATGGATATCGTGTGGTGGTCATGACCGAGTACCCTTTGGGGGACATCATTCGCAATAAGGATGCAAACAGGCGCATTGTCAAATGGGCAATGGAGCTATGCCCCTTCTCCTTGGAATTTGCAAGCCGTACTACAATCAAGTCTCAGGCACTCGTCGATTTCATCGTCGAGTGGACAGACTTAAGCACGCCTGCCTCTCCGAGATCTGACGAATATTGGACGATGTACTTCGATGGCTCTCTCAACATTGACGGTGCGGGAGTAGGAGTTCTTTTCGTGTCACCATCCAAGGAGCAGGTCCGGTACGTCCTTAGGATTTATTTCCCGGCATCTAATAACGCCGCCGAATATGAAGCATGCCTACATGGTTTACGCATTGCGGTTGAGCTTGGTGTTAAACGTATCTATGTCTATGGAGACTCAGCTCTGGTCATCAACCAACTCAACAAGGACTAGGACACGACCAGCGAAAAGATGGACGCATACTGCAAATCGATAAGAAAGCTGGAAGGCAGGTTCTATGGCATCGAGTACATACACGTGGTCCGGGACAAGAACCAAGCAGCGGATGCGCTGTCAAAGTTAGGATCATCCCGAGCCAAAATCCCACATGGCGTATTCGTCCAAGACCTGCTCATGCCTTCCATCGAAGAGGAAGTTTCCACGGCAGTCAAGCCTCCAGACATCAAATTGGTGGCTATGGTTCCGGCGTCGAGCACCATCGGGCTGCCTCCGACCACTCATGAGCCCGACTAGAGAGTACCTTTCATCAAGTACTTAACAGATGGCAGCGGTTATACTGATCGGACAGAAAACGAGCGCCTGATGCCTCACAGTAAGCAGTATCTGCTCATCGATGGCAAGTTATGGCGTAAAAACGCAAAGGAGGAAATTTTGATGAAGTGTATAACCCAGGAGGAAGGCAAACATCTCCTAGACCAAATCCACTCTGGCTCCTGCGGCAACCATGTGGCCTCAAGAACATTGGTCGGTAAGGCTTTTCGAGTAGGGTTCTATTGGCCATCAGCAGTAGCTGACGCAGAGAAGCTAGTCCGCCACTGTGAGGGTTGTCAGTTCTTCACCAAGAGAATCCACGTTCCAGCACATGAGATCCAGGCGAGTCCAGTCTCTTGGCCCTTCGCATGCTGGGGACTGGATATGATCGGGCCTTTCAAACCGGCTCCTGGGAAATTTACATGCGTCTTCGTGCTGATCGACAAATTTTCTAACTGGATAGAATACATGCCTTTGGTACAGGCATCCTCAGAGAAGGCTGTCACATTCCCCGACCAGGTCATCCACCATTTCGGCATACCCAACAGCATCATCACCGATCTGGGAACTCAGTTCACCAGGAACGCTTTTTGGGACTTCTGCGATGAAAGGAGCATAGTAGTAAAATATGTCTCGGTGGTTCACCCTAGAGCTAATGGACAAGTCGAGCGGGCAAATGGCATGATCCTAGACGCATTGAAGAAGAGGATGTACAGAGAAAACGACAAAGCTCTCGGACGATGGCTCAAAGAGTTACCAACCGTGGTCTGGGGCCTCAGAACTCAGCCCAGTCGAAACACCGGCGTCTCACCATACTTTATGGTTTACGGCGCCGAGGCAGTCCTCCCACCAGATATAGCTTTTAGATCAGCACAGGTAGAGAACTTCAATGAAGGCAAGGTTAATGAAGTACGGGAGCTAGAAGTGAACAGCGCAGAAGAGAAAAGGCTCGATTCTTGTGTACGTACGGCCAAGTACCTTGCTGTTTTGCGTAGGTATTACAACAAGAATGTTAAAGAGTGTTTCTTCGTGGTCGGGGACCTGATCCTAAAGTGGAAGACGAGCCAGGCTGGCGTCCATAAACTCACAACCCCATGGGAGGGACCCTTCATGATCAAGGAAGTCACACGACCAACGTCTTACAGGTTAGCTCACCTGGATGGTACGGACGTACCAAACTCGTGGCACATCGACAAGCTTAGACGTTTCTATGCTTAACTACTAAGATATGTACTCCTCTTATACTTTTGATTTACTTCAATAAAGCAATTATGATTCCTCTGACCACTCTAATGTGTCACTTCAAATTTTATGGTTATTCTAACTTAGCCAGTGAAAGCCGACCACCACTCCTTTTATGGTTTTTGGAGCAGGCCCTGTCTCTGGTTCCTCCCAACACGTGCATGGGATCCACTCTCTACGTTACGGGTGATCGGCAGGTCCCCCTTGGTTTGACTTATCTACGTCTATGTGTGCACAGGTCACTGTACCTCACACTCCGACCACATGCCAAGCTATGGCCGCACAAACTTTTTAGGATGATGTGTCGAGCAAAATGGTACAACTAAATAGAACGTTAACATGTTCTCACTTAGTTACACCAACATAAAGTTTCAAGCTTAAATACGTTTCATACAAAGCAAACAATCTTATAATGATATACAGTTACGTTATTACAAGCTTGCCTGAAGAGGCTCAAGTTTACAATAACACAACTATGTCCTCCTTCTATAGCTCTAAGCCTATTACATTGGCTGGTCGGGGCGCGTGGCACTTACTGCTCGCCGATTCCGACATCCTACTCGAGTCTTGTGGACTCTTGTGCTAGTCGAGCTAAAGGGGATGGCCCCGCCGATGCCTGGCTGGTCGAGACCACAGGCTTCGTTGGTTGGTTTGCAACTGATGGCATTTCCAGCTGACTCGTCAATGGCGTACTCTGTATAGGTGTCGTCCCACCTCCACACAGGTCAATATCGCCAATTATCTTTGATGACAAGTCCAGCTGGGCCGTCCAAAGCTCCTCCGCCTTGTCTGGGTCTACCTCCTTCGGGTACCCAGCCTCTAGGCGCTTGAGATCGATCAGGGGGTAGTGAGCACGTACCATGCTTAGTACATGGGCACCCGTGTACTCACCTGCCTCCTTCACGAACTCTTGGAACCATCCCCACGCTTGTCTGCATCTCTCGACCAGTCCGAGCTGGGGCGTCTTTGGCTCTTCCTCTATGAGCGCCGGGTCGATAAGGTCGAGGACGGGGATAATGCCAGTTGCCACTTCTTGGCACCAGTTCTTCCACGTGTCCTGCTCCTCGGTGGCCTCAAGGCATCGTGCTTTCCAGCTGTCACGCTCTTTGATCACGGCCTCTAAATGCCTCTTGGCATTGACTTTTAAAACTGAACACCGTATGAGACATCAAAATGTTATGGCACGACAAGACAAGGCGGGCAAGAGAATGAGAAAGGTGGTCTAGAATACTTACTTTTCAGTTCCTCCTTCATTTTGGTGGTGTGATCCTAGAGTTGAGACTGGCTGCGTGCCAGTTTCTCGTTGTCTTCCTTTAGACGATCACACTCTACGATCACACGGCTATTCCCCTCTTGGAGGTAGGTTACTTCAGCTTCTAAGCCTGCATTACAGCTATCACTACCAACAACACAACAATACGTGTTACACACTTGCTGTGATAAAGTGACAACTTACTTATTCTTTCCTGCTCTTTGTTATTAAGCTGGCCGACTAGGTTCTGGTTTTGTGCCTCTAGCTCTGCCCTCTTCTAGTCGGTGGCTTCAAGTTGGCGGCGCAAGTGTTCCACCTCAGCCACTAGTTCTTTATTATTCACCATGATCCCCTCAATCTGGTCAAAGCACCTCTTTTGGTACTTTGCGGTCTTCATCAAGTCCTGCACATAAATAAGCTAAGTCAAACAGATCGACTACATAACAGGGTCAAGTGGTCAAGCCAAACATACCTAGACTTCTGTCACCAGACGCTTTGCCGCCCGTTCGACTCTTAGGGTCTCTTCGACCTCTGGGATTTCTTCATGCATAACCCATTCGTCGTTCCGCCAGCGCGACACATATACATGTTGTCGCTTATCTTGGGGATGGCCCAGGACCTCTTCTACTTTGTCCTCTTCAGCCTCCTGTTCGGGGGGCGGCGCTGGTCTAGAGTCTACAGTCTCCGTGACCACCATGGCTTTTCCATGAGCCGTTGCATCTACAAGAGTGCTCTGTGCCACTTCCGGCTGCTGCTCCTTGGCTTGATCCGGCTCCCTTAGCACCAAGGTATCCGCCTCAGTAGGGTTCGTGCTCAGAGCACTTGTACTCTGCTCGGCTATCTTCTCGACCAGCCTCTCGGGGACTAATGTCTGGTCGTCCGCCTGCTGAGGTCCCGACGGAGTTCCTTCTACAGGCTCCTCCACGGCTAGCTGCTGGGCAGTGTTTCCCGCCATTGCTGGCGAAGTTGTGCCACACCCGGCTAGCTGGTCAGGGTTCTCGGTGGACGCCAACCTAATATATCAGAGAAAAGTTCAGAAGATAATAGTATTCAATACAAATTACAAGCTTACATCAAAGTTATAGATACTTACAGCTTTGAAGCGTGGAATGATGTGGTGAAGGAGCGTCTCCTCGACCGCCCCTGCTCCGCATGCTCGGTAGGTTCCACCAGAACTCTTTCCACCACTAGTACAGGCATCAGGGTTTGATGCTCGACATTTCCTTCATTTGTCCTCTGTGTTGTAGTGGTCGGTGATGCGATCACTGCTGGCACAGAGGAGCCACCCTGCTTCGTCGACCCCATTTGTCTCCTCCTCTTTCGGGGGACGAGCCAGAAGATGTCTACATCCTCTGCTTTGTCGTCTGAAAGGGGGAAGATGGCTTGGCATTGTTTGTTGGCAGCCGGACGCTTGCCAGCGGCTCTGGTCGATGCATCCTCCACAGCCTCAAGTGCCGCCCAGTGGATGTCGTCGGTCCTGGCGCTGGTCTGGGTAGCTGGGCCGGCAACTTGTGGCCAATCCACACCGGGGGGCGGAGACACGAACACTGCTGCCCGGTCACGACCATTACTCTGAGACACATAATGGAGACAACAGTCAATTTCTTGTTACAACATGATTCTATAGTTAAAAGGAAGCATCATTTACCTTTGGGGGAGGTCGAGCCAGCTTGAAGGCGTGCTCGATGTCGTTCAACCTGACATAATTGGGATCGGTCAGGTTGAATAGCTCCCCAATCCTGGCCTTGATTTCTATCTTGTTGAGCGCCTCTTTCCTGGTCCTTGTTGGATCTGCGCTCCCCTAGTACTCGAAGCTAGGATGTACCCTCTTCTGGCAGGGCTGGATCCTTCGGCTGATGAAGTTCCCGACCACACTTGGGCCATCTAGCCTTCCCCACGGGATCATCCCGAGCAGTTCGGCGATCTGCTCCAAGTTCTCGGGCTTCTCCGACCAGCTGTTCTTCTTCTCTGGAATTAGCCCCACGTCGCACAGGGTGATGGTGTTTGGCTCTTCATGGATGTAGAACCACTTCTTGTACCACTTGTCTAGTGAGGTGTTCCAGGGGCAGTGTAAGTATTGGGCTTTCATACCATCGCACAGATTTAGGTAGACGCCTCCGACTATCTTCAAGCCACCGCTCCCTTTCTTCCGAAGATAGAACAGGTGGCGAAAGAGGTCGAAATGGGGCTGGAAGCCACCATAAGCCTCGCAAAGATGGATGAAGGTGGAGACAAGAAGAATTGAGTTGGGATGCAGATTGCAAATCCAATCTCGTAATACAAGCAGAGACCCTGAAGGAAAGGGTGCACTGGAACCCCAAAACCCCGTTTGAAGAAATCCTCGAACACCACAATCTCACCTGGTTGTGGATTGGGGAAGCTTTCTCCTTCCGGCGCACGCCATACTGCGAGTGCCTTGTTGTGGAGCACTCCCATGGTGACGAGGTCTTCGATGGTCTGCTCATTGCTCCATGATTTCCACCACTCCTTCACCATGACTCCACCTTTCTTCTGGGCATCTCTCTTCGCCATTAGTCTGTCCTTACTAAGGGGGTGGATGCAGTGGCGAGGGGGTTGGTGATGATTTTTGGAGAAATAGGGTTCAGCAAGAGGAAGAAGAAGGTTGCGGCGGCGAATGACAATAGGGAACGGTATGAGTAACTTACCAGATCTATATTATAAATAACAAAGAGCTCCATCGTTACATCCGCCCAAGATTATTGGGAGACATGCGCACGCACCGCAGATGGTTGTTCACACAACCTCGAGATCTACGCCAATAAATGTGCCCCTTCATTACCAGTGTACGTGCCTCTTCGTTGATAGTGTAAGAGGGCCCACACTGACGCACCTCCATACAGGTGCCAAGCGACTGTTTGCTAGAAAAGAGTAAGAAGACCGAATGACATACTGTACCCATCTGCTTTTTTGACCAGACGTGTCAGACTGGACTTGGCAGAGAAAGGAGATAAATAAATACACCAAACAAATACATCAATGGCGTTCGTATTTTCGATGCTTGTTTTGTGCTCAAGGATGGATCAGACTCCTACAATGCTCAAGGACCGCCTAGACCACTGTCGTGCTTGAGGACTGCCCAGACCACTGCCATGCTCGGGGACTGCCCAGACCACTGCTGTGCTCGTGGACTACCAAGACCACTACCGTGCTCGGGGATTGCTCTGAGCACTGACGTGCTCGAGGACTGCTCCGACCACTGACGTGCTCGAGGACTGCTCTGACCACTAACGTGCTCGGGGACTGCTTCGACCACTACCGTGCTCAGGGACTGCTCCGACAACTGATGTGCTCGGGGACTGTCCCGCCCACTGCTCGGAGAATGGTTCTCCTCGGCTACATGTGATTTGTACTCACATACAGTTGAGAGACATTTATTTAGACCTTGCTACAAGGCTCATATTTCGCCTTTCAGCAAGCTCGGGGACTACGTCGGTACGATGCACCTGCCGGTGCATCTTGTATCGCCTGTACAACGATTGGATTTTTAACTTCGGTGGAAATTCTTTTTTAGACCCTGGCACCACATGACTGCGTCACCTACTACCAGGCTCGGGGACTAAGTGGGCACACTTCACCTTGTGGTGAATGTGTTTTAATTGACCCCTGTGCTTTGAATGATTGTAAGGATTATCAATGTGCTCGGGGACTGTCCCGACCACTGCTCGGAGAATGGTTCTCCTCGGCCACATGTGAGTTGTACTCACATACAGTTGAGAGACATTTATTTAGACCTTGATACAAGGTTCATACATCGCCTTCCAGCAAGCTTGGGGACTATGTCGGTACGATGCACCTGCCGGTGCATCTCATTTTTGTTTGTATGACAATTGGGTTCTCAACTTAACTGGGAATTCTTTTTAGACCCTAGCACCACATGCCTATGTCACCTACTACTAGGCTCGGGGACTAAGTGGGCACACTTCACCTTGTGGTGAATGTGTTGTTTTTTTGACCCCTACACCTCTGACGATTCAAGGACGCTATGCTTCAACACCACTTACATTTCTTTCTAGAAATACAAGTGGACACACTTCTCAGGACGGAAATCTTTTTCTTTTTTCTTAAGAGCACCATACATTCTTCGAACAACTTACTTCACCAGCGATGACGGTGGTCAGAAATGTCAAGAACTCAAGCCTTACTTGTTGGAGAAGGTTAAAATGGCATGTCTCAGCATAATACATGGTGCTCGGGGACTAGCTATGGGGGTATTAACCCCTATACCCTTACGGCTAAGCTTAGGCCGGCCCGGATCGATGGGTCCGGTCCACCCAAAAGACGACGTGCGGCCCAGCCAACCTGATTGGAGTCCCGCACAAGGAGTCAAGGCGGATTTGGTGATCAAGTAGGGTCCTGGTCGGTTAGAATAGGAATCCTTATCCGGCCACATATGGCAATTGTAACTGACTAGGATTGGTTTCCAGATCTGTAACCCTACCCCCCGGACTATATAAGGCGGGCAGGGGATCTCTCTAAAAACATCTCTCATTGACATATAGCAATACAAATCAGATGTAGGACGTAGGTGTTACGCCTTCTTGGTGGCCGAACCTGGATAAAACCTCGTGTCTGTCTTGTGTCACCGTCTTGTTTGTGGCTTACGCATCTATCTGCCGACAATCTACTACCTTGGGCATAACCCTAGGTAGACTGTCGACCATATTTCGTCGACAGTGGCGCGCCAGGTAGGGGGTGTGCGTATTGCTCTCCAAGCAAACAAGATGGTCATCGTCTCCGCCTCCATGGCAACGCCGAACAGCCTCAAGTTCACTGTCGGCCAGATCACCTAGACCACCGGCTCCGACGACTTCATCGCCATGACCATGGAGGAGGCGTGGATTCAGTCTACGCCGACCACTGCTTCACGTACATCGGCTACGGCTCCGACCACGATGGGTACGGCTCCAACCATGGTACATCTGGCTCCGACAACGCCTGCATCATCTTCAGCCACGCGGACGACTCGTTGTCCGCTTCCCCGCTACAAAGGGAAGCAGATCGACAACACCGACCTGCTCAACTCCAACGATCGGGTCGGCACCAAACTCGCTGAAACCCTGGCTCTAGTAAGTACGATTCAAAGTCAACGTAACGAGCAGGTAACCGCTCCCCACAACAAATCTACCCAACCAGCTCAGACCAGTCGTCCGGCACGACTTGGTATAGATCTTGTGGTCATATCTACTCCTAAAGGGTGCTCCGCTCATCACCGGCCAGCCTCCGCGATGGGTCTCCGGCTCTCCGAGTACGAAGCCTCAACGGAGGACCACCAGGTCTAGCCCTACGGCCTACGAAACGCTGCCTCCAGCTACGCATATAACCTACAGCGCCACTTGGATCTGTGTTTTATGCACCGACCTCGGCCGAAGCCGCGTGACCTCGTCAACATGATCCGGACTGAAGATTATCAAGAAGGATCCGTCCACACAGTCCAAGAGGGCGACTCCAACTCCTCGTCTGGCATCGCATCTAAAGCATCTGTACACACCGAGCTTCAGCATCACGAAGACGATGGCACCAAGTATGATCTAGATCTGCTAGGCCACGCCCTGGGGTTTTCACAATTCCCGTCTTTCCCGCCAAGACGAGGGGATTTGATCCATGTTGTCAGCAATGATGAACCACCAGCGGTTGGCGAAACAGAACAAGAAAGGACCGTGCACGAAGCACGCAATATTGACCAGTTCAATCGCCGGCAAATCGAAGCCAAACAGACCAGGAGGCATAATGCATAAGGGTCCAGCCACGCGACCTCAACGATGCTTTCGATAGGGTGGGGGACAAAAAGGTCTTCAGGACTCCAAGTGCCAACGTAGCTGTTGCCATGGCAACAATGCAACGGCTACCTAACACCCCGGAAACCCAAGCGGTTCGCGATGAAATACAAGCCTATCTGACGGCTGCCATGGCCCAGACCGTTGAGATTGTAAATCAAGTCCGGGCTCCATCCATCTCAGTCGAGTCAAGCCACAGCCACTAGCTTCCAAGTCGCTCACAGCCACTCAACCCACATGGCTCGTGCAACAACGACCCATCAGACAACTATCAAGGCAGAAACGGTGGCCATGACGGTGGTCAGGATGACAACCACCATCGGGAGGACAACCGTCGCGATGTCTGGGACGATAATCACTGAGACAACCGCGATAATTGCCACAATAACTGCGGTCACAGGGCTAATCCAGATGGCAATCGAGATCTCCACGATGGCAATAACGATCTCCGCCATTACCTCGGTGGACGCGATCTGCGCGCTCGCATCAACCAGAGAGCCGACGATCGAGCATCCCATGAAAGCTATCGCCGTATGGAGTATGACACTACCCACGGTCTACCGAGTTTGAAGCAGTTTACTCCACACCTTCGCCAAGTCATATGGCCCAAGAATTTCAAGCTCGAGAAACTTCAAAAGTACGATGGCAAAGAAAACCCTGAATTATGGGTCATGCTCTATGAAACCGCATGCAGATCAGCCATGGCTGATGAGCACGTCATGTCTAACTACTTCCCAGTCGCTGTTGGCCATGCAGGTCACCAATGGCTGGTTAGCTTGCCAGCGAACTACTTTGATTCTTGGTAGGAGCTTAAGCAAGCCTTCATCGACAATTTCATCGCTACTTGTGAACAACCAGGCAACAAGTACGATCTGCAATGGATCCGAGATCAGAAAGATGAGCCACTACGCGAGTACGTCCGGCATTTCTCAGAGATGCACATCAAGGTCCCATAAATCTCTAACAATGAGGCAATTGAGGCTTTCATCACTGGCCTCCGCTTCCACGACGCCCTAAGAGACAAGCTCCTCCAGAAGAGACCTAAATCGGTCACAGCGCTCCTATCCACCACTAAGAAATATGCGGACGCCGACGATGCCAAGAAGATAATTATTGAAGAAGCAGCAAGGGTTCCACACTCCGACCACCCCTCACACCGCGACGACTACCGCGCAACCGTGGTCGGAATGACAGTTTTGACCGCCGCAACCAGCGCAACGACTCCCGCGACCACCACGACCAACGTAATCAGCGGCATAACCGCCATGACGATTACAGGAGCAAGCGTGCTCGGGAAGACGACGGTGAGGTCAATACCGTTAAAAAGGGTGGCGGACGTCGTAATTACGAAGACGACTACGCCAAAGCATTGAAGGGGCCCTGCCAGCTCCATCCTAAGTCAAACCATACCATGGAGAATTGCCGCGTTCTCAAGTCTATCTATACACGTCAACAGGCTCTGGATACATCCGACAAGCCTAACGATGCAGCGGAACAGCGCAACGAGGATAATGACGATGATGATGCAGACCCTCGTCACAAGTACGTCAAGCCAACTGATCGCGTGCACACCATCATCGGAGGCAAAGTGTCCATCGAGACTAAGCTAGAACGCAAGCTGCTCGCCCGTGCTTGCTTGAACATGGCCAACGCCAATAACCTCCTCACCGATCCCTAGCTCCCTCCGTGGTCTCACCGCGAAATCTCTTTCAGCAGGAAGGACCAATGGGCCGCAATACCAGAGCCAGGACGTTTTCCTCTGGTCCTCGATCCCTATATCAACAAGGTCTAGTTCGACAGAGTACTGATCGACGGCAGCAGCTCCATCAATATACTGTTCAAGAACAGTCTGCTTGCCCTAAAGATAGCTCAGGTGGATCTTAAGCCATACGAGGCATAGTTCTGGAGTGTTCTCCCCGGACAGAGCTCTACACCTCTCGGGCAGATCACGCTACCTATGTAGTTTGGGACCCTAGACCACTTCCGCACTAACTACATCAACTTTATGGTTGCTGACTTCGACGGCACCTACCATGCTATTCTTGGTCGACCGTCGCTCACCAAGTTCATGGCCATACCTCATTATAGGTATCTGGTGCTCAAGATGCCTACCGAGAAAGGAGTCCTAACCCTCCGAGGTAACGTGTACGCCGCTTACACCTACGAAGATGACAGTTTCAAAATAGCAGAGGCCCACGTCCTCTCTATTCGCATGGCCGAGACCATGCTCAACGCTAAGAAGACCTCATCCGACCACTTGGAGATCCCAGAGCTCGAGGCTCCACACAAGAACATCAAGTCAAAGGAGCACAAGGTGATCTAGCTGGTCGACGGTGACCCCAGCAAAATGGCCCTTATTGGGGCCAACCTGGATCCCAAATAGGAAGACACGCTCATTGGGTTCTTGAGGAGCAACGTGGATGTGTTCGCATGGAAACCTGCTGACATGCCCGGTGTACCTCGGAACTTGATCGAGCACTCCTTGAATGTCAATAGCAAGGCCAAACCTATCAAGCAGAAGCTACGACGGTTCGCTCACGACAAAAAGGAGGCGATTAGGGTAGAAGTTACACGACTTTTAGCAGCCGGATTTATCAAAGAAGTGTATCATCTGGAGTGGTTAGCCAACCCAGTTCTTGTACGCAAAAAGAATAATGAATGGAGAATGTGTGTTGATTACACTGATCTCAACAAACACTGCCCTAAGGACCCCTTCGGCTTACCTCACATAGACGAGGTCGTAGATTCAACCGCCGGTTGTGAGCTCCTTTCCTTTCTCGATTGCTACTCTGGTTATCACCAGATCGCTCTCAAAAAGGACGACCAGATCAAGACGTCTTTCATCACGCCTTTTGGCCCCTACTGCTACACGACTATGTCGTTCGGGCTTAAGAACGTCGAGGCTACATACCAATGCGCCATTCAGGCCTGCCTCGCAGATGAGATAAAATACGACCTTGTAGAGGCCTATGTGGATGATGTAGTTGTCAAAACCAAGGAAGCACATACCCTTGTTGACAACCTAAAACGCACCTTTGTAGCCCTCAATACATTCCAATGGAAGTTAAACCCAAAGAAGTGCATCTTTGGTGTTCCTTCTGGTATATTGCTAGGCAACGTCATCAGCTACGACGGCATATGCCCTAATTCGGAGAAAGTCAAAGCTGTCTTAGACATGAAGCCCCCCAAAAAGGTGAAGGATGTCCAGAAGCTTACCGGATGCATGGCTGCTCTCAGCCGTTTCATATCAAGATTAGGAGAAAAAGGGCTATCGTTCTTCAAACTGCTCAAAGCATCCGAGAAGTTTGAGTGGTCGGAGGAAGCAGACGCTGCCTTCACGCAGCTGAAACAATACCTTACATCACCTCCGATCCTCACTGCTCCCAGAGAAGACAAAACTCTCCTACTTTACATTGCAGCAACCAATCGGGTGGTCTCCACTACCATGGTGGTCGAGTGCGATGAGCCAGGCCACGCCTATAAGGTACAGCGGCCAATTTATTTCATCAGTGAGGTACTCAATGAATCCAAGACCAGGTACCCACAGATTCAGAAACTGCTCTACGCAATATTGATAACATCCCGAAAGTTGAGACATTACTTCGATGGATATCGTGTGGTGGTCATGACCGAGTACCCTTTGGGGGACATCATTCGCAATAAGGATGCAAACGGGTGCATCGTCAAATGGGCAATGGAGCTATGCCCCTTCTCCTTGGAATTTGCAAGTCGTACTACAATCAAGTCTCATGCACTCGTCGATTTCATCATCGAGTGGACAGACTTAAGCACGCCTGCCTCTCTGGGATCCGACAAATATTGGACGATGTACTTCGATGGCTCTCTCAACATTGACGGTGCGGGAGCAGGAGTTCTTTTCGTGTCACCATCCAAGGAGCAGCTCCGGTACATCCTTAGGATTTATTTCCCGGCATCTAATAATGCCGCCGAATATGAAGCATGCCTACATGGTTTATGCATTCTGGTTAGGCTTGGTGTTAAACGTCTCTATGTCTATGGAGACTCAGCTCTGGTCATCAACCAACTCAACAAGGACTGGGACACGACCAGCGAAAAGATGGACGCATACTGCAAATCGATAAGAAAGCTGGAAGGCAGGTTCTATGGCATCGAGTACATACACGTGGTCCGGAACAAGAACTAAGCAGCGGATGCGCTGTCAAAGTTAGGATCATCCCGAGCCAAAATCCCACATGGCGTATTCGTCCAAGACCTGCTCACGCCTTCCATCGAAGAGGAAGTTTCCACGGCAGTCAAGCCTCCAGACCAGCAATTTGTGGCTATGGTTCTGGCGTCAAGCACCATCGGGCCGCCTCCGACCACTCATGAGCCCAACTGGAGAGTACCTTTCATCAAGTACTTAATAGACGGCAGCGGTTATACTGATCGGACAGAAAACGAGCGCCTGATGCGTCGCAGTAAGCAGTATCTGCTTGTCGATGGCAAGTTATGGCGCAAAAACGCAAAGGAGGAAATTTTGATGAAGTGTATAACCCAGGAGGAAGGCGAACATCTCCTGGACCAAATCCACTCTGGCTCCTATGGCAACCACGTGGCCTCAAGAACACTGGTCGGTAAGGCTTTCCGAGCAGGGTTCTATTGGCCGTCAGCAGTAGCCGACGTAGAGAAGCTAGTCCACCACTGTGAGGGTTGTCAGTTCTTCGCCAAGAGAATCCACATTCTAGCACATGAGATCCAGACGATTCTAGCCTCTTGGCCCTTCGCATGCTGGGGACTGGATATGATCGGGCCTTTCAAATCGGCTCCTGGGAAATTTACATGCGTCTTCGTGATGATCGACAAATTTTCTAAGTGGATAGAATACATGCCTTTGGTACAGGCATCCTCAGAGAAGGCTGTCACATTCCTCGACTAGGTCATCCACCGTTTTGGCGTACCCAACAGCATCATCACCGATCTAGGAACTCAGTTCATCGGGAATGCTTTTTGGGACTTCTGCGATGAAAGGAGCATAGTAGTAAAATACGTCTCGGTGGCTCAACCTAGAGCTAATGGACAAGTCGAGTGGGCAAATGGCATGATCCTGGACGCATTGATGAAGAGGATGTACAGAGAAAATGACAAAGCTCCCGGACGATGGCTCAAAGAGTTACCAGCCATGGTCTGGGGCCTCAGAACTCAGCCCAGTCGAAACACCGGCGTCTCACCATACTTTATGGTTTACGGTGCCGAGGCAGTCCTCCCACCAGATATAGCTTTCAGATCAGCACGGGTAGAGAACTTCGATGAAGGCAAGGTCAATGAAGTACGGGAGCTAAAAGTGAACAGCGCAAAAGAGAAAAGGCTTGATTCTTGTGTACGTATGGCCAAGTACCTTGCTGTTTTGCGTAGGTATTACAACAAGAACGTTAAAGAGCATTTCTTCTTGGTCGGGGACCTGGTCCTGAAGTGGAAGATGAGCCAGGCTGGCATCCATAAACTCGCAACCCCATGGGAGGGACCCTTCATGATCAAGGAAGTCACACAACCAACGTCTTACAGGTTAGCTCACCTGGACGGTATGGACGTACCAAACTCGTGGCACATCGACAAGCTTAGACGTTTCTATGCTTAACTACTAAGATATGTACTCCTCTTGTACTTTCGATTTACTTCAATAAAGCAATTATGATTCCTCTGACCACCACTCCTTCTATAGTTACGTTATTACAAGCTTGCCTGAAGAGGCTCAAGTTTACAATAACACAACTATGTCCTCCTTCTACAGCTCTAAGCCTATTACATTGGCTGGTCGGGGCACGTGGCACTTACTGCTCACCGATTCCGACATCCTACTCGAGTCTCGCGGACTCTTGTGCTAGTCGAGCTGAAGGGGATGGCCCCATCGATGCCTGGCTAGTCGAGACCGTAGGCTTCATTGGTTGGTTTGCAACTAATGGCATTTCTAGCTGACTCGTCAATGGCGTACTCTGTATAGGTGTTGTCCCACCTCCACACAGGTTAATATCGCCAATTATCTTTGATGACAAGTCCAGCTGGGCCATCCGAAGCTCCTCCGCCTTGTTTGGGTCTACCTCCTTCAGGTACCAAGCCTCCAGGCGCTTGAGATCGATCAGGGGGTAGTGAGCATGTACCATGCTTAGTACATGGGCACCCGTGTACTCACCCGCCTCCTTCACAAACTCTTGGAACCATCCCCACGCTTGTCTGCATCTCTCGACCAGTCCGAGCTGGGGCATCTTTGGCTCTTCCTTTGTGAGTGCCGGGTCGATAAGGTCGAGGACGGGGACAATGCCAGTTGCCACTTCTTGGCACCGGTTCTTCCATGTATCCCGCTCCTCGGTGGCCTCGAGGCATCGTGCTTTCCAGCCGTCACGCTCTTTGATCATGGCCTCCAAATGCCTCTTGGCATTGACTTTTAAAACTAAACACCATATGAGACATCAAAATGTTATGGCACAACAAGACAAGGCGGGCAACAGAATGAGAAAGGTGGTCTGGAATACTTACTTTTCAGTTCCTCCTTCATTTTGGTGGTGTGGTCCTAGAGTTGAGACTGGTTGCGTGCCAGTTTCTCATTGTCTTCCTTCAGACGACCACACTCTACGATCACACGGCTATTCCCCTCTTGGAGGCGGGTTACTTCAGCTTCTAAGCCTGCATTACAGCTGTCACTACCAACAACACAACAATACGTGTTACACACTTGCTGTGATAAAGTGACAACTTACTTATTCTTTCCCGCTCTTTGTTATTAAGCTGGCCGACTAGGTTCTGGTTTTGTGCCTCTAGCTCTGCCCTCTTCTAGTCAGTGGCTTCAAGTTGGCGGCGCAAGTGTTCCACCTTGGCCACCAATTCTTTATTATTCGCCATGATCCCCTCAATCTGGTCGAAGCACCTCTTTTGGTACTTCACAGTCTTCATCAAGTCCTGCACATAAATAAGCTAAGTCAGACATATCGACTACATAACAGGGTCAAGTGGTCAAGCCAAACATACCTAGACTTCTGTCACCAGATGCTTTGCCGCCTGTTCGACTCTTAGGGTCTCTTCGACCTCTAGGATTTCTTCGTGCATAACCCATTCGTCGTTCCGCCAGCGCGACACATATACATGTTGTCGCTTATCTTGGGGATGGCCTAGGACCTCTTCTACTTCGTCCTCTTCAGCCTCCTATTTGGGGGGCGGCGCTGGTCTAGAGTCTGCAGTCTCCGCGACCACCATGGCTTTTCCACGAGCCGTTGCATCTGCAAGAGTGCTCTGTGCCACTTCTGGCTGCTGCTCCTCGACTTGATCCGGCTCCCTTGGCGCCAAGGTATCTGCCTTAGTAGGGTTTGTGCTCGGAGCACTTATACTCTGTTTGGCTATCTTCTTGACCAGCCGCTCAGGGACTAATGTCTGGTCGTCCGCCTGCTGAGGTCCCGGTGGAGTTCCTTCTATAGGCTCCTCCATGGCTGGCTGCTGGGTAGTTTTTCCCGCCATTGCTGGCGAAGTTGTGCCGCACCCGGCTAGCTGGTCGGGGTTCTCGGTGGACGCCGACCTAATATATCAGAAAAAAGTTCAAAAGATAATAGTATTCAATACAAATTACAAGCTTACATCAAAGTTATAGATACTTACAGCTTCGAAGTGTGGAATGATGTGGCGAAGGAGCGTCTCCTCGACCACCCCTGCTCCGCGTGCTTGGCAGGTTCCACCAGAACTCTTTCCACCACCGGTACAGGCGTTGGGGTTTGATGCTCGACATTTCCTTCGTTTGTCCTCTGTGTTGTAGTGGTCGGTGATGTAATCACTGCTAGCACAGAGGAGCCACCCTGCTCCGTCGACCCCATTTGTCTCCTCCTCTTTTGGGGGACGAGCCAGAAGATGTCCACATCCTCTGCTTCGTCGTTCGAAAGGGGGAAGATGGCTTGGCGTCGTTTGTTGGCAGCCGGACGCTTGCCAGCGGCTCTGGTCGATGCATCCTCCACATCCTCGAGTGCCGCCCAGTGGACGTCGTCAATCCTGGCGCTGGTCTGGGCAGCTGGGCAGGCAACTTGTGGCCAATCCACACCGGGGGGTGGAGACACGAACACTGCTGCCCGGTCACGACCATTACTCTAAGACACATAACGGAGACAACAGTTAATTTCTTGTTACAACATGATTCTACAGTTAAAAGGAAGCATCATTTACCTTTGGGGGAGGTCGGGCCAGCTTGAAGGCGTGCTCGATGTCGTTCAACCTGACATAATTGGGATCGGTCAGGTTGAATAGCTCCCCAATCCTAGCCTTGATTTTTATCTTGTCGAGCACCTCTTTCCTGGTCCTTGTTGGATCTGCGCTCCCCTGGTACTCGAAGCCAGGATGTACCCTCTTCTGGCAGGGCTGGATCCTTCGGCTGATGAAGTTCCTGACCACACTTGGGCCATCTAGCCTTCCCCATGGGATCATCCCAAGCAGTTTGGCGATCTGCTCCAAGTTCTCGGGCTTCTCCGACCAGCTGTTCTTCTTCTCCGAAATCAGCCCCACATCGCATAGGGTGATGGTGTTTGGCTCTTCACGGATGTAGAACCACTTCTTGTACCACTCATCCAGTGAGGTGTTCCAGGGGCAGTGTAAGTATTGGGCTTTCATACCGTCGCGCAGATTCAGGTAGACGCCTCCGGCTATCTTCAAGCCACCGCTCCCTTTCTTCCGAAGACAGAACAGGTGGTGAAAGAGGTCGAAATGGGGCTGGAAGCCACCATAAGCCTCGTAGAGATGGATGAAGGTGGAGATAAGAAGAATCGAGTTGGGATGTAGATTGCAAATCCCAATCTCGTAATACAAGCAGAGACCCTGAAGGAAAGGGTGCACTGGAACCCCAAAACCCCGTTTGAAGAAATCCTCGAACACCACAATCTCACCTGGTTGTGGATCGGGGAAGCTTTCTCCTTCCGGCGCACGCCATCCCGCGAGTGCCTTGTTGTGGAGCACTCCCATGGCAACGAGGTCTTTGATGGTCTGCTCATTGCTCCGCAATTTCCACCACTCCTTCGCCATGACTCCGCCTTTCTTCTGGGCGTCTCTCTTCGCCATTAGTCTATCCTTACTAAGGGGGTGGATGCAGTGGCGAGGGGTTGGCGATGATTTTCGGAGAAATAGGGTTCGGCAAGAGGAAGAAGAAAGTTGTGGCGGCGAATAACAATGGGGAATGGTATGAGTAACTTACCAGATCTATATTATAAATAACAAAGAGCTCTGTCATTTCGTCCGCCCGAGATTATTGGGAGATGTGCGCACGCACCGCAGACTGTTGTTCACACAACCTCGAGATCTACGCCAATAAACACGCCCCTTTGTTACTAGTGTACGTGCCTCTTCGTTGATAGTGTAAGAGGGCCCACACTGACGCACCTCCATACAGGTGCTAAGCGACTATTTGCCAGAAAAGAGTAAGAAGACAGAATGACGTACTGTACCCATCTGCTTTTTTGACCAGACGTGTCAGACTGGACTTGGCAGAGAAAGGAGATAAATAAATACACCAAATAAATACATCAATGACGTTCGTATTTTTGATGCTTGTTTTGTGCTCAAGGATGGATCAGACTCCTATAATGCTCGGGGACCGCCCAGACCACTGCCGTGCTCGGGGACTGCCCAGACCACTGCCGTGCTCGGGGACTACCCAGACCACTGCTGTGCTCGTGGACTGCCAAGACCACTACCGTGCTTGGGGATTACTCCGACCACTGACATGCTCGGGGACTGCTCCGACCACTGACGTGCTCGGGGACTGCTCCGACCATTGACGTGCTCGGGGACTGCTCCGACCACTACCGTGCTCAGGGACTGCTCCGACAACTGATGTGCTCGGGGACTGTCCCGCCCACTGCTCGGAGAATGGTTCTCCTTGGCTACATGTGATTTATACTCACATACAGTTGAGAGACATTTATTTAGACCTTGCTACAAGGCTCATATTTTGCCTTTCAGCAAGCTCGAGGACTACATCGGTACGATACACCTGCCGGTGCATCTTGTATCGCCTGTACAACGATTGGATTTTTAACTTCGGTGGAAATTCTTTTTTAGACCCGGGCACCATGTGACTGCATCACCTACTACCAGGCTCGGGGACTAAGTGGGCACACTTCACCTTGCGGTGAATGTGTTTTAATTGACCCCTGTGCTTTGAATGATTGTAAGGATTATTAATGTGCTCGGGGACTATCCCAACCACTGCTCGGAGAATGGTTCTCCTCGGCTACATGTGAGTTGTACTCACATATAGTTGAGAGACATTTATTTAGACCTTGCTACAAGGTTCATACATCGCCTTCCAGCAAGCTCGGGGACTATGTCGGTATGATGCACCTGCCGGTGCATCTCATTTTTGTTTGTACGACAATTGGGTTCTCAACTTAACTGGGAATTCTTTTTAGACCCTGGCATCACGTGCCTACGTCACCTACTACCAGGCTCGGGGACTAAGTGGGCACACTTCACCTTGCGGGGAATGTGTTGTTTTTTTGACCCCTACACCTCTGACGATTCAAGGACGCTATGCTTCAACACCACTTACATTTCTTTCTAGAAATACAAGTGGGCACACTTCTCAGGACGGAAATCTTTTTCTTTTTCTTAAGAGCACCATACATTCTTCGGATAACTTACTTCACCGGCGATGATGGTGGTCAGAAATGTCAAGAACTCAAGCCTTACTTGTTGGAGAAGGTTAAAATGGCATGTCTCAGCATAATACATGGTGCTCGGGGACTAGCTGTGGGGGTATTAACCCCTATACCCTTACGGCTAAGCTTGGGTCAGCCCGGATCGATGGGTCCGGTCTACCCGAAAGACAACGTGTGGCCTAGCCAACCTGATCGGAGTCCCACACAAGGAGTCAAGGCGGATTTGGCGATCAAGAAGGATCCTGGTCGGTTAGAATAGGAATCCTTATCCGGCCACATATGGCAATTGTAACTGACTAGGATTGGTTTCTAGCTCTGTAACCCTACCCCCCGGACTATATAAGGTGGGCAGGGGATCCCTCTAAAAAACATCTCTCATTGACATACAACAATACAAATCAGATGCAGGACGTAGGTGTTACGCCTTCTTGGCGGCCAAACCTGGATAAAACCTCGTGTCTGTCTTGCGTCACCGTCTTGTTTGTGGCTTGCGCATCTGTCTGCCGACAATCTACTACCTTGGGCATACCCCTAGGTAGACTGCCGACCATATTTCATCAACACTGGCTGAGCTGAGGTGTAAGCTGTGGTGGTGGAGCCCTAATAGCAGTAACAACATGCCACATGAATCCAAGTAACTGCTGCTGCATGAGGAGCTACTGCTGCTGCATGGCCTGCTGCTGATATTGGATAGCCTGCTACTATCGTTGGAACTCATCTTGTCTATCCTAAAACTATGTAAATATAGCTGCGGTCTCCTATGCCTGGCGAGCATGATCCTACCTCATCCACTCAAGTATAGCAAGTATAGTGGAGTCTGTCTGCGGTGCAGGTGGAGCTGAGCTAGATCCACTTGCCTCATCGTCATGTCATTGAGGAGGCATCCAAGGGATATCCTGATAATCATCATCTGTACTGTCACTGGGGTCTCTCTCAACCATACCCTCCTGCTGAGCATCTAGCTCCTCCTCCTCTATCGCTACAATGCCCCTGATAGTCTCATTCTACTAGGCTATAGACTCAGGCACCTCTGAGCAATGGCTTGGCTAGCTAGGTGTTCTCAAAGCACTATGGCAGAGCATCTGAGTCATGTTATATGCTGGAAATTCTATAGTAGCACCAGAATACTCTGTCAACATCTTAGGAGGCCTCACTATAACTGCCCTATGAATCAGAAAAGTGATCCAGTGAGCATACGATAGCTGTATATGTCCTCTAAATCCCTCTGCAAGGGTATCCTCCATCTTAGAAAGAATAACATCCCATACATCAAATACTGTCTGCTGGATCAGGGAGTTTAGTAGCCACAACTGTATGCGAGTCAATTCCTCATGATATCCCATCCTCAGTAGTAGGGTCCTCCTCACGATAGCATCTAGCAGTCTCGCTGTAGGAGTAAGATCCCTGGGTGTCCTGCTCGACCCCTCACCAAAAGGCTCTATGAAGCAAGGTCAAATAAGATCTGTGGGAGACATAAGACCACCATGAGGGTGTCTAGGAGGCTCTGTGTGTCCATAGCAAACCTCATGAATGCGGATGGGTGACTCCTAAAGCCTGAGTATCTCTTTGACCCTGAAGCTCATTAGCCTATAGTCACGGCCTCTGAATGCAAAGTGAATAAATTTATGCCTCGGGTCAATCCAAAATGTAGCATAGAACTCACAGACCCATAATGGTACATATATGCCTATCCGTCCAAGTAGGTCTATCAATCCTAGCAGGTAAGAAAGGTGAGGATGGATCTGCTCTCCTGCCGCTGCTACAATAGCCTCAATAGAACAAACCCGCTGAGATCTGAAGGCTACCCCACTGTTAAGATATACATTGTAGAAGTCCTCCTACAGAGGTGTATAGAAACCCTCTAAAGCACGCTTATCCCTTCTCGACGAGAACCAGTCCTCGAACTACACAAATCTGACCTACTGCACCTGCTTGGTCATGGTGGCCCTCAAATCTAGATGAGTCACTAGAGGCGGATCCTATGGTCTGGGAGGCAGATGAGAACCCCGCCACTGTGTCTCTACCCTTGGTGTCACCTACATATGAGTATGACTAGAGTGATGAAGCTATGGCTGAGATGCCTACTCTATCTCCTCGGTCTGCTCTATCTACTGCTGTGGCTCCCCCTA
Organism: Miscanthus floridulus; assembly: GCF_019320115.1. NCBI lineage: Eukaryota > Viridiplantae > Streptophyta > Magnoliopsida > Poales > Poaceae > Miscanthus > Miscanthus floridulus. The sequence goes on from NC_089581.1 coordinate 123,595,331, forward strand.
AGGCTGAGTCTCCTCTATAGCAACACACCATCCCTCAAGCATGATAGTCCTAGCTGGACTACCATGACGATGCTTAACCTACTCAATGGCTGCCCTATGTGCTGGTGAAAGCTAATATGCAATTTGGACTCCACTCCGAGCACCTCCTCTCTTTGCACGCTCTGCGGCGTCTGCCACTGCTGCTACTCTTGCTATATCAGCATCTGCATACTTTTGCTTCTTTGACATGATCTTCTTTGTCACCTTACCTTTCACATCAGCAGGCATGCGAGGCGGAGGCCTTGAATCCTCATTAGCTGGACCACCTCCAGCATTCTTGACATGAGCCATTGCTAAAGCTGAAACAAACTGCAATCACAGACAAGAACCAACTGTCACTGACACTCCTGAGGCTTGGCCTTGATCCATACTCACAGGCTTAGCCCCGAGTTAGATGACAATTGCCAAAGTGTCCTCAACAACACTGATTCGCTGCACGTTAGAATAGATTGGAAATATGAATAATTTTAATATACATCTAGAGATACGAAACCCTAAGAAGCAAGCATTAGGTACGAAATTAGAATCGAGGGCTTGCTACTTGATGAACTGGTGAATCAATGAGAAGAGGAACGAATAGGGGAACCACCAGATCAGCAACTGCAGGTTAGGGTTACGGCGATGACAATGAGGCGCTAGTCGGTGGCACTAGATGGGATTGGCAATGATGGCGTAGGGCATGAGCTTGCGCTGCAGAGGAGTGGCCAAACCATGGTGAAGCTAGGGCATGGAGCATGCGACGGCTTGTGATTTGGGCATGGTGCGATGGCTCAAGAATAGCGGATTCACGGCGGATGTGAGTTAGGTCAACCGGTGATGTGTTATATGGTGGCCCTTAGATGGAATAGAAAAGGAAACGGAACAGAGAGTTCAGAACCCGCACGATTTCTACTGACCGGACGCTCCAGTGGCAATGATCGAACGCTGCCACCCAGAGTCTGGTCGACTCTAGAGAGGTCCAAATCCTCTCGAGTCGTGACCGGACACGTCCGATCACCACTGACCGGACGTAGCCAGAGTCCGGTCGATCCTTAGATCTTCTTCTTTGCTTGACCAGATGCAGGAACGCCATCTGGCCGGATGCAAGGAAAGAACTATTTTAGTGTTAGGTCACTCCTTTGCAGCAACGGTTCACCACCTATGAAGTGACCAGACGCTGGACTTCAGAGTCCGGTGCAGTGTCTGGTCACTCTTTTCCAATCTCCAAAGTATCTTCATGCTGCCTGTTCCCAATCAAGTCCCAACTTCAATAAGACCCAAATAAATACCAATTAGGGCTGATATGAGTGACCTCTCTCAAACCCTCAAAAATTTCAAAGTATTTTGCCTTAGGCTATAATTCTTTTTAAGAAAATAGGCAATAAAAGGGTGATTGAAGAGAAACGACAAAACAACATTCATGCATATGCATTGCAATACTTGAAAGTAATTCTAGTTTCTTGTCAAATTTGATACAAGGTTAAGCTTCTTCACACGCTTTTTGACAGTTATCTTAACGATGTTAGACAAGCCCTAAATGCGTTACCAAAAATTAAACATGTTGTATATTACAATGCAATACAAGGGACACACAAGCTCATTTTCTAGTGAAGTTGCTAAAATCAAGCACATTGAGCTCATTCCTCAACCGACAAAATGTAGCCTCATCTAGCGGTTTAGTGAAGATATCCGCCAATTGATCCTCGGTCCTTACACCTTCTAATGATATATCATTCTTAGCAACATGATCTCTAAGAAAGTGATGGTGGATATCTATGTGCTTGATGCAAGAGTGTTGAACTAGATTATTAGCATGTTTTACTGCACTCTCATTGTCACACAAAAGAGGTACTTTTTCTAGAACTACACCATAGTCTAGCAAAGTTTGCTTCCTGTAAAGTATTTGTGCACAACAAGCACCCACGACAATGTATTCCGCTTCGGCGGTGGATAAAGCCACACTATTTTGCTTCTTGGAGGACCAAGACACAAGTGATCTACCAAGCAAGTGGCACCCTTCGGATGTGCTTTTTCTATCAACTTTGCAACCGGCATAATCTAAATCGAAATAGCTAACTAATTCAAATCTAGCTCCTTTGGGATACCAAAGGCCAATGCTTGGTGTGTGCTTAAGGTACCTAAGGATTTTTTAACGGCAATCAAATGAGCTTCCTTAGGATTAGCTTGAAATCTAGCACACATACACACACTAAACATGATGTCGGGCCTAGATGCGGTTAAATATAACAAACTACCAATCATAGAGCGGTAGAGAGTTTGATCAACCATTTTACCTCCCTCATCTAGGTCAAGATGTCCATTAGATGGCATTGGTGTCTTGATTGGCTTACATTCATCCATATTGAACCTTTTAAGAAGATCCTTGGTATCTAGGTCAAGATGTCCATTAGATGACATTGGTGTATTGATTGGCTTACATTCATCCATATTGAACCTTTTAAGAAGATCCTTGGTATACTTTTCTTGAGAGATGAAAATCCCTTATCTCATTTGCTTGACTTGAAAACCAAGAAAGAATGTAAGCTCTCCAATCATTGACATCTCGAACTCCTTCGACATCAATTCACCAAATTCTTTGCAAGAATCTTCATTTGATGATCCAAACATGATATCATCAACATATACTTGACAAATGAAGATATGTCCATCAAGCTTCTTGGTGAATAGTGTGGCATCGACCTTCCTAATGGTGAAGCCCTTCTCAATGAGGAAATTCCGAAGACGCTCATACCAAGCTCTTGGGGGCTTGCTTAAGCCCATATAGCGCCTTAGACAACTTATAAACATGATTAGGATATCTAGGGTCTTTAAACCTAGGAGGTTGATCAACATAGACTAGTTTATTTATAAAACTATTTAAAAAAGCACTTTTCACATCCATTTGATATAGTTTCATTTCATGATGTGATGCATATGCAAGGAGGATACGAATGGCTTCTAGTCTTGCAACCGGTGCAAAGGTCTCTCCAAAATCCAACCCTTCAACTTGAGAGAACCTCTTTGCAACTAGTCTTGTCTTGTTCCTCACAACAATGCCTTGATCATCTTTCTTGTTGTGGAACACCCACTTTGTTCTAATGACTCTTGCACCTTGTGGTCGATCTTCAAGAGTCCAAACTTCATTGCAAGTGAAGTTGTTCAACTCTTCATGCATAGCATTTATCCAATCTGGATCTTGAAGAGCTTCTTCTACCTTGGTAGGCTCAAAGCAAGAGACAAAAGAGTGATGTTCAATAAACGAAGCAAGTTTTTGAGATCGAGTCATTATACCCTTTGATGGACTCCCTATGATGAGATCTTATGGATGAGCTTGTAGTAGAGGTGAATTTTTTCTATCAACCACTTGAGAGGGAGGTTGTGGAGCATTAATATCTTGTGCTTGTGCCACCATTTGATCATGGGAGACATGAGTGTCTTTATTTTCTACTCTCCCATCTTTATCACCATCTTATGGCACATTTGATAAAGAAGGTGGATTAATCACTTGTACATCATCTTCATCATCTTGTGGCTTGATGTCTCCAACCAGAATGTTCTTCGTAGCCTCCCTCAATGGTTCATCACCTATATCATCAAGATTCTCATGTGCTCTTTGGGAGCTGTTAGATTCATCAAATTCCACATCATATGTTTCTCCAATCAAGCCGGTGGCATGATTAAATACTCTATATGCTTTGGACTTTGATGAATAACCAATAAGAAAACTAATATCACAACATCTTTGAAACTTTCATAGGTGTTGTCGCTTCTTGTAGATATAGCATTTGCAACCAAACACCCTAAAGAAGGAGACATTTGGCTTCTTTCCATTGAGCAACTCATAAGCTGTCTTGCTAAGAAACTTTTGAAGGAATATACGGTTGGATGCATAACATGTGGTGTTGATAGGTTCCGCCCATAGAGCTTCGGATGTGTTGTACTCATCAAGCATTGTTCTTGCAAGTATAATAAGTGTCCGGTTCTTTCTCTCTACTACACCATTTTGTTGAGGAGTATATGTTGCAGAGACCTCATGCTTGATCCCAACTTCATCACAATAGGCTTCAATGTTTGTGTTGTCAAATTATTTCTCATTATCACTTCTAATATTCTTGAGCTTCACCTCAAACTCATTTTGTGCTATCTTGGCAAACTTCTTGAAACATGATGCCACTTTAGATTTGTCATGAAGGAAGAATACCCATATGTATCTATAGTAGTCATCAACAATCACAAGACAATAAAGATTTCCTCCTAAACTTTTGTATGTTGTTGGTCCAAATAAGTCCATGTGAAGGAGCTCTAGCACTCTTGCTGTTGACATGAAAGCTTTTATAGGATGAGTGTTTGCAACTTGTTTGCCGGCTTGACATGCACTACAAAGCTTGTCTTTCTCAAACTTCACATCCTTCAATTCTCTCACCAAATCATTCTTCATTAGCTTCTTGAGTGAGCTCATCCCAACATGAGCAAGTCTTCTATGCCATAGCCACCCAAGTGTTGTTTTGGTGAATAGACATGTCTTTAAATTAGCATCTTCAGAGGTGAAATCCACTAGATATAGGTTGTTGTATCTAAATCCCTTGAATATCACTTGATCATCATCCTTCTTAGAATAGGCATTGAAAGCCAAGATCACACAATTGACCAACGGATAGCAAGTTGAAGCTCAATGAAACAACATATAGCACATTTGAGATTGAATGATCATTTGATATTGTCACTTTGCCCAACCCTTTAACTTTGCCCTTTGAATTATCTTCAAATATGATTCTTTCTTGTCCATCTACTTCTTCATCTAGTGAGGTGAACATACGAGGATCACCGGTCATATATTGTGTGCAACCACTATCAATTACCCAATGACTTCCATCGGTTTTGTAGTTCACCTACACACAAGAGATCAAGCTTGTTTAGGGACCCAAACTTGTTGAGGGCCCTTCACTTTCTCAATAAGTGACTTTGCTACCTAAATTTTCTTAGGCCTATTCTTGTTGAGAGGTCCTAAGAACATAACTTTCATCTTTCCACTAGAGTCTTTTCTAAGCATGTAATGAGCATTAAAAGCAAAGGGTCTAGCATGTTTGGGCAAGGGTTGTGGTGGTGGAGTTTGACACTCATGGGCAAAGTGACCTTCTTGTCCACACTCAAAACACCTCTTTGGCTTTGGCTTTGACTTGTGTTGTTGTTGTTGAGCTTGAGCCTTCTTCTCTTGGTTTGCCAAGTACCCAATGCCACTTCTGTCCATCTTCATGACAGTGTTCATTAGTAACTCACTTTGAAGATGTTTGCCTCTTGTGAGCTTGCTCAATCCAATCTTGAGATGTTCTTTTTCCAACTTGAGCTTCTTGTTCTCTTCTTTGAGTGCATCATCATTTTTTCCTTCCTTGAGTCTCTTGTTCTCTTTTTTGAGCTTCTCATTCTCAAGAATCAAATCACCATCATGATCAAGAGTTTCTAACACTATAGTGTTGGTGGTTTTGAGCTCTTCAAGATCTTTCTTGAGCTTTTCATTATCATGCTTGAGCTTGACATACTCATCATAGTTGCTAGTTTCAACCACTTGCTTGCCTTTGCCACTAGATCCTTGCTCAATGCTCTCAACAATTAAATCATCACATGATGTAGCTATATCAATCTTAACAACATTGTTAGTAGCATCATGTGGCTCATTGGATAAAAATTCTTGAGCGATAACAAGATTATCATGATTGATCTTGAGAGTTGTATATTCTTCTTTTAGCATATTATGGCTAGTGATGAGCTCATTATGTATCCTCTCAAGTTTATCATGTTTTTCTTGAAGCTCTTTCTTAGAAGATTTGAGCTCCTTGAGTTTGGATGACATAGCATCATTTGCTTCTCTAATCTCAACACTAGCCTTTTTCGCTATATCACTTTTAGCTAAAAGAGAATTATTCTTAGCTTCTAGCTTGTCATTCTTAGCTCTAGTCTTTCTAATGATCTTAGTGTATTGGTTTAGCAATTTGACAAGATCATCATATAAAGGTGATTCAAATTCATCATCATCACTATCACTATCACTATCATCATTGTTAGCATGATCATCACCACTGCTATCATCATCATTTGATACCTTTCGTTCACCATTGGCCATAAGGCATAGGTGTGTAGACGATGATGACGGTGGTGTCGGTGAAGATGATGAAGAGTCAATCACAATGGTGGCCACATTATCGTTGTCACTATCATCATAAGATGAGCAACTAGATGAATCAATGTCTGTGAGCCAATCACCGACGATGTATGCCTTGCCATTTTTCTTCTTCTTGTGGAAGTCCTTCTTGCCATCCTTCTTCTTGTATGGCCTGTTTTTGTTCTTCTTATCGTTATCTTCATCACTTGAGTCATCTTTCTTGCCCTTATACTTCTTCTTGTACTTGTCGTTCTTGGGCTTGATGCATTGATGAGCTAGATGACCAAGTTCTCCATAATTATAGCAATTCGTCTCGAAGATTGGCTTCCTTCTAGTGCTAGTGAAGAACTTCTTTTTCTTGCCATCAAACTTGACATCATTCTTGTTGAGCTTCTTTATCATCTTGGCGGTTCTTCTCACCATGAGAGCAAGACTTGCATCATCAACTTCATCATCACTTGAGCTCTCATACTCAATTCTTGCTTTGCCCTTCTCTTGGCTAGCCTTGAATGCTAAATCTTTGTCTTTCTTCTTAGTAGAGGATGAGTCATCTTGTGGTGTGATGTGCATGTACATCTCATGAGCATTGATCTTTCCTAAGATTTGAGTCGGTGTAGCGGTGGAAAGATAACCTTGATGAAGCACGGTCACAATATGCCCATATTTATCAATGGGGAGGACACTCAAGATTTTTCTTACAACATCGGATGGTTGCATTTGAGTGAATCCAAGCCCATTGACTTCCTCTACAAGAACATTCAAGCGGGAGTACATTTCATTAGCACTCTCTTTAGGAAGCGTCTCAAAAGAATTAATCTTTTTCATTACGAGATGATAGTGTTCCGCACGCTCGCTCTTAGTTCTCTCATGGAGCACACAAATGTTCGACCATAGTGCATGGGCGTCCTTGTGGTTCCTCACTCGGTTAAACACATCTTTGCAAAGGCCTCTAAAGATGGTGTTTCTAGCCTTTGCATTCCATTTTTCATAGTTCACTTCATCGCCTTGAAGGTGCGTGGGATCCCGAGGTTTTGGGAATCCTTGCGAGGCGGCTCTAAGTATTCCAACATCTAGAGCTTCTAAATACGCCTCCATGCGGATTTTCCAATAAGGAAAATCATCTCCCTCAAAGATAGGAGGAGGACCATCCCCGTGAGACATCTTTCTCTAGGCGGTTAAGCCTAATTACGTGAGCACAAGGCTTTGATACCAATTGAAAGGATCAAGATGCCCAAGAGAGGGGGGTGAATTGGGCTAATTCTAAAAATCTTTGCAATAATTAAACCCTACACTTATCCCACTTCACCCCTTGTGCCTAGAAAGTGTTTCTAATGTTCTGCCGCACAAAAGTTTTGCAACATAAGTTCTAATCCTACTCTAGCATGGCAATTCTATGAATGTAAAGATGAGAATTGAATTGCTCAAAGTAAATGCTTAAAGTAAAGAGAGAAGGAGGAACGCGATGATGTTTTACCGAGGTATCAGAGAGTCGCCACTCCCCACTAGTCCTCGTTGGAGCACCCGCGCAAGGGTGTAGCTCCCCCTTGATCTATGCAAGGATCAAGTACTCTCGATGGGTTAATTCTTTGACACTCCGTCGCGGTGAATCACCCACAACCACTCACAACTTGAGTTGGGTCATCCACAAGCTCCACCCGATGATCACCAAACTCCCAATCACCACCAAGCCGTCTAGGTGATGGCAATCACCAAGAGTAACAAGCAAGAACTCTCACTTGACCACAACAAGCCTAATGAGAAGGTTGATGCACACTTGCTACTCTCTTTTCACTAATGAGGCCTCTCTCTTGGATTCTTAAATCTCAATCACCTCACTAGGACCTTGCTCTCCTTGGCACTCTCAAGGGTGTTTCTTAGCTGTTGAAATGAGCAAAAGTTATCCCTTGAGTGAATAGAGAAAATATTTATAACTCCTCATTCAAAACGAACCGTTATGTGCCTCTACGGGGTGATCGGACGCTCCGGTCAAGGTGACCGGACGCTCCGATCAGTTCTCCCCGCCATCGAGCAGTTAAGTTGTGATCAGGCATTGACCAACGTCCGGTAAGCACTGACCTGACGCGTCCGGTCACAAAAACTACCCTCTGCAACCTTACTGATGTTGACCAAACTCTGGGACCCAGCGTCCGGTCACTTTACTGCTTAGCATCCGGTCAGTAGCTGGAACCTGACCAGCATCCAGTCAGCACTGACCGGACGCGTCCGATCAGAATTTTTCCTCTCTGGAACCTTACTGGAGTTGACCGAACTCTGGCACCCAGCGTCCGGTCATATTTCACTCAGCGTTCAGTCGCATCCAGACGATTTCACCTTGATCAAATGAACTGACCGGACTCTGCGCCAGCGTCCGGTCACACCGGAATCAACGTCCGGTCAATATTTGACCCTCCATTCACTTTCAACTCGAAATCATGTGTGAATGAAGTTTGCTCCAATTGATCTAAGGGCTACTTAGGAGCTACCTGTGCTAGATTTGACAAGTGTGCACCACACCTAACCCACTAGACTCACCTAGGTCAAGCTACCCGTCCATACCCCCCTTAATGGTACGACCAAAGGAAAAACAAAGTCCTAAGCTAGTCTAAGTGTCTCTTCAACACCAAACGACACTTAGAACTAGTCCATCCTTAACTTTGTCATCCATCCTTTGAAAACCGAAATGATTTCCATCGTAGGGGCATGCCAACCATGATTGCCCAATCAATTGTCATTACCATGACCTAACTTAATTGCCTCTACAAAACACACGTTAGTCATAGTAATCTTGTATTGTTATTAATCACCGAAACCCAGCTAGGGGCCTAGATGCTTTCACATACGTTCTCTTCCTATGAAGAGAGAGAGAGAGAGAGAGAGAGAGAGAGAATAGGAACCAAACCTGAAAACGGAAATAATTCAGTTCGGACTATCCGGTCCGCTTAATTGACCAAATAACTCTTTGCATTTTTTTATCTCATACTCATCAGGCATATAAATGATTTCTTTAGCCATTTGTTTCCAAATCTTTTCTTCTTTGACCTCACCAAACATATGTAAGGATCATAATTTTGGTGTAGTTTGAAAGTTTATACTGTAAATTAAGAGGGATAAATACAAGCATGAACACATCATATATGATCACCCACGATTTGTTAAAGGTCTATTCAGGTTTTTTAGAGACCAAAGCCCGAACCCTAACCCATGTACCGCGAATTGGAAAAAAAAATCGAGACCGAAGGCGAAACCCAAAATCTAATCATATAGACCGATAATAATTCAGGTTCAGTTGAGATCGGTTTTCAGTTCTCGTGTTCAAAGTGCCCCACCCCTAACTTCAGACATGGTTGCAGGCAAACAATACGCCAAAGTAGGATTTTCTGACTCCATCTGTTTTCCTGTCCGGACAACATGCACGTGTTGGTATCCTAACAATTCTGATGAGGTCAAGCTCAAGGATCGCCTTTAAAATAAGCGGCGCCACTATGGTTTTCCAGTAGGTTGGCAAAATGTTGTTCAATGTTCATGGACAGAATTTTGTTGTTAATTACTCTCCAAATGAAAGTTTGTCTGGACTTAGGCCCAACCCAACCAACGAATGCTGTTGAGTGTTTTCGACCCCGAGTTGGTGGGCTGGGCTACATATAATTCGCATGGGCCTTTGTATAAGCCACGTCACAGGCCGAGCCACACATGTGCCGTCTATGGGCTCAAGTGTAATCGGGCCCTTGCGTAAGTGGACCGGCTCCGCACATCCAATCGCGAACTCCCAACCAACTCGTGCTCGTCGGGAGCGACCAATGAAGTGGTAAAACTGGATTGTTTGTGTGAGGAGGACACGATCTCGTTCTGGTCACTTCTTTCATTCGTTCAAAGAACCGAATAGGAGTATTATTATACTACAATAGTTTGGCGGAGGATCTTCGCGAGGACGATGGAGAGCCCAGCATTTCATCATCATCCATAAGATACTGCTACTACTACATACCGTAAGTAAAATTTGGAGTATGATCAATATACTTATGATGCAAAAATAATTGTAAAAGACTGCTGCTTTTCATCAGTCCTGAGCAACCATGGAGACTATCGACCCCAACTTCCAGCTTCCTCCAGCTTCGTTGCAGCCTACACATCCATATAAAGTCGATCAGTTCTCTCCCGTTTCCTCCGCCTCGTGTCCTCCTCCCCCTCCACGCTCCAGGCCATGGCGAACGACGGATCGTCGCCGAGAGCGCGCGGCGGCGGCACCGGCAACAGGAGGTGCTGCGGCGGCACCCTCATCACGCGCGTGGACCTCCTGGTCTTCCTCCTCGCCGCGGCGCTCTGCTCCGCGTCCTACTGCCTGGGGATATGGCACAACAGCCGCGGCGCCGCGGACAGCAGGGTCCTGCTGGGGCCGAGCGCCGCCGGCGCCACGTACTGCGGGGACGACGCCGACGGGCCGCCGCTCGACTTCGAGACGCACCACGCCGCCGAGGACGCCGGGCGCTCCGTGTCGTCTACGGCGGCGGCGAAGACGACGAGCACGCGGCGGGCGTTGCGCGGCGCCGCGGACGGCAGCACGGTGCGCCGCGGCGTGGCCTGGGCGGAAGCCGGCGGCCGCAGCCTCCGGTTCACGGACGCCGTCGCCGTCCAAGCGTAGGTCCACGCCGTGTGTCCAGGGCTGGGCGCCGCCGCTCCTGCGGCAGTCGGAGGCTCGGAGCCAGCACGGCATATGTTCCTGGCTCTCCCGGTCCTCAATCCCAATGCAGTTCAGGGTCGTCTGTTACATTTGGGGTGCGAATTTACCGTCTAGTCCTTCTCAGCCTGTTCTTGAGAGTTTCAATCATTTCAAGGATCTGTGTGAACATTTTCTTATCAGTGATACTGATGATAATTGATAGGGGACTCCGTTGAGAGTATCTGAACCGAGGAGAGTTTCGGAATTTTCCTTTTGGCGTGATGCGTGCGTGTAATAACGGGATGATGGCAGCCGGCAGCTTTGCACTTTAGTGGGCGACCAAATCAACAAGGACAAGGGGCTGCAGGCCGCCACGAAGAAGAGCGGTGATGACGTGATGTCGTCAGCCAAGAAGACTTTGGAGAGCCGAGTTGACATTTCTGTTGTATCATAGGAGTATGGCCAAAAAAATTAGCACCCAAACTACCACAATTTTCAGGAACGGTAAGCAAGCATCATTGCGGATTTAAATACTCATAGACAAATTGTTGGTGTTTCGAGTAAAAACCAACTAATAAATTTATATTATTATGCGTCAGGTCTGGATGGTGTGCTACGAGGACACAGGGTTTATATTGGCTCTGGCAGAATGTTCCTACGTCCAGTTCGTTGCTGCTGCTCGTGATACTAGCGCTGAAATTTCGTACTAGGTGATATATGTTGAGCACTTATCTTGTCTGCACTGAATATCTAGTTCGCGAACGTGTCAGTGACGAATCGATCACCCTCGACGTCTAGTAAAGAACAACGATCCGTTCTCTTCGTGACTGCGAACTACGACCGACACTGACACGGTCTTTGCCGAAAAGCCGAGCTAAAAAAAATACTGTTTGCGGATTTGTTACGAGAGGAAAACACATACGGATAAGTTCACGCGAGTAGGTAAGTTGTCTGGATGGCGAAGCAGTAGCCGGAGCTTCACTCCGTCCTGGTCCCTAGCTCCCTGCCCGAGCACGACTGCATTTCTTGTCGCTGCTATCGGCCACTGACCGAGGCCGTTTCTGACCAGACGAGCCCAATTTGACGTTTTGCTAACACGCTGCATGGCCTGACCTTTCTCTCGGCCCAATAGCCCACGTACCGAAACTCCTACGCGATCCACTCGGGCGACCCGCTTTCGGCTTTCCTCTCTGTTGAGATGGATGACCATCGGCCCATCGTAACGCAGTTCAGGAACAAGATACTCCAGGAGACCATCGGCCCATCGCAACGCAGTTCAGGCTACACACGATCTTCAGTATGCAGATGAACAATACAGGTTGGGGCTAACTGCCACTCACCCACCCTGTTGCCATCTAAGACCTGCTTAGCTAGAGCATGGGCTACATGATTACATGATGTAATATTATACATTAGAGAAAAACAAGAAAAGAAGCACTAAGTTCTCTAATTTCTCTGATGATCGTAGAAACGCATGATCTTTGAATTTCTCAAATCTCCCAAACCTAAGAGTTATAGGGACTGGTATGACACAGCCGAACAAGTTCGAGGATCACCAGTGGACTTTACTCGGCTTTCTTTGTGAAGTCTTTTTGAGGGTCTTCAGTTTTGGCTTCTCCTGCTTCTCTTAAGAAACGACTTTGTGTACAAAAGAAGCTCCAGAGAGGAGAAGCTATCTTTTATACTACAAGGATGAATTCACATAAACATAATCTCATCGGCTTCTCAGATTTCTTGGGTGAGGTTTCAAAAAATATCTGCCTAACAAGGTCTAGCAGAAATTAAATGAACACCCCCAAACATCGTAACTTATCATGAAAGAACCGCAATAATCATCGGGAAGATCGTTTGTGGTTGACAGATTAGACAACGATACAACTGCAAGCTAGTTTGCAAATACTATAGCTGACAGGTGAAAGATTGAAGGCATCTCAATTTTAACTGAATAAATAGAACGAATCATCGATCAGTCAGATAAACATAATAATGTCATATATAAACCCCGGGACTCACGTTCTAACGACATTATGTACAGTAAGACTTTGCGAGCTGTATATCTATCTATCTATTCATGGAAACGCTTGCCCGAGAAAAGGTTCCATGGGCCATGGGCTCTCTCCTGGCTTCAGTCCATTGTGTCCGCACACCAATCTTCACTTCCCACAGCTCCATCTGGAGGTCGGAACGCAGCTGAGGTAATGGCACCACCCGCAGTGGTCATTCGCGTCCACTCCTCTGAAAAGCATCCCCAGCCCAACGGCGAACCTGCGCAACACATGAGTTCAAATTCAGTCAAACCGACCTAACTGACAGAACACATTTTTCTTTTCTTTTCTTTTCTTTTGGGGTGGTGGTGAAACGAAAGCTGACAGAATGCATTAGATTAGCATCATAGCAGGCGCATTAAGGTATGAGCGAGTACTAGTACTGGCTTGTTAGGTTTCAGAAAGAGGAGGCACCAGCATGTGATGTGATGCTTATGCTTACCCGACGACAGCGAGGACCGAAGCCACGGCCAGCAGAGCCCACTGATAGGCCAGGTACTTCTTGGTGGTGTACTTGACGTCGGAGGGCAGGACGTAGCGCTGCATCCACCCGTAGTGCGGGCGCATCAGGAAGACGAACCCCAGGAGGAAGCCGGTGAGGAATCCCCCAATGTGCGCGAAGTTGTCGACGTGCGGGAGGATGCCGATGGCGAGGTTGATGGCGATGACGACCAGGAGGGGTTACCAGGGCTGCAGCCTGCAGATTGGACATCACATTACTTGAGTGAGCTAGTGCAGTTTAGTCCGGAAACCACATTTTCTGCCGAAAGATTTGCACCGCAATGCGAGGTGGGAAGATCTGCACCTTGTTTGAGTAAATGGTCCAGTTGGTGAAGAGCTCGGACAGCATGGCACCAAGGAGTCCGAACAGAGCTCCAGAAGCGCCGACAGAGATGGTGTTCCTGATGAACAGAGATGAGAGCACGCTGCCTCCAACGCCAGAAACAAGGTAGATGATGCCAATTCTCATGGTAAGAAAACGGGAATGCAGATCCAGATCAGACGTAGTTCTACTCAAGCCGGACGGTGTTAAGTTCCTACAGCTGTGTATATCGTATCCAAACTGTTGCTCAAGTTTGAGTCCGATGAGCACGAGGCTGATCATGTTTGCTAGAAGGTGGGCAACACCGGCGTGCAGCCAGATGCAGGTGAGGAGCCTCCATCCTTGGTGCTCCTGCACAACTTTGTCCCATACAAGTGCCCCCAGCTTGTGCAGCCTGCGGGAAACAAGGTGCTCTGATCAATGTGAGAAACCGTTCATCGTCCATCCATCGATCCAAACAATTTCGAGTTGCGTTTACTTTGGGCAAAGTAAATTTGTACTTGAGTGGCAAACCAATCAGAGATAGTAGAGCAGAGTTGGTGATGGAATCTTTTCTCTATATGAATCCATTACGATCTGTATGTAGCATTGCTTCATCTATATCTGAGATACTCGCCGTTCCTCCCGCCCTTCTCCACGTCGTAGCGCGCGGCGGCCATGGCGGTTGATTCTGGGACGGCGACATTCAGCGTTCCTACTGAAGACTACTGTGAGCGTCCGGTTTCCATTCGGCGTGGAAGGCTCCTGTCCGGCTGTCCTCGGCAGTACACGGACAACAAAATCCAGAGGAGAAAACAAAGAGCATGGTTCTTGAATGCTGGAGCCAGTAGAGCTGACTATTCCCATTACTAGACCATACTACACTTGGGTGGGCAGCCCCTGCAGGTGCTCGCTCTGCTCCCCGCCGTCCGATCGGGTGGGCAGGGGGATCGGACGGGGCCCGGCGGTGGTGGCAATGATTGGGCTCGCACCGGGGAGCCTTGACCTCCGGACTCGCCTCCGCCTGTGCCCAAAAATTATGGGTGGGAATATTTTGCACATTGCACCCTGACGTCTTGAGTAAAACTGACCAAGCCCTTTGTCCGACTCTAGAGTTTGGATGTTTTTGACCTTTTGTCCGCAACCATGCACAAAGTAAGTGGTTGACACTCAAGGTCTTGAGAATAGGGAATGGAAAAATAATAAACATAAGAAAGATGATGTAGTAATTCACTTTTACTTTTCTTAGTAAGAAGCGATGATATTTTGAATTTGGGCTGAATGTTGTATAAGTTATGGCATCTTATGCCTCTAACACTTAGTATTCCAACCTCTTCCCCCATCAATGACCACTAATCCAGTAAGTTTGTGCAAACAATTAACATCTTGCCTCGTAGAACCCAAGACAAGTTATTAATATTTTGATCTACCATATATAATTTTTATCTAACAACAATGATGCAATGTCTATCGCAAACTCTATCAGGCGCTAGGCGGTGGGTTCCGCGTTTCTTGCACTCGCGTGACCCATCCCCGCGCTACTCGTGGGGAGTTAGATGAGAGGGTTAGGGTTCTGGAGTTAGGGAATTGTGGCAGAACCGCCTGAAATAGCATGCTTCCGGAGGCGATCGTCTTCCACTAGACACTAAGCACCCCGAAAGCTAGCTACATCGAACGGTTCCGTCGAGCACACCCCAAGGGAGAACTTGAATAATCCATGTTTTTCCTCCAGGATCCAATAATGAGAACGAGTTTACAATAATTAGTCAATTTCATACAACAATAGTTCTTAGAAATACATTATTACAATACCAAGTCAAGAGTGCGAAATTTAACAACGAAATTAAATTAAACATCTAACGATAAGATACAAGGATCTGTTTGTGCCCACCAAAAGAATCCTCCACACAACAACCATTCCTCAAGCTGCACCTGCAACAGGGGTAAATAAACCTTGAGTACACAATGTACTTGCAAGACTTACCCGACTAGTGGGAATACTTTCCCGACTCCAAAGGATATGATAGGCTTTATGGTTTGCTGGGTTTTCTTTTTGCAAAAAGCATTACTAGGAGTGAATCCTTATGTATGTTTTATTAGCAGTCATGATTAGTTCATTAGCTAACCATTCTATGTAAGCACCTGTTCTACTTTCAAGCAAGAGTTGAGCAATTAGATTCATTTCATCATCTTTCATCTTTCAGTTCTTACTATGGTGCTAGATCATAGACAAGTCGTACCGTATTACACGGCGATTCGTGAACCAATGTAGCCGGAACCTACAACAAGAGAGCAATGAGCCTTCCTGCTCCCATAAGCAAGTATGTGCTCAGGATAATAAGTCTGTGACCTAACTAGAATCCAATGCAACGGCTAGTCCTTAACCAACACGGATAGGGAAAATAATATAACCAAGCTATAGCCCGTTGGCCGTGGGACACAACCTATTATACCCATCAATACCTGTACCATATCCCTGCCCGATCTCCATTTCCTTTCACCATTATATCATGAGAGTAATAATAATAATCACCTATTATGAGTAACGACAGGTTACTCACGCTACCAAAAAACCTAAGCGTAGCAGCTACTCGCACCTGTACTAGCAGGACTCCTAGGACAAATATATTTATGTAGGTGGTTTCCATAAAATGCCTATAACGTAGATGCACATCACAAATATATATATTCAATGATTATTCAAAATAAGGGTTATGCATCGGGGTTTGCCTTGGGCAGGTGGGGTGTCAGCTCAGTTGTTGGCAGCTCTAGGACCTCCTCCTGCATGAGGATCTCCTCTTTATACTCCTCGATCACCTACTCAAACTCGTAGTCTCTAATGGTCACGATCTCTGCCAACTCGTTCTCTACATGCATGCGATGATGATGCAACACTTAGTATTTTAGCAACAACAGCTCCTAAAATAAGAATAAACATGGTAAACTACTAAGCTAGCTCTAATGACTAAGATACTAAGCTAACTATCATTTCCACAAAACAGGTATGGATTCATCTAATGGATATTAACTTAGCAACTAAAATGTAATCTTACTCTTATTAGCGATTTAACTTATATTACAACAAGGAGCACCTAACTACGCTAGTACTTAGCCTATTCTAAGGCTACAAAAATTATAGTGAGCAGATAATAATCCTATGAAGCAACTGTAAAATTTTCAAAGCTAAAACTATCACCATTTTGCCACAAAAATTCCTACAACGTTTAATCTAATAATATTAAACACTCTCAAATAATTTAATAGCTCCTAGTATAAACAAGCACATATATGAAATAAATACACTAACAGATAGAACATAATTTTAAGAACTTAACAAAATTTGTTTCATAATTTTTGGATACCTACATAATTTTATATGATTTACCAAAGATCGACTCAGAAATACAAATGAAAAGCTAATTCTATTCTCCACGAAAAAGGTAAACCGCTTTTGGCCCAACGCAGCCCACGCAAGGCAACGTGCGCACGAGCGAGGGCACAGCGGCCCATAGGCGAGGCATGGCCCACGCGTGGAGGCGGCCCACGGCGAGGAAGCCCACGCATGTTGGCACTCTTGCAAAAATGCCCCTAGACTATGAGCAAAATAACCCACAATCCACATTACTATTTCTATAGATAGTGACTTTGCAACAAAACCCTTAGACCTTTCTCCTCTTTACAATGGTAAGGCCCCTGCCTTCCCCGCGCCCTCTGGCGCAGCGAGCGATGGCACTGGCACTTGCGCCGGCCACACAGGACCCATGCTAACCTATCTACGAGGTCGACGCTCACCTAAGGTTTGACGCGAGGCGATGGGCGGCGGTTGCACGAGCTGAGACGCCGTAGAAGGACCTCTCCATGACGATGAGCACCATATGGCAATGGCGACGGTGTTCAGGTGAGCCATAGAAACAACAAGGCGGTAGGGGTAACGGGTGAGCAATGACAACTCACCATTGACCTTACCGAGAAGCCAGCTTAGCCAGAGACGACCTGAGCGAGGCTAGCCACGTGCGCGCTGTGAGGTGAACGACAGACCATAAAGGCACGACCACGGCAACGGTGAGGAGACAACACTAGAGCTATGACTAGCGTGCACACGATGAAGAGGGAGCCAAGGTGAGCTAGTGGTGTAGAGGAATTGGCGCAGGGTGAAGTGGTGGAGGCTGACCATAGCGTGGGTGGGGATGGGCCTTAACAGCACGGCGACGGGCAAAGCTCCAAAATTGGAGCTCGGCATGACGCGAGTTAAGGCGGGGTGGGGTCAGCTAGAGAGGGGACGTGAAGGTGGAGACACGAGCACAAGGAATTGATGAGAGGTGCTCGCTCTCTGGCTTCACCATGACGCGACACGATGGTGGCGGAAAATAGAGGGAGCAGAGGGAAAGAGAGAGACAGCGCGACAGGTAGGCTTAGCTCATCCTTGCCTTGGCGGGACATGAGTGGCGAGAATGGGAGGCCCACGTGGCGGCGCTATGGACCACGTGTGTGCGTGTCCGACCAACGTGGGCCACACGCTGCAGTGCCATAAATGGCATGGTGATGGTGGCTCGCCCACGTGCGTGTGGTAGAGGCAACACGCATAGGACCGACAATAGCTTAGAGGTGCAGCAGATCAGTGCGGACACGACAACGATGCGATGATAGCGGCAATGTTGTGACGCGAGTAGTGATGGCAGTGCAGATGCGATGATAGCGTAGCGCGGCCTCGGGGGACCCAAGACGGCGGCGTGAGGAATAGTAGCAGGGCGTGGGCCAGCGGCTCACTACGGCCGGCTTTGGCCAAGCCCAGGCGGCTCGACCGGCCAAGCATGGCAACATGGCTGACCGCGTGGGACGTGGCCATGTGCGCAGCGTGAGAAGACCGCATAGTAACCGCACACCCAACGCCAACCAACCCGAGGCAGTGACACGCACGAATTTTAAATCGTTCAACACGACCAAACGATTGCTTTAGGACATAAACCATCTTCACCATGCTCAAGACGACACATGAGACTACCAAATTGAGCTATAACACTACACCACCCTTTAACCCAATCTCTCACTATAAATTGCTAAACATAGCAGTGTCTAACTGTTGGCAGACTTGAAAATTTCCAAGTTTTTGAGCTGAATTTGATTTCCATTTGCGATTTCTAAGCTAGTAGAAATATTAGCTAGTAATATCATTTTTTGACCATAAGTATTTCACTATCATCTACAAAGTTTGTACTTTCAACTTTATTAAGGTGACACATATATGTTCTATAGCATTTTTGCTTAATAAAAATTGGTTTTAAACCCTAAGTGATATAACATGACTATCGAATCAACTTTTGTTTCACATTTTAGTTGATCATTTCGAGTTACAGAAATTGATCTACACACTATATTATATGCATTAACACATAAACATGATGCTCATGATATATTTTAGTAAATGATTTATGGTATAACACCGAGGGTGTTATAGGAATCCATTCACCAGTGGTTGTAGAATAGGGTTTGGGGGAGGGTGGCCGTGACACGGTGGTGGCGGCTGGCGAGATGGCAGCAATGCCTTCTCCTTCATGCCAGGTCAAGCCCATGTGCCTTGTCCACACCTACCAAATGTCGTCCATGGTCGACATGCTCCATCGGTCATAGGCGCTCCAGCCAAAGGTACCTGAGGTGCTGAACCAGTCCCTGACGATCACGTTGTCACGCAGCCCGACCCCAACCCCTGCTCCTACCTCTAGCTCGCCGAGGCCATGATGTGGGCTCCGGTCATTTAGGCCGACAAAGTCCTTCACCATGCGATCATCGTGAATGCAGGTTCATTGATTCCATTAACAATGCATGCGAACTAGCATCTTGGAGTAGCACTAGGAAGGAGGAAGAAGAAACAATTTCCATTGATTCATTTCTTTGAAACTCTATTGTCGCAAGGAGGATTTGGTATTAGTGTTTTGTTGTTTTGTACTGTTGTTTGGCCTGAGAGACATGATTTAGTTCATCTGTCAAACTAATGGGAATTGAACATCGATGCATGTGTTTTTGTTTTAACTATTTGTGGTGTTCGTCGATTGTTTTTCCATGGAGAGCTATGCCCATAGCATATGGGGGCCGACGAGGATACATGCACTGATAGAATCTCTTGTGAAAAAAATCCACATGCCATCAAAAGAATAGACGCTACTGTTGTCCACTTTTACTTTTCTCAGTAGGAAGCAAGGATATATTGAATTTTTGGACTGAATGTTGTATACACTATTATGGGGCGCCCAGCATGATTCTTCACCTAAATCGAGTGTCATCCTAAAAGTGCAATCAAGCCCTAATTGTGAGTTTTGGTGATAATGACCACACAATTAGAGAACTAATGAGATTTATCGAGATGATAAGCAGGAAATTCATGTTCGAGGATGCTACACGAAACGGAGGAGCCCCCAATTATAAATGTAGATGGCTTCAAACTCAAAGGTGGTTTAAATTCTTTTATATTTTGAATTTGAGTATAGGAAAAGCCATACTATAAAGGGGGACAAAATGCTTAAACTAATATGTGCTACCAAGTGCTCAAACATACACATGTATCCTTAGATTCACAGCCTAGACAGTCTACACTTCACTCTTACCCTTGCTGTCTTGCGTTGTGCGGCACTACCACACTTGAAGAGAGGCACTACCATGACTTAAGTGACCATTGGGGTTGAGGGGGTATTTATACCCATCCTCTTCCTCCCCAATGTCTCTCTTCTAGCTCCTGCTCATTCCAGCTCATCCAAAACAGAAAATGAGCTCTCTCTCTCTCTCCATTGTTGACCTCGAGCCCCCAAGTAAATCCATTGATTTCTCCATCAATCCTTAAGGGAAAAAGGTCTAAAAATCAATTAGAGAGCAGCTCCATTAATTCCCTAACTCTAAACAACACTTGGTTCATGTTTTGGCCAGTGGTTGTGTTTGTTACTCTTAGAGATTAGCTTCTAGCTAGCTAGAGCATCGCTCATGGAGCTTGCCAACTTATGTGGCAACCTTGGGAGATTTATAACCATCCCTTGAAGCTAGTAAACTCACCCCTCATCTCAAGAGTTAAGTCTCTTGACTTGAGAATGAGGAAGGGTTGGAAAGCTCTAAGCCTTAGTGGTTAACCTCAACAACGTGGAGGTAGGCAAGCCTTGGTGTCAAGACAAACCATGTGATAAATCATTATGTCACTTGTGCTTGATTTACATTACTTGCATGACATATTGTGGTTGAGGTGATTTCTAGGGTTTCTAGTCGATCTACTTGTGTGTGGTATTCCTACAACTTCTAGCTCTTGATCTATGATTGTCATACCTATAGTAAGTTAAGAAATTTCTCTAATCTAAGTTTTTGTTCATGGATTTTGAACTATGACTCGAAGTTGTCTATAGGTGCGGCAGTGCCTATAATAGAACCATCCAATTTATAAGAGCACAAGTACAATAGCAATCACCAAAGTGATTAAATCATCATACTTGAACCCATATAAACCTGGTAGTCCGATGAAATCACGGCGGATCTCAAACTGTGCAATGTATAAACCAAGATCGTACATGATTCAACACAGCTAGTCACATGTTACAACATGTTCACCAATAGTTCTCATACATCAGAGTTTCACAAAGTTATTACAACCCAAATTTAGAAGTGGCGGAAGCAACATAGTTTTGAAACAACATCACGATAGTTCAAATACATAGCCAGTTAAGGATCATCTCCAATAAAAGCACATGGATGAGACAATATGGAATGACCATGCCCTTGGTCTTACTCTCCATCAACTATAGGAGTTATGCAATGCTTACAGTAACCGTGGTACATCACATCATCTACAACAAATAGGAATAAACCCTGAGTACGAGAATATACTCAACTAGACTTACCCGTCATAAACTAAAATAATAAGACACCAAGGAGTATGCATGGCTTTAAAAGGTGGAGTTAGCTTGACAACATTTTGCATAAAAGCTTAAGTAATATAACTTGAAGATTTAGTACTTCTAGCATCAAATTGAATACCTATTCAATTAAGCATCTCTAGGTTAGCACCTGTACTAGAGCAATCACTTGATTAAGCTAACAAGCATTAGTAACCATATTTGGTATAAGGATAATTTGAGCATCATCATAACCATCAACTTTCAATTAGTGCTTCTATGTTGCCGCTGCTCAGTTAAATTCTCACTATTTGAGAGAGACGGTGATTCGAATCGATTCCTACCCAGCTAGGAAATTTATTCCTAACACAAACCAAGGCACACCGTGCGAAGGTAGCCTTAGGTCACCTTTGGTACAATTTAGGACTAACTCACAGGTCTGATCAGCGCTGCACCCTCAGAGATTCTACCAGTCTGATAGGAAGATCAGAACTCAGTCCCACCCTTGGACTCCCACCATTGGCTCTCCACACATCCTTACTGCCTCTAATATGCACACTTTCACTTACCAGGGCCCATCCTAAATTGAGCTATTCGGCTTCATGGTCGTATCATCGAATCTGGCCAGCTAAGTGCTAGGCAAGCGTTCAACACGACATAAGGACATACAACGAATCGGTCCTTAATTGACACAGACAGGGATAGATAGGCACCCAAGACCTCCATCCCTTGTTGCTTCTCTATCATGATCCTGCCCGCTCTCCTTTATTCATTGACACATGGTTATATCCCATGCTAGCACATATAGCCAACCGTGATTAGTTAATAGCCTATATCATGCAGGTGATAGGTAATCACCCAACTTCTACTGACTAAGCATGGCTAAACATATATTTGATCCTAGACCTACATAGAATTCAAGATATATATATATATATATATATATATATATATATATATATATATATATATATATATATCTGATCAAGGAAGATATATGCAACAAGTGGTTCTAATCAACTCCTAGTACTTAATGCATCAACATAAAAAGATCTCAAGTTGATAGTTCAAAAACATAGGAGGCTTAGAATGCTTTGGGCTTGCCTTTCACAAAGGTTGAGGGCTGGTGATATGGGCACTCAGGCAACTATTCACCATCGAGCTTGCCTTCTCCTGGGGCCTCTAGTTGCTGCACTTCCTGATTCTCTTCCTAGGGATCGGCCTCATGCTCCAACACAGTGATTTCCTCCATCGCACCTATTGCATGCACATGCAAAAGTGAGAAGCATAAATGCATAAGAAGAATTATGGATGGCATGACATGATAATGTACATGGTTAAATGATTACTATCATATTAGATCATTAGGATGATAACAAGGTTAAATTCTTATTTACTGAATAGGTGCATATCTCTTCTCAAGAAATTACAAGAATCCCCACTAAGTCAATTTCTAGACCACAACACAACAGCTACAAGTTCTAATCATAACTAGAGTTATACTCATCCAAATAATATGATCCTAGAGTTTCTAGAAAGCTCATGAAATTGCCTAAAACTTTTATTTAATCACCAAAAGGTGATTCAACCTCTATCCTAGTCAAACAAAACAATTTCATAGATCTATCCGGAAATTCCAGAGAGTAAGCATTTTAGAAGACCAACTTCTAACAGCTATAACTCTCAAACCATTTGGCCTATTGCCCTAAAAATTTGACACAAGCAAGATAAGTAAGTTATCTACAACTTTTTTATTAACTATTTTTACAAGAAACCTCATTTTTCCTATCCAATTCACCTAGCAACAGAATCTGTTCAAAACAACTTCTATACTTGAATTATAGTGCAAAATAATATTTCACTGTATACCAGCAATCAAAATTGGGTACAACCAATGATACTAATAGTTCATAGGCATCATACACATTCTAGAACTATGATGATAAACCCTAACTCAATTATTTAAATGCCTTTATTAATTTTATTAGATAATAAGGTGAAATAAAGAATATATATCAAAAGTGCACAATAAATTATGAGAAAATTATAGTGATCCATATATGATCCCAAAAGGCTACTGTAAAAATTTCACACCAAAAAGACAAGTACATCACCCTCTACATAAATGACAAGTTATAAGGGCTGATTTTAGTGAAAATAGTTGACCCTATTGAAAAGTATCAAACAATAGATTTCATATTTTTTAGCTTTCCTAAAACCCAATAACACTGTAAAAAATTTGTTTGGCAATATGTTACTTATTTTTATCCCCATGAATTTCCTCAGAAAACACCATTTATTAAAAGATAAATAGAAAGACCCTATTCCAATCAAGTTTACTACAAGTTCAACAATTTTCCTAACTAGAGCAAGTCAACACAATATCAACAAAATTGGAACCACAATTTTATCACTTCCCTAGCTCAAGTTATGTATTTTACAAGATTGAAAACATTTAAAAAGCATTTATCTAGTTCCATTTTATTCTCGTAGAAAAAAAATTAGAAATAGTGCATTTCATATTTTTATCAAATACTACACTTCATGATGAATCCAACAAAATTTGGTTCACACCATTTGGACATTCCTAGCTCTAGATATGAATTTTTGAAACATGCATTCAAATCTGTGAAAGCAAATAAGAAAACCAAGACACACAATGACTGATAGATGGGGCCGCTGGTCAGTAGGACCCACACGTCAGTGACTCCAGAGTAGAGGAGGTGCTCCGACCAACGATATCTCACTGCGCGGCCCCATTGCTCGACAATGACAGTGACACCATTTTATCACCTCCCTAGCTCGACGATGATAGTGACACCT